>NC_034611.1:6619096-6636445 GCF_900095145.1 Mus pahari | reverse complement strand
CTCTCTCTCTCTCTCTCTCTCTCTCTCTCTCTCTCTCTGTGTGTGTGTGTGTGTGTGTTGTGTGATAGAAGACCTATACTTCTGCCCACATCTCTCGCTCTTTTTTTTAAATTCACTGTCCACCCTCTGGTCATACCCTCCCACAATCCTCCCTAGCACCTCCCCTTCCCTTCTCCTCTGAGGTAAGGTTCCTCTGGGTATCTCCCCTGGCCCTGGCACTTCAAGTCTCCTTGAGGCTAAGTGCTTCCTCTCCCACTGAGGCCAAACAAGGCAACCCAGCCAGAAGAACAGATTCCACATACTACAGCTTTTATAGAGCAGTCCTCTTGATGCCCACTTTGTTTGTTTACGATTATAGCCACTGTGAATAATACTGAAATGAACACTTTTTCAGGTAGGTATTTACAGTGATGTGGTTTTAAATTCTACGTATATGACAATGATAAATGAATCTAGATCATTAATTAGACATGAGTCCTTTACGGACTTTTCAAAGGGCTTTTTCTTAAATAAACCTTATTCAACTTATTTTTATTTTATATATTTTTCTGCATGTATTCCTGCGGAGGCAAGAGAGAGCATCAGATTCACTAGAATTGGAATTTTAGAGCCAGCATGTGGGTGCTGGACATTGGACTTGGGTCCTCTGCCACAGCAGCAGCAAGTACTTTAAACTGCTGAGCAGTCTCTCTTTAGTCCACGGACGACTGTTTGCGATCATTTGCTCATGGCAGCTTCCTCTTGCAGAAGAATTCCAATGGATAAATAAAGATGAGAGAAAAGAAAGAGTATTGCTAGGTAAATACCACAAGAAAGCAACAGAAGATGCAATGATAACTATTAAATTTCCAGTCAAGAACTAGCAGAAAGATGTAGCTGGGCCAGTGCCAGCAGCACTATGCCTGCCAGCACAATTTTCAGAGTCTGTTGACTGTAATCTTGCTGATTGGATGTATGTGTGCATATATCTGATCCTTGGCACGAGGATCCCGGACAAAAATAAAACTGGACTACTTGGAATATTTTGGAATATTTGGAAGTGTGCCTAAACTGGTGAACACAAGAGTCCTTATTTTGCCATATGGTGTATAGTGATGGCCTTCAGCACCCCCTTCATGAAACAGCTTTGAAAGCTGCCAGTGCATGATGGCTATTAGACTCAGTTAGCAAGGTCTTGCCTCCAGAAAATAGTGGGAAGAATGGTCGGCCCTTTTATCTTGGAACATGGAATGAGATAAATTTCGAGACACCTTTCTCTAATTTGATGCTATTGGACCAATGAACTATATATAAATTAAGTAACAATTTAATGCATAGGAATTCGTAGTGATCAAGCTCATTTCTGTCACTTCGGGGTTACACTCCGCAAATGTCATTCTGTTAACTGTAGACTGCTTTTCATAAGGTTCTTCAGGGCACATTGTAGCAAACACAGTTTCAAATTCTACAGGCTTCCTTCACACGGGCTTGAAAATGGCATCTTCATAGAGTGAGACTGTCTAGCAAGTGACCTATCTTCATTGAGGAAAAACTTTTATTTTTCTAGTGGATTTCTTAAGGGTTACACACATATTTAGACTATTTCGGTTGCTAACTTGCCTCCACTCTTGGCAAATTCTGTAGTTTTATTATAGGTGCTTAAAATATTTTTTTAGCCCTGGAGTATTGTGGATGGTCCTGGTGCTCTTTGCTTTTGCCAATTCTGTTCTCCTGGGAGGGACTGCAGACAAGGAGTGAATCATACTCAGGTGATTTCTTGTGAACCAATTCCCTAATGAATAAAGGAGCCAATCACTGAGCAAGTAGGTGGGAGTTCTGGGTTGGACAGAGAAAGAGAGGAAGCAGGAGAGAGTTAGGCCCTTTTGGAATGAGGACAACATGTGGATAAGATGAAACTGCTAGAGTTTCCTGGTATCACAGTGGATCCACAAAGTTTCACCACCAGAGGGATCAGATTTAAGTAAGGCTTACAAGATTAGGTTTCAGTTGTTGTGCTTAGAGATTGAGTTACCGTTGTTTCCAAAGAACTAAGTTTGTGCTGTGTTTTCCTTCACACAGTGACTCGTCTGGGTTCAAGAGAGAAAGGTATGGTGGCAAAGAATGAGTTTGCCTGATGTGCACCACAAAGGCTATGGAAGATTTGAAGCACTGGGCTGACATGGGAACTTAGTGAGTTGTGTGGAGAGATTGTAGAGTTCTGAGTCAGTCTCTATGAGAGAAAAGCAGGTCGGCCATTGCCTGCCAGTGCGTGGCTGGCCAGCCCACCGGGGCAGAGAGTAGTTGGGCACAAGCACAGGAATGTGCCAGTACTTTGGTTTTTTGTTTGTTTGGTTTATTTTTTTAATATCTTCTGCAACACTGGAGTCTTCTTTTTAGCATTGGAGTAAGGCTTCTGGTCCAGTATGGTCAAAGATGGAGCTGCCCTCCTGTGAAAAAGAACATTCTTAGAATGAAGAAAGCAAGTAGAACAATGACCAAGGGTAGAATGGTCATCTACACGATTTCATTCTCATTAGTTCAAGTCTTCCCAAATAGACTATTCACTGTAGTTGTAACAAATGAGTTGTTTGTTGTGTTTTTTAAAACATTTTTAATGACCTGTTTCTTATTTTATGTACATTGGTGTAACCTGTGTGTATGGCTGTGTGAGGATGTCAGATCCCCTAGAATTGTAGTTACAGACAGTTAAAAGCTGTCGTGTGGGTGCTGGGAATTCAACCTGGGTCCTCTGGAAGAGCAGCCAGTGTTCTTAACTGCTGAACCATCTCTCTATTCCTCTTTCTTGTGTTTTTAATGCAGCACTTTAAAACGACTTTGTGTTCTGTCAGTGAAAAAAGAGACAGCTTGAGGGAAATCAGCATATTTATATAATGTCAAAATATCTGATCAATAATGTTTACTAATTATAAGTTGAGAATATAGCTTAATGGGTAAAGCAAACCTTGCAAGCATGAAGACCAAAGATTGGATTCTTGGACCTATGTAAAAGCTGTGCTTATGGTAACCTGCCTATAATCCATTAAGAGGCGGAGACCGGGAATCCCTGTAGCCAACTGACGAGACAACGCTTTACGTGACCTTTATATATACAGCAGAGAGCAAACAAAAGACACCTGATGTTAATCTCCAGACATGTATATACACACATGCAAATATATACACATACATGCCTATATACATACACTCACACATACACACATAGTGTATTAAAACCACAACAAGGGTAATAGAGAGATGGCTCAGAATGTTTTTTTGTTGTGGTTGTGACTTTATAATTTCACTGTGCAATTAAATATCTCACTGGTTAAAATTTTACTGTATATGATATAAGGAAGGATCCCTAATATTCCTTAAATGAGATATTATGTGTTATACACAGTCCTAATTTTTTTTTTGTATATTTGATAATTTTCTGAAATAACTGAAAAATAAAAACTTGGAAACAACTTGTTTTGATGACCTGAAACAATGATTCGTAGAGGTTTTGCGTATCTCCTGTAGAGATTTTGCATATATCCTGTAGAGGTTTTGCGTATATCCTGTAGAGGTTTTGCGTATATCCTGTAGAGGTTTTGCGTATATCCTGTAGAGGTTTTGCATATATCCTGTAGAGGTTTTGCGTATATCCTGTAGAGATTTTGCATATATCCTGTAGAGATTTTGCATATATCCNATTTTGCATATATCCTGTAGAGATTTTGCATATATCCTGTAGAGATTTTGCATATATCCTGTAGAGGTTTTGCATATATCCTGTAGAGGTTTTGCATATATCCTGTAGAGGTTTTGCATATATCCTGTAGAGATTTTGCATATATCCTGTAGAGATTTTGCATATCTCCTGTGTTTTTGAGAGACAGAAGAATTATTCAGGGTTCTCTTCTCTAAGGAGCAGAGACAACAGAATGAAGATAGATGTGTTAGAAAGGGAGATTTACTGGATCTTTTTACACAATACAGGCTGGGAATTCTAGTAATGGTCATTTGTACTCTGGAGTCAGAAGCCTTGTTTTCGACCCAGTCTGTGAAGCCACAGGCCTCTGCAGAGTAATCCAGAACTCAGCCTGGAGCTCCTAATGAACCTTTGGGGTGTGGTCCACATTGCAAGGCTGGAGACAATAACATCAACAGCAGTAGCCATCCATGCATGAACTTTGTGCTCAGGAAGTGAAGGCTGGAACTTGACACTGATGTTACCCATATACCCATGTGTGTATATATGCATGTATGTGTAAATGCATGTGTGTATAAATGGTCTTTCTCTCCTCTGCTGAAAATGTTCTTACAGACATGTCTCCTGGGTGATGCTAACCCTCTTCAAGTTGACTAATCATCACATGCTCTGACTCCTTTCCTTAGGGAATGATTGAACTATATATTGCTATTCCATTCCACCTATTTACATATCTAATTAATACTCGGTGGAAATATTCCAAGAAGCCTGAGTTGGAGCTAAGTTTTCTTATTTATTCTGTTATGTGTTTCAGTTTATAAAGTGAAAGCCAAGAAAGATGGTCTTATTATAAGGCTTCCTGTCTTGAGTATGGTTTGATTAGAAATGTCACTGAAAATTGGTCTGTGTGGGAGCAATGAAAAAATTCTATCACAGGATAAAAATAGCAATAGCCAAAGAACATCAAAATTGGACTACAGAATATCATCTGAGATTGTGAGCTGCAGCTTCCATGTGAAGAAAGATTTTTCAGCACAATTTTGGATAGATTTTATTTTTAATAGAACTTAAAATTAGCTTCATATTTTGGTGTTTTAGGGAGTATCTTAGGGCTTCCATTTCCATGAAGAGACACCATGACCAAGGCAGTTCTTATAAAATACATTTAATTGGGGCTTTACAGGTTCAGAGGTTTATCCATTATCATTCAGGCAGGAAACATGGCAGTGTCCAGTCAGGCATGGTGCTGGAGAAGGAGCTGAGAGTTCTGCATCCAGATTGGAAGGCAGCCAGGAGAAGACTATTTCTGGGAAGCTAGGAGGAGGGTCTCCAAGCCCACCTCCACAGGGACACACCTACTCCACCAACGCCACACCTCCAATAGTGCCACTCCTTGGACCAAGCATATTAAAGAAAAAGGATGAATTTCAATTCTAGATTGATCAGGGGAAAGTAAAGTGGTATTAACTCTATCTTTTCTAGTGAATGAAGGAGATTTAGAAAGCCTCAAATGGGGTGAAGCCTTCATATAGCTGCAGAAGGGGATGAGGAGATGGCTGCATTGCTAAAATACTTTCTGGATAAACCTGAGGACCTGAGTTTGGATCCCAGGCACCCAAATATACATACCAACTGTGGAGGCACATGCCTGTAATCACACCCTCCTCTAGGACAGAATGTTTTGCTAACATCTCTCTCCATCTTTTTGTTCTATCCATGTCTCTGGCAGACAGAGTGGAACTTAAGATACATATTGATGGTATATATCCCCTATTCAGATCACTGACTCCCATACTGATTTCCTTACAGACACATAAAAATAATGCTTTGCCACTTTTCTACATATCCCTAGACATCCAGCTGAGTTGACAACTAAAATTGACCACAATGTCTTGTATTAATAACTGTCTTAGTCAGGGTTTCTATTTCTACACAAACATCATGACCAAGAAGCAGGTTGGGGAGGAAAGGGTTTATTCAGCTTACATTTCCATACTGCTGTTGATCACCAAAGGTTGCAGGACTGGAACTCAAGCAGGTCAGAAAGCAGGAGCTGATGCAGAAGCCATGGAGGGATGTTCTTTGCTGGCTTGCTTCCCCTGGCTTGCTCAGCCTGCTCTCTTATAGAACCTAAGACTACCAGCCCAGAGATGGCACCACCTACAAGGGGCCCTCCCCCCTTGATCACTAATTGATAAATGCTCCACAGCTGGATCTCATGGAGGCATTTCCCCAACTAAAACTCCTTTCTCTGTGATAACTCCAGGGGTGTCAAGTTGACACAAAACTAGTCCGTACAATAACAGAACATCTGCCATCCACAATGTCATTGGAAAATTGTTGGTATGCATGTGAAAAATTGTCTTCGTTTCTTACTATAGTATAAATAAATATATTACCATTTAATCATTTCCAAGAGGCTCAGTAGAATTAAGTATACTAACATAGAAATATCATTTCCATTCATTTCTGATACATTTTCATCATCAAACCAAAAATATGTATTACTACCACTAACTTCCTATTCCCTACCCTACACCAGCCTATTTTACTTTTTCCTCTATAAATTTGGCTATTCTAATACTTCATAGAAGATATATCACATAATATTTGTCATCATCATAGCAACAAGAAAAGTCACAAATACGTTGGGTGATTCTTAAAGACATTATGCTAAGTTGAAGAAATACTTAGTGAAATAAGCTACTGATGGTGTTCAGGCTAGTCCTTTCAGCGATTTGCTTTTCTTTTGATGTTGGCCTTACAGGCAAAGAAGTTGTAGAGAAAAATGCCTATTTGGTGCTACATAGAGGTCTTTAGCCAGCCACCTCACCTGATCCTTTTAATGCCATCTCAGGTCAACTGTAAGGAACTCTGGATACACAGCACTTGAGGGATGAAGATATTCCTGCTCTGTGCTTAGTCACATAACATCCATACAGCGCATTTCAGTATTTATCAGACCAATTCAATTACTAGTTTCCAGCTAGTCTCAGGGGTGCCTGGAACCTGCTAAGCAAAGACACTTATGCAAAGATATGTACCTGAAATGGGTACCAAAACAAACATGCTGAGATATTTCTTTTATTGTATCTTTATTTTATTTGTTATATGGTACCATGTGCTATTTAGCAAATTCTATGTTTCCATGATCTAATAATTTCACCCTGTTAGGACAATAGGGAAATTTAGTGAAAATCTGTACAAAGAGGTATAAAGAGGAGAAGATACGTTCATTCTATTCACTGAAGTTACTCGGGTCATACTTTTTTGGTAAACTGATAAATTATCCTGATGACAGGTCTCTACTTTTTAACAATGTCTCTACCCCCTTTTCTATAATTTGATGCATCTATAATGAAATCTTGTTGAGCAGAAATAAGCTTTCTATTATGCTTCATAAATGAGTCAGGAATTAGGACTATGAGATTTGAATTAATAAGCTTCACATTTTAATATGCTTCTTATAATTCTAGTTTCTTAAAGCTGGGGGAGCCCTGGACCCACACATGTTAATTAGACAGTTGTAGGTTAGCGGAAAAGATAGGAAGGCAAAAGAACACAAACAGCTTTCTCCAGGCCCTTGGGACCTGTAGGGAAGTCATTTGAGGACAGCTCTGGGCTCAGCTTCCTGACAGCGCTGTGACTGAGCAAGTCCTGGCTGTCCTTGTGAGCCAGGGTCGGCTTCCCCTGCAGCAGAAGCTGCTGCTGCTGCGACCCAGCTGTTCCAGTGTCTGCCTGTTTTTGGCTTGTCTTGACTCATAACTTCACTGCTGTTCTGTCTGCCTGTTTTATGCTCTGCAAAGACAAACTCCCAGTTGTCTCTGCATCTCTCTAATTTAAATCTCCACAAAGACAGGCTCTGAATATTTCAAGCAGTTACACTGCTTTTTGCCAGAGAAATCTGGCATTGTGATATGGTAGTACCCTGCCCATAAATTAGCTGTTCTCAGCCAAACACCCTCCTCTTGGGCTTGTATGTTGAGAAGCCATGGCTCCGCTTCTAGAGGGTCTATGAGCATGGGTTGTGTTTGAGTAACAGCACTGGGATCCCTTTCCTGGTTGAAGAGAAACAGAAGCCAGAAAGCTTAGCTGAATCCAAAGAGATTCTTGCACACCTACTGAGTCGTGGAAACACACCTCTGCATTGGTAAGGAACCTTGCCTCTGCCTTAGTTCTTCTGCCAAAAGGTGGGTTAGATCAATTGACATACCTTGACCAAGCCAGCTCAGTCAGTCAACAGGTTCTCCAGAGCAGGAGCGAGGATTAAAAAGAAAAAAAAAAAAAAAAAGAAAGACTATTAGACAACATTGTAGCATGACCCCAGCCAGTTCTGAGGCTGAAGCAAGTTTATTTTTTCCTGTCTGCTTTTATACCACTTTAAGTATATGCGAAATGATAAGATCAGCTCTGGGTCAAGGAACAAGCAAGGCAATAAACAAAATCCAGTAAACACCTTTGTAGGGGCTAGTCCAATGTCACACAAGCCTCTGCTGAGCCCACTTTGAGCTTTGCATTAACTCAAATGCAAAAGTTCTTAATCTGGGCCTATTTCCTGAGGCCTGGCCCAAAGTCAGATTCCCTCTTTGAGCTTACTTTTTTGTTTTGGATATCAAATTCCAGCCAAATGTCTAGAATTGGGGGGGGGGGGGCTCTCTACAATACCTTGTTTGTGAAATGTGAATAGTCATACCACCAATGTGACTCATGATAAAGAGCATAAGCATGTTTCATTGGACTGGAACACTGAGTAAGTCCAGCCATGGCATATTCTTTATTTTCATTTGTTTTCCTTAATCCAAACAAAGAATGGGCTGCTTATAAATAAACACATAACACTGCAAGGGAGACTGTTATGAAGCTTAGCAAAAGGTCATGTTATTTAGGAGGTTTTACTATTGATTTGTTTAGAAGCTGGAAGCAATGCAATATGGCCAATAGAAATTTATTTAATTGGTATTTATTGAAAACTAGGTATGCACTAAACATTGTACCAATCCTTGGAAATTCAGTACTGAAAAGCCAGGTGTGACCTCTGCTCTCATGGAGCTCAAATGATACCATCAACTCAGTTTCCTAGACTTTTAGAGCAGTGCAGATTATGTTAGGGACTAAAACAAAATCCTTGAGTCTTTCTTCAAGTTTTCTAACTGAAGTATAGAAGAAGGCCTGGAGATTCAGTGGTTCAGTGGCTTAGTGGTTACAAGCACTGGCTGCTGGAAGAGGACCTGAGTTTGATTCCCACAACCCAGACTGCAGTTCACCACTGTCTATAATGCCAAGCTTGAGGGATCTTATCTCTGTAAGCGCTGCACACAAATGATACACAGTCATCTGTGCAGGCAAAATACTATACACATAAAATAAAATAAACTTAAAGTATAAATGAAAGATTATGTATAAATTAGGAACTATAACATTAAAGTGGCAATTTAACCTCTATTATAAGCAAACTGTGAGTCAGGCTGCTGTCATAATGATAGTTTTAATAATTCACAATTCATAGCCTGATTCCCTTTATGGTTTCTCCCATGCTTTCTCTCCCCAATTTCTTCATTTCCTTTATCAAACCACTACAAACAAACAAACAAACAAACAAACATGAAACCAAAGAAATGACTCAGTGGCTAAGAGTACTGGTTTTTCTTTCTGAGAAACCAGGTTCTATTCACAACATCTGCATGGTGCTCACAACTGTCTGTATCTCCATTTCCAGGAGATCCAACATCCACTTCTAGTCTCAGCAGACACCTGGCAAGCACATGGTGTAAAGACATCCATATAAAAGAACACATATACACATATTTTAATTTTTTAAATGAGTAAATAAAAACAAAAACAAGCAAAATCAAAAAGTAAAAATTAAAACAAACAAACAAAAACAACTAAAAAAAACTCTCAGCAAATTACTTGTAACCAATTTCAACCACTGGATTAATATTAATCTTTGATAAACCCAGTGATACATACTGAAACTGAAAAGCTCAGCTTAGGAACTTTGGAAAGGTCACGAAACACTTGCCTCTCCAGAAGGGAGAGGCTAATTAACATTTCTCAGACAGCAGGGCAGGAACCAACCTGCAGGTGGGGACACATCCGCAGGACTGACTGTTGCCAACCTTCTGACATGGTAAGTCCTTGTCACCTCATTCTCTAAAGGCCAATCAGTTTAACGGGGTCAGAGTTCCGCCAATCATGTTGTGCCTAGATGCTGTTGCTCTAGTCTGTCCCTGGAAACCATATAAAAACTAGCTGAACAGATGCTGGTGGTGGCCGCCTTTCCTTCAGGTCTGGGATGACCCCAGTGCACTGGAACAATAAATTCCTCTTTCATTTTGCATCTATTCCGATCCCAGCTCCAAGTGGTTACTCAGGTGGTCCCAGTAAGTTAAGGCTCCCTGGAGTCTTACAAATCCTTAGGCATCAGGCCCTGAGTGGTTTGCATCAGGAAAGACTCCCAGAGGCTGTGGCAAGAGAGGCGATGCTGCTTTCAGCTCTGACTTACTTTCTCTTGCAGCAGATTCATCACAGCTCACAAAGCCCTTGCTTGCAACCCACGAAAGCAGTTATAGACTCCAGCTAACAGATGCTTCCTGAGGTTGCTGGGCACTGGGGAGGGCATAAAGCTCTCTGAGAGCATGGCAAATATAATCGCATATCCACTCTAAAGCACTGGCAATTGCCTTGATTGCTGGGATTTGGGGGATAAACATACAAATTATAATTTATATGATATATAATTTATGTGATACATTTCAGAATATATATATATATACATATATATCATATATTATATACATATGTATGTATGTGACATATGTTTGTGTTTGACATATGTTCATGGAACATGAAAGCTGAAGAGGCTGGACAAAAGAAGTAGACTAGAAGGAGAAAGAGGAAGAAATGGGGAAAGCAGAGGAAGAGGAGACATGAGCAGGTAAATATAAAAAAATATTTTATACTTTAAAGAAACTGTATTAATAAAGTTGATCACTATTATGAATGAAAGATTTCTCCTTTATACCCTTTTATTCTATGTAGATAATAATCACAAGGCTCTGATAAGCTATTTTGAACTCACCCATGTACACAAAACCCTATCTGCTGGTTCACCTTGCCTTGCAGAAGGCAGAACATCTTTTCTTGTGGATCTTAGAGCTGTAGTGTGCCCTCTCAGATAGTGCCTTCTCATAGGGGATATAGATGCCATTTGGGGTGGAACTCTTGAGGTCTTTGCAGGCTCAGTTTGTTGGGTAAGATTACTGAATACTTCAGAGGGTCTTTGATGGAAGCTATAATGAAAAGTGTGTGTGTGTGTGTGTGTGTGTGTGTGTGTGTGCGTGTGTGTGTGTGTGTGTTCAGATAGCCTTTAAAGTTAAGGCAAAATGGTTTTTTTTGTTTTTGGTTTTTTTTTTTTTTGGCATAAATGTTCTTAAGAGGTCTAACAAAATGCCTGGCACAGAATAGGACTCAATAAAATATTTTATTTATATGTGCAAATTTAGAAGACCATAATGTTTAGCTGGTTTACAATCAGAAATGTGTCTGAATTGGGCAGATTTGAGCTGAGCATCCACTCAGCAAATGCTGTAGCCAACCCACTATTTTTTAGTACTGATATCAGCTGAAAGTTTAACAGTGACCCAAACTGAACACAGCATTTATAATTTAGACAGGCAAGTGAAATTCACTAAGTAATTATGTAAATATACATGTACATAAATGCAATCCAAATATACAAATAGAAAATGGCAAAATACATTATTCCATTTGATTTAAAATTAACTATTAAAATTATTACAAAGAACTGCTTTATGAGTGTTATAACATTGCATGTTCAAAAATGTGAGATACAAAACCACAGAGTGTAACTCTAATTATGTAGAAACAAATACATGTTTATGCATAGGAAAGTTGATTACATACCACATCAAGTAGAGGTTATTGCTGGTGATAGTATTATGAAGCATAAAGACAAGTGATTTGTAGGAGAGCCAGGAGGCAAGTAGATTTGTTTTTCAAATGTTTGCATTTATAATTGGGCAATTTCCATGCTTAAGATGAGAAAGTAACATTTTAACCTCTATTCTTTCCTTTCCCTAGAGTCATTTCCTTTGGAAGATGTGGTTAGGAATAAAATTAAGGTCCCCAAGGAATTTCTGTTTAAATGGGACAAGAATTGTCCTGATGAAGGTCTTCATAATGGGACTCGAAGGGAGTTTAATTGTCTGAAAAGAATATTCCTTTTCTGCTGTTAGTTTTGTTTTTGTTCATCAATTTTAAAGATTAAAAAGTTGTGTCTAACGAGAAAAGTTGCAGAAATGCTTTCAGGGAAAATGGGCCCTTGATTTCCAAGTGAACTTTTGAAATCTTGCAGATTTGATTAAACTCTTTTGTCACTATCGAAGTCTGAAGTTCCCTTTCACATCTTCTGTTACACCTACCCAGTTCTAATTCTACTGGACCCAAGTACCACCCTCATGAGCTCAGTTAACTTTAATTACTGCCATCTCCAAGTACATCAATGCTAAGAATGAAGGCTTCAACAGAGGAATTGTAGGAAGGCATGATCAATCAGAGCACTGCTCCTTAAGAGCAAGACCTCCACAGTCTTTCTCTCTTCTAAATGCTCACTCTCATCCCAGTGTAGTGTATGAGAGCAGCTTATTGAAAGTAGCAGTCTAAGAGGCAATGCTTCGTTCTGGAAGAGCAGACTAGCTGCCCCATACATTTTGATCATGAATGTTGTAAAGAAGAATGTCCCTTTTTAAAAACATAAATGTCCTTATTGGAGGCACAACACTATGAAATATTAACAGCTGATATTGCAAAAAAAAGACCCAGGTTCCAGCTGAATCCGTGTGCTCAGTAGTTTGTTTATAGATGAGTTTCCACCTCCTAACCTCCATCATACCTTTGTCTTATTCTGTTTACATACTCTTAAAATATTTTATTAACATATCTATATATATTGTCATAATTGATGGCAGTGTATTTATTGAACCCTGGCGCTTTATGTTCCTACTGGCCTTCAAGATGTGACTTATATAATTAGAAATCCTGTTACAGTGAGAAGACCCTCCAAAAAGATAAACAGTTTTCACAGTAGGCCAGGTCTAGAGCCTGTTGAGCCTGACTGCCACTCATAAAGAGGTCTTACTGCCAAATGATCACACTTTCACGGTAAGGAGTTTTTATTTTCTCACTACTATGCTTTGATGTGACCCAGTACCCAATAAACCTTGACTAGTCAACTTTTGCTGCAGAGGGCAGCTGGAAACAAATTTACAATGCTAGGTATTGAACGGAGGGATTGCCCTGGCTTAGAATAACTGGGGGAGACTATAATAGTGGTCAGAACTCCAAGGTGAGAAGATACCTTCCAGGATGTTCCTGTTTTTCTATAAAGTTAGTAAGTTCTGTGGTTATAGAACTCGGGTTCAGTTACACCATCTCCTCATATTCCTATTTGACCTGGTCCAGACTTAAAAAAAACAAAACAAAACTGTGAGAATTATTATTTCTCTACAAAATGTATGGATTCCAACCAATCTATAAACAAGTTGATCAAAGGTTAATCTTTTGTAATTTAGGGTAGTGTACCTATTTCATTTTTACATTACTGTGTTATAATGATTTTTTTTAAAAAGATGAATAATGTACCTTCTTTTAGCCCAGTTTCTACCAACATCAAGGTGATTTCAAATTTATGAATATAAGTGCTCCTATGATGAATGAATGTATGCATACTCTAATGGACTGTTCTCAGTGGCCAGCCATAATTGTGTGACTATAATGCCATCTACTAAACTTTATTCACCTATTAGAATCTTTTCCTCTTCCTTTTGTGATTCTTTGTTCTTAGACTACCTATAAGACCAACTTGATTAAGCACTACCTTGGCTTGGTAGCTTTGATACAAGTTTTTGAGTGTGTAGGATTTGCCTCAGTTTATTTGTGCTTGACTCAGGGTCCCAAAATGTCAGACTCTCACCGATCAGGAAGGGTGAGCCTGAGACAGGAGCTCCAGGCTTGCTTTTCACAGCAATGAGACTTAAAAGTGTAGACTATCACGGTGTATACAAGTCAAAACCAAGCTTTATTAAGAGGAATTACAAGAAATTGAAGAATTAAGGAAAACTAAGAGAAGCTCTCAAAAGTGAAGAGGGTACCCAAGAGAGGAAAAAAGCACTGAGTTCCTTTGAGTAGGCTTTTTACAGGGCTGTGGTAGACTGGACAACAGCTGAAATAATCTCCATTGAGAGTTGTTAATTCTTTGAGTTATCATAGGACAACCCAATGGAGTACTTCATGCAACACGCATGTCCCCCTGGCCTAACCAGGGAGATGATCATTGTGCTTTTCCTGTGATACCAACTCAGTAGGGATAGTCGAAACTCCCCTCTGTCTACTCTTGATGTCTGGTTAATAATTGACCTTGACTATCTTCTAACTTTGTTACTTGGACAGAATTATTACCCATCAACTTTGCAATTGTCTAGTTATACTAAACAATAATTGGTTAGTTATACTAGACTCCCTTTGTTTTTATATTTACATGAATACTTTGTAGGTTTATTAGAACAAAAACTTAATGATGACAACTACAATATGTAGCTGTAGTCTTTCTTGGCTACCTATTATTCAGATCCTTCCTTATAAGTTGATCTAGAGTGTTCTCCTGGGAAGAATCTTATCATAGAAGTTATCCTTTCTTACAATTTAGTCTGTTGCAAGAATGTAAGAAAGGACAATAGTACTATACCTCAAGGGAATACATAAATAACCACACACAGAATGGTAATAGAAATATAAATGAAGTCTTAAGTGAAAACAAAGAGCATATTATTAGTCAAAGAAGAAAATAGTATCCTTGTTATTAAGTAACAAAGATTTGACTCATTTACATTACATTCAATGTTTTGAAGATCATAGAATTTTTTTAATGATCCAGTTGAATATTTAGCCATGAAGATGTGTAAGTTAAGAATTTCAGAAGTGAGTGGTGGCGCATGCCTTTAATCCCAGCACTTGGGAGCCAGAGGCAGGTGGATTTCTGAGTTCGAGGCCAGCTTGGTCTACAGAGTGAGTACCAGGACAGCTAGGGCTACACAGAGAAACCCTGTCTCTAAAGAAAAAAAAGAAGTTCAGAAGTGGATTAATTCCACTTCATTGTTTATAACAGTATATGAGTAGAGATTAGTTGATCAAAGGAACAATTTTTAGGCCCAACTATATTAAAAATTGTTAAAAATTTCACATCCCTATTGCAAAAAAATGACAAAAAAATATTTGGGTGTATTTTTCTTCTGATTTTTCTCATTGCTGCAAAATAAAAACAACCTAATGGCTCAAGAATTTATTTATTTTTGGTTCACAGTTCAGGGGCACAGCCCACTGTGGTAGAGCAGTCCTAGAGGCACGGGGTAAGGCAGCTGGTCACCTTGCATCCATCGCTAAGTAGAAAAAGCTGAATATCGTTGCTCAGCTACTTCTGTCCTTTTTATAGAGTTAAAGTCCCCAGCCCAGTGAAGGCTACCACCCACATTTAGTATAAAAGTTCTTACACCAATTAATTTACCCAAGATAACTGCATTTTCATAGAACTAAGGTAAATGAAATAGTGTCTCTTTTCCAAGGGAATTCATTATCTGATGTGTCTATGTTTCTTGAACATCTGTACCTCACAGAAAGTCACAGGAATCTCTTAATTTTATGGAATTGCTTTTTTCAATGGTAAATGAGTAATAAAAATTCTAATTCTAAATTAAAACATACTCCCAATGATCTAATATTAGAACATTGCTAAATTATCAATCTGTGTTTGTCTGAGAAACGAATAAATGTCTGGTTTGGCAAAAGTCAGCTTTAAGAAAATTCCATCTTGGTGAGTCATTCTGAGACCAGGGTGAATTTTTGACTAGTGTCACCACTGGGCACTGATAACTTGGTCCACAGTCCACTGTGGGCACCCTTGGGGCATTCCATTCTGTCACTAGTTCTGTGCTTGTAGATGCTTGTAGAAAATAGATACCTATAAGTCCATATTTCTTATGACTTTTGGACCTTTTCGTGCTTGAGATTTTACAAAGCTTCAGTAGGAGCTCCATCAATTATAGCATTCCTTGTCTTGCAAATGCAGATTACACACATGCCACAGTGAAGGATCCCCATCCCACCAACTGACAGCCACACAGACTCATGCTGAGCATTTGATGCAAGGGAAATACAAACCTGTACTGTGTGAGCCACAGGGATTTTGGCTGGTTTGGTCCATGCATCCTAATCTTAGCTCTAATTGCACAGTAGGGAACTCTAGCCCAATTCCTATTAGCTTCCCCAAGCAGCAAAGCAGCTTCCTAAATACCCAGTTCTTTTATTAGGACAGATTGCCACTGCTGCTGCTGCTGCTAGCACACAGTGGAACTTTCTTTCAGAACAGAAAGACAACATTGTAGGGCAAATACATGCAGTGCTGAGAAAGTGAATTCCTTCTGTGATTTCTAAAGACCATGTGTATTTACTGCCAGAACTCCAGATGACAGATGAGAAACACAACCAAACATCTACATGTTCACAAATAAAATCAGTATGCTTGGTCTCTGACTGAACGGACATCTAGCTGACTGCTGGAATTCCTAAGTTTCATCATCTATTTGGCATCATCTACAAACAAGATTAGTATTAAGGATTGAATCTGGGCACAGGTATCTCTCCTTGGTGAAGCAAAAGAGAGAGAGACTGAATGTAGCAGCAGAATAGATGTTTTGTTAATGCTTCAAAGCCAGAGAAGCAGATTCCATAGCTCCCAGATACCCATTTAAAAGAAACTGTAGTTATTTGAAGAGGGTTGAGGCCACCAGAGTTTTGGTAATGTCTACTAATGTTGTCCTCATTTGGGTCTTATTTAGACAACATGGTGACATAGTGGGTGTAAGTTTTCTGACATTTGTAGAAGATACAATCTCATTAAAGAATGCTGAGAGCAGGAGAAATCATCTTCCCCAGAGAAGATTACCTATCCCCACACTTCAGTTGGCCACTAAATGATCAGCACTAAAATAATAAAGAACTTGGTGTGTGTGTGTGTGTGTGTGTGTGTGTGTGTGTGTGTGTATGTGTGTGCAAAACAATTAAAAAGAGGGCATGAACCTGAGAGAGCAAAGAGGGTGGTAACATGGAAGATTTAGAGGGAGGAAAGAAAAGGAGAAAAACTATATAATTTCAAAAATATTTATAAAAAAGCAACTTTTAAATCTGGAGAGTTGATTTAGAAGTTAAGAGCATGTGTTGTTGCTCTTTTCAGAGAGTCTGAGTTCAATAATACTCAGCTCCTGGGTGGAAGCCCCTATGTCCCGTGGGCACCTTCTTGCTCATATCATCTGGGATACCTCAGCCCTGCCCTATAAACTGCTGTTCTTGGTAGGTCAGCATGAATTATTTAATTATTGACTATCTGGCCTGTCTGGGCTTTTCATATACAACACTAATGAAATTGTTTTTCTTCTGTCTGTTGTCAGTTCATTGCAGTAAGCCTTCAGAGAATGAAGGCTTAATCCTGTCCCGCGCTACCTTCCCGCCAGCAAGAAATGACGCGGCACACAAACAGGATCCTTCTACAGCAACGCTTTAATGCTCTTGAGAGGGAGAGCATAAGCTTCCAACAGGCAAAGGGC
>NC_034611.1:6613208-6619085 GCF_900095145.1 Mus pahari | reverse complement strand
GGGAAAGGCAGGGCACAAGGGAATGGAAATCTACCCAGCACATGCGCAGCTGCCTTGTTTGTTTGTTAGAGCACAGGACATCAGCGCTATCTTGTAATGGCGAATGTGAGGGCGGCTCCCCACATAATCCCTCTGTTATATACTTGAACACTGTCAGAGAAAAGAGTGTTCAGGTGTTTAGGTGAGATAGGACCACGGTAAAGTAGGAAGTGGCCAATTAGAGCTACGATGAAGAGGGGAAAGGCAAGTTCCTAGAGAGGGAAAGCTCTTCTTTGAAGTAACAAAGAGTCCTCCCAAAGCTCTTTTCTTCTACTTGCAATTAAAAATGTATTTCTGCTTCTTAAAGTGGACATTGTAATTAAAAATATATGAGACTATTCCAAATTTCCTGACACTCACCACTACCATAGAAGTTTATGTATGATCAAAGAGTCTCTATTCATTCCATGAATTTTAAAATGATCAATATTACTTCGGTGAGAAAGTACTGATTTTCACCTTTTCTACTTGGCCCACTTTTTATATTCAATAATGTTCAGTGCTTCCAAATAATGACTGCTTTTGTGTGGGAACTAATAGAGGCCTAGGGGAAGAGGGGAAAGGAAGGATAGCCCATGTCCGGCCAGAGTTCCTCCTATGCTCTGGGCAGGCAGATGCAGGAGGGCTGCACTTGGCCCTGGTTGGCCATCTAAGCCACTGACCCCACTCGACGGGGGGTGGACAAGGGGCAGCCCCTGAAACCAAATGGGGCCCCAGGGTTACACACTGTAGCCCAGGGTTACACCCTGTAGGCCAGGGATATGGGAGAGAAGGCTGAGGGAAGAGAGAATCCCACACAGGTGAGAGTGAGCACAATGGACTTTGGCTGGAGCACATCCATCGGGAGATTATAAATGGCTCATTAGAGGAAAGCCTATCCCATCGTCCAAGCACAGCAGGCCTTGATGAGTAGAGACTGTCTTTGGTTTTAGAGCTTTATTATAGGAGGCAGGGGGAAAGAGAGAAGGTAGAAAAGAGAAAGACTGGCCATGGCCAAGAGGAAAGAAGGGGCAAAGGAGAGAGAGAGAAAGAAGAAAGGCTAGAGAATAAGAGGGAGAGAGAGGGAGAGAGAGGAGAGGAGAAGACAAGGAGAGGAGAAAGGAGTGAGAGAGTGAGGAGTAAGAGCGAGGTAGGGCCAAGCAGCCCCTCTTATGGTCTATACTGTTGCGAGGTAACTGGGTAGGAGTTTAGCCTGAAGGTCAGAAGCTTGGGGCATTGCCTACTTGACTAAAAGCCATGCTTCTCTTGTGGGGGCGGTAACCTGGACAGGTGCCAGAGTTCCAGGAGCATGAGGGAATGACTACCATGTCACGTTGGTGAATTATCACCACTCTAGGGTTCAGACCTCAGCTCGACTGGAGACCAGCCTGTCTGTGCATAGCCCAGGGCTCCATACTTTTGTTTTATTTTGAGATGGAATCTGCTATAGCCCAGGCCGGCCTCAAATTTATTATACAGCCAAGGATGACTTTGAATTTTGAGTCTACCTGCCTAGACCTCCTGAGTGCTGGGGTTACAGGCATGCATGACCGATTCCACTTAAATGGTGTTGGGAATCCAAAGGAGGGCTTTATGTATGTCAGTCTCTCTAGTAACTGAGGTAGATCCTCAGCCCAATCCCTTGTTTTTGAGGTTCTTTACATTGATAAACTTAGGCAGGAAATGCTGGATCCACTTCTCTCTGAAGCTGGGGTACCATGCTGCTTCCTGTCAGTCTGTGTCTTCCTGAGGTCATCTACCTTTGTTCTGGGAAATATTAAGGCTTCTTTATTGTTGGCCTCCCGATGGGATCACAAAAGACTTCAAGGTCATATAAAATGTCATCTGGAATTAAGTAGAGGAAGCTCAATTTCCTGCTAAAGTCAGTGGTTTCTGGTTTAAAAAGTTAGTAGGGCTGTAACCTTTTATGCAGCTCTGAAACTCATGGAGGGAATTGGGCCAAGCAGACATGAGTGTGGGGCAGAAATGGGCTCACAGCTCACAGATTTTGATCTCATGGAAGCACAGGGGATTTCAAGTCTTCACACACCCATCAACTACTAGACAGCTAATTGAAGCATGAAACATCATGGTGGCTCCTGCTGTTCAAATTGTGGTTTAGAAAGAATTTTTAACAGACATGTACAAAGGGATGGATGGGGGGATAGATGGATGGATGAGATATCCTTTTATCTCCCTTGACTGTTATCACAGTCCTGTACTTGGCATCCCTTCCTTCAACTCACTGATAGTGAAGATTTGGAATGATAGCTTCACATTGTACTTCATCTTGTCATTTTTCCCATTTCAGGAAGGTTAAGCATGAAAACTCCTGAAGGCTCCTCCTCCATCCCCTTACTCCTGTATTTTTTTTGTTTTTGTTTTGTTTTTAAACAAACCACAGTGCCAATGACTAAGGTAAGTTGGTAATGAACATTAGTCATCACTTTTGCTTGATATAATAGTCAATATAGTTACAACATTTACCTGAGTCATGAATGACCATCTTATCACTTCTTATCTTGAAGAGTTCAGCTCTGGAACTTTGGAAAATTCCACCAGACCCCCCCTCTCCTGGAAGAGAAAGGTCATAGAGTATATACACACCCCTCTCCTCTGGAAGGGAAAAGCTAATTACATTCCTTAAACCACAGGGGGGACCGACCTATGACCATCTGCAGATAAGGGAAGCCCAGAGCATGTAGAAACATTCTTCAGGGAAGAGGGACTGTTGCTGCCCCTTCCCCGAGCAGCCAAGGAAAGCCCTTGCTATCTCATTTCCCAAAGACCAATCAGTTTAAAGGGTGCACTGTTCCACCAATCTTAATGGTGCCTAGTTGCTGATACTCTGGAATCTGTATAAAAACTCACGGGGCAGGCTGTCCGGGGTCAGCCACCTCTCCTTCAGGTGTGGGACAATCCCAACATATTGAGACAATAAAATTCCTCTTGCTTTTGCATCGATCTCAGGCTCCACGTTCTTCACTCGGGGGATTCCCAGTAAACTTAGGCTCTTCAGAGTCTTATAATCTCTGAACCTGAGAGGTGCCATCACCTGTGCTGGGAGATGCATTCACTCTGAACACTGGGAGTCCTTCCCTATCCTAATGAGAATGGCCAAACTACAGTATGCAGTTACTCTAAGTCTTACACGGGTTACATACATTTTGTAGCTTGAAAAGAGACAGTATATTGCCTTGGCCAAGCAAACTAGCTTGCCACTTACTGCAAAAACAGTAGACTTCCCAAGCTGCATAGATGTTTGCTGTACTATAGATTAAAAAATGTCCTGCTTCTGACCTAGTATCTCATGTTGTTTTCTTCTAGTCATCCAGGAAGTTGTGACAGGTTAATTCTATAGTTTATGAGTATAAGAAAATCAAATACAAACTTGACAGCCTATACCAGCAAGGGTACTTTTACATAAATGCTTCCCAGCTACCTTCAACCCCTCCCCACAATTAGGTCTTAAGTCCATTTAGATCAAGAGTCCAAGTGGTTCACAAGTCATGATGATGGGATCAATTCATACCACGGTAGGGTAAAAAATTATAGTCTAGGCAAGGAAATCATGTGGGAACCTGAGAATCTATTACAGACACCATTTCTTACTCCCTGATTCATCCCAATGTCCAAAATAAATAATATTATAATGAAGAGAGGTTTGTCTGCAGAAACTAGCTGTAATGAGTTAGATTTTAATAAAGAGACGTTGAGAATAGTGAAAACGTTGTTGATCCATCCGTCTATCTCTATCCTGTGGCAAAGATCTTCAGACAGAGCACCCATTTTCAGTCATGAAACAAGGCTCACTCTGGAGGAAAATAACGAGCTCTAACTTCATTATGCCATGTGACTGCAGTAGCAGATCCCTCTCCTTTCACCACTTACTAAGACCTAAGTGACTACATTCTTGGCACTGAAAAACATCATGTAGCTTTTAAAGGAGCTAAACAGTAACAAAACTTGTCTGAGTTATTACTTTTTGAGGGGAAAAAAATCACAATCATTTCTCTGCTAAATAAACACAAGAGGAATTTCTTTCTCTTGGAAATAAACATGACTATAATGGTAAATGGTGGATGTACAAATATGTATTGATTATACATCTAGGACTCGTCTAAAGAGCTGACTCATTGCCATGACCACCCAGCACTGGGCACATCATTAATCAAGGACACCTTGGCTCTGATATGCCTCCCCATCATATTGGAGTAAATCCGTGCTTCTCATGCTGTCAAAGGTGGTACAGTGTGGCAGAGTTCTAGGATGGAGTTCTCATGATGGATGTCTTCCAGTGACTCCTCAGTAACCTGCGATGCTTTCCTCTACTCATTTGCCCTCCTTCTTTGTGTTCTTCACATGAGGCAAAATCAGAATTGTGATTCAATACTAGCTACCTTCTCCAGTCTATCCCTGTCTCGTCTTACTGAGATAAACCTTAATAAATGACCAGCTTAAAGGTTAAGTCCTATTTTTTTTTTTTGCCTTCTTTTTTATAAGACCTTGACTAGTGCAATCAATTTAAGATTACCAACACGCTACAGAAGTTGGGGATGAGCATAATGCTCTCTGAAGTTATTAATCTTAAGCTAATTCATAAAACCCATGATTTAATAAAACTGAGAGAGGCACAGTAGTAGAATTTCATAGTAGAATCTATACTATGCAGTAAATATATTAGCAGTTTTATTTTCATTTTTTATTCGAATTCCAGCAACATTCTTCAGAATGATTTTGCTAGTACAGCTTTGGTCCTGCTGTCAGTTTGCCCTTTTGCTTACAGGGATCATTAGCTACAAGGCTCTTTCCTCCTCCTCCTTCTTCTTCTTTTCTTCTTTTTTGTTATTTCTTTTTTTTCAATTTTTATTAGGTATTTACTTCATTTACATTTCAAATGCTATCCCCAAAGTCCCCTATACCCTCCCCATTGCTCCCCTACCCACCCACTACCCCTTCTTGGCCCTGGTGTTCCCCTGTACTGGGGCATATATAGTTTGCAAGACCAAGGGGCCTCTCTTCCCAATGATGGCCTAATAGGCCATCTTCAGCTACATATGCAGCTAGAGACACGAGCTCTGGAGGTACTGGTTAGTTCATATTGTTGTTCCACCTATAGGACTGCAGACCCATTCAGCTCCTTGGGTACTTTCTCTAGCTCCTGTTCTTCATTCCTTTTCTCCATTCTTTTCTTATTCATCCTTTAAGCCTGGTTTCTTCAGCATCTTGGCAGAGATGACCTTGCAGCCTCTCCCTGAAGAGAGTGTTTCTCTTTCTGCCTCCCTGGCGTCAATGAAATTGTATTCATTATATCAAAGTGAGATTCCTATTTTGTAAATTACCATTAACTATTTGTGAGGTGTAGTAGTAGTAGTAGTAGTAGTAGTAGTAGTAGTAGTAGTGTGTGTGATGGCCCACATAGGCTCATATGTTTGTATACTTGCTCCCTACTTGGTAGAACTGTTTTGAAGGAAAGTTGATGAAGGAAGTGCATCACTGGGGTGGGTTTAATGGTTCCAAACAATTCATACTATTCTCAGTGCACCTTCAAGATGAGAGCTCTCTGCTGTTCCTGCCACAATTGTTCCACCATCATGGACTCTAATAGTCTGAAATCATAAGCCCATGTAAATGCTTTTTTTCATATTTTTATTATTAGTATTTTCTTTATTTACATTTCAAATGCTATCCCAAAAGTTCTCTATACCCACCCCACCACCACCACCACTGCTCCCCTACCCACCCACTCCCACTACTTGGCTCTGGCCTTCCCCTGTGCTGGGTCATATAAAGTTTACAAGACCAAGGGGCCTCTCTTCCCAATGATGGCCAGTTAGGCCATCTTCAGCTACATATGCA
>NC_034611.1:6611782-6613197 GCF_900095145.1 Mus pahari | reverse complement strand
CCAAATGCTTTCTTTTTATAAGTTGCCTTGGTCATGGTGTTTTATACAGCAACAAAAAAAGTAATTAAATCTCTCCCTGTCCCTGTCCCTGTCCCTGTCCCTGTCCCTGTCCCTGTCCCTGTCCCTCTCCCTCTCCCTGTCCCTCTCCCTCTCCCTGTCCCTCTCCCTCTCCTTCTCCCTCTTTCTTTCTCTCCATTCTGATCTTCAGGTACTCTGCTTGTGGTGGTTTGAATAAGACTAGCCTCCATAGGCTCATGAATTTGAATACTTGATAGCCAGGAAGTGTCTCTGAAAGAATTAGGGGATGTGGCCTTCTTGGAGAAGTGTGTCATTGGCAATGGCCTTTGAGGTTTCAAAAGCCCATGCCAAGCTGAAAGTGATGTTTAAACATTGCCTGGGGGATAAGAGGCCACACAATGGCAAGGGAGTGTTAGAGAAAAAGTGAGGAAGCCCACAGTGGGAAAGCAGACTTAGAATAGGACTGATCACAGCTCTATGATATTGATGGCTATGGTCCTACAATAGCAGTTCTCAACCTACAGGTTCCTTTTGGGATCAAGCAACCCTTCAATGGGGGTCTCATAAGAACATTGGAAAACCAGATATTTACATTATAATTCATAATGGTAGCAACAATTACAGTTATGAGGTAGCAACAAAATTTTATGGTTGGGGATCACCACAATATGAGGAATTGTATTAAAGAAGATCTGACACCTTTGACTCCAAGAGCACTGTACAAATCTATACATGAAATATACAGACGTACATGCAGTAAAGACTCCATACATATTAACTAAGAATAAATAAATCATTTAAATAAAACTATAATGTTGGTACTATTATAGACTAAACAGCCCTATTATGCAAACATGCTGTCTTTAAATTAGTTTTCAACTGATAAATGAAATACAAAATTATACATATTTATGGAATAGTATATCATGTTTCAATACATATATACCTGTATTTAAATCAGGTCAAGCATATTTAACTGACCAAATATTTGTTTTTTATTTATGGTGGCAATATTTTAAAGCCTTTCTATGCCTAAAAACTAAACATTCTTAAATAAACCAATTTTCTTCTACTGAATATTATATATTATGAGTACTTAAAATTCCCCCATTGATGCCTTTTACAGACTTATAGAGGTAGATTCAGTTCTGACTGCCATGCATCTCTATTTCAATTGAATCAAAACATCTGAGTTGGCCATACTTGAAGAATTAGGACACTGTAGGAGCTGATCAGTCCAGTGAATCTCCTGGAGCTGGTCACTGTCCAGTGTATCTCCTGGAGCTAGTCACTGTCCAGTGTATCTCCTGGAGCTGGTCACTCTCCAGTGTATCTCCTGTATCTGGTCACTCTCCAGTGAATCTCCTGGAGCTGGTCACTCTCCAGTGAATCTCCTG
>NC_034611.1:6606793-6610985 GCF_900095145.1 Mus pahari | reverse complement strand
AGCTGGTCACTCTCCAGTGAATCTCCTGGAGCTGGTCACTGTCCAGTGAATCTCCTGGAGCTGGTCACTCTCCAGTGAATCTCCTGGAGCTGGTCACTCTCCAGTGTATCTTCTGCAGCTGGTCACTGTCCAGTGAATCTCCTAGACCTGGTTACTCTCCAGTGAATCTCCTGGAGCTGGTCACTCTCCAGTGAATCTCCTGGAGCTGGTCACTCTCCAGTGTATCTTCTGGAGCATTCTTGTTCTTCCTTCTTCTCTCTGCTCTAGAAAGCTGGCCTAAAAGAAAGAAAATGTTAGGCAAGAAGGAAGAGCATGATAGTCAACTATAACCAATTGTTTCCCAGTTGCCATTTCAAATGCCATGTTTGGCAGAGAGGAACACTCTTTACTAATGTAGATGGCAGATACCTCTTGCATGTAGACTAGGCAGGGAACTTCTTTTGGGAATAGACTCATCCAAAATTGAAGGAAAAAATCCTCTTTTACCACCTGAAGACCAGACTAAGGGTGAAAGGTAAAAAGAAATATGACACAACTCAGGACAAAATAAAGCAGTGGGAGGAGTAGTTGTCCCTTCAGTGAGATCCATGTTATCAGATAAAGTCTCTCCACAGAATACAGCTTACAGGCGTAATATGAAACTTGCCCACTTTCTGACTCTAAAACCCTAACAGCTTTCCTTTTCCTGCTTCACCTTCCCTTTTTCCTTAGCCAAGATCTCAAGCTTGCCTGCCCTGTTATTTTCTCTCCCTAACTCTAGAAATCATCCTTGAATTCCTTGTTGTGTCTGTTTTAAAATCTTTTTATCTACAAGACAAAGAACCTGGAAAAGGGATCTTATCTCTTATAGTGATGAGGAACTTCAGTATGTAGGATCATCTATCTACCTCTGGCTTCTTGTGGTGTTTGACATGAGATTGGACACAAAGAGGAAGAAATCAGCCCTATGACCTCAGTTCCTTCTGGCCTCCATGCACAACATATATACATACAGGGTATATACCCTTAGGACCAAACTTCTCCTGGGGTGACCAGTATTGTCAGATGTCACAGTCCTTCTCAGGTTTGTATTCTCCTTCCTCCCCCTCACTCCCTCTGTACCTCTCTCCTTCATTCCTTCAAAGTTTGAAGCAATAATGGTTTTCATGTTGTTGCTTTAACACACTTGGTTGGTTCTTTAAAATTTACAATTCATCTTTCATCAAACCCTCTTCAGTGTCGTCATAAGACTAAGCTATAGGGATCCTGACTAGAACACATGTCTACTGTGTATGTATTCCTCACATATTTTATTAGATTTTCACAAAACCCTTTAAAGAGTTACCATCACACAAGAGAGGTGATCAAACAGAATCACACCCACTGGGCATGTACAGTTCAGACTTTAAAATATTCTTTTCTTCTTATTCTTATTTTTATTCTTATTTATATAGATGCACATGTGACTACATGAGTACATGCCACGTGTGTAGGTAGGTATTCATGGAAGCCAGAAGAGGGTGTCAGATGCCCTGGTACTAGGGTTTACAGGTAGTTGTAAGGTGCCTAAATTAATCTTAGGTTATCTGGGAGAATAGTAAACATTATCCGTCTCTCCAGCCCCAGAGTTACTGAAATCTGAAACTGATTTATAGCTTAATTTAAACTCTTGCCACTTTCCATGTACGTCCTTTCCTTCTCGAACATTTGTCAATATGATTCTTGTTTTGCAAATGAGAAAGAAAATCAAAACTATGCATGTCTCCTTGTCATCCTATGAACACAGTTCATTCTCCACATAATCATGGTTTCCTTGGATGACTGCCATCACCATTGTGACTTTGCTATTCTAGCACAGTTTAGTCCAAGAAGATAATAGTTAAGAATAATTGTAGTGGTGACTATGACTTGAAAAGAAGAATATGACAAGATACACAACACTGATGGCAATGTACTGGACACCAGGAGTTTTAATGAAATCTCTGATGGCTTGAGAACCAGAGCTATTAGATTTTTTTTAAATAACTGTTATTTTATTAGATATTTTTTATTTACATTTCAAATGTTATCCCCTTTCCTAGTTTCCCCTCCAAAAATCCCGTATCCTTTCCCCTCTCACCCTTATTCCCAATTCACCCACTCCTGCTTCCTGGCCCAGGCATTCCCCTATACTGGGGCATAGAACCTTCACAGGACCAAAGGCCTCTCCTTGCATTAATAACTGACTAGGCCATCCTCTGTTACATATGAAGCTAGAGCCACGAGTCCCTCTGTGTATTTTCTTTGATTGGTGGCTTAGTCCCAGGGAGCTCTGGGGTTACTGGTTAGTTCATATTGTTGTTCCTCCTATGGGGCAGCAAACCCCTTCAGCTCCTTGGGTACATTCTCTGAGCTATTAGATTTTTAAATTTACCTCTCTACAAACAAACTTTTCAGTCTCTTGTCACATAAATTAACAAATCCATTACAGAAGTAATTAACAGAAGTAATAATGCTCCTTTATGATATTGTCTCATTACATAAGAATGCTAACTAAACTGCATTCTATCACTTTTGTCATTACAGTGGCTGCTTCTGTTGACTAAAGGCCTCACTTTGCTGACAGGCTCGAGTTGAGCAGCACAGATTACTTTCCTCATCGAGAGCTGTGGTTTGCAACCTTCCTAATGCTTCACCCCTTCAATACAGCTCCTCATGTCGTGGTGACTTCCAATCATAAGAGTATTTTCATTGTTCCTTCATAACTGTAATTGTGCATTGTTGTGAATTGTAGTGTAAATATCTGACGTGCAGAATATCTGACATACGACACCAGTGAAAGAGTCAATTGTTCCAAGCTAGGGGTTGTAACACACAAGTTGAGAACAGCTGATCTAGGTGGACTATAGTAGTATCTTTTATTTTTATTTTTTGTTTTTATTAGATATTTTTTCATTTACATTTCAAATGCTATCCCCAAAGCCCCCTATATACTGCCCCTGCCCTGCTCCCCAACCCAGCCACTTCCTCTTCCTGGCCCTGGTATTCCCCTGTACTGGAGAATATGATCTTCTCAAGACCAAGGGACTCTCCTCCCATTGATGGCCGACTAGGCCATCCTCTGCTAAATATGCAACTAGAGACACAGCTCTGGGAGGTGGGGGGACGACTGGTTGTTTCATATTGTTGTTCCTCCTATAGGGTTGCAGAACCCTTTAGCTCCTTGGGTACTTTCTCTAGGTCCTTCATTAGGGGCCCTGTGTTCCATCCAATAGATGACAGTGAGCATCCACTTCTGTATTTGCCAGGCATTGGCATAGCCTCACAGGAGAGCTATAACAGGGTGCTGTCAGCAAAATCTTTATAGCATATGCAATAGTGTCTGGGTTTGGTGGTTGTATATGGGATGGATCCCAGGGTGGGACAGTCTCTGGATGGTCCTTCCTTCCATCTCAGCTCCCAAATTTGTCTCTGTAACTCCTTCCATAGGAATTTTGTTCCCCATTCTAAGAAGGCGCGAGGTATCCACACTTCGGTCTTCTTTCTTCTTGAGTTTCATGTGTTTTGGAAATTGTATCTTGGATATTCTAAGTTTCTGGGCTAATATCCACTTATCAGTGAGTGCATATCATGTGTGTTCTTTGGTGATTGGGTTAACTCACTCAGGATGATATCCTCTGGATCCAACCATTTGCCTAAAAATTTTATGAATTCATTGTTTTTAATTGCTGAGTAGTACTCCATTGTGTAAAAGTGGAACATTTTCTGTATCCATTCCTCTGTTGAGGGACATCTGGGTTCTTTCCAGCTTCTGGCTATTATAAATAATTCCAGCACTTGGGAGGCAGAGGCGGCAGATTTCTGAGTTCGAGGCCAGCCTGGTCTACAGAGTGAGTTCCAGGACAGCCAGGGCTATACAGAGAAACCCTGTCTTGAAAACAAACAAACAAACAAACAAACAAAATAAGGCTGCTATGAATATAGTGGAGCATGTGTCCTTATTACAAGTTGGGATATATTCTGGAGATGCTCCAGGAGAGAAATTGCTAGATGTACCATTAGTACTATGTCAAATTTTCTGAGGAACTGCCAGACTGATTTCCAAAGTGGTTGTACAAGCTTGCAGTCCCACCAACAATGGAGGAGTGTTCCTCTTTCTCCACATCCTGCCAGCATCTTCTGTCGCCTGAATTTTTGATCTTAGCCATTCTGACTGGTGTGAGATGGAATCTCA
>NC_034611.1:6588876-6605105 GCF_900095145.1 Mus pahari | reverse complement strand
ATAACATCTGTCCAGGATCTTCTGGCTTTCATAGTTTCTCGTGAGAAGTCTGGTGTAATTCTAATAGGTCTGCCTTTATATGTTACTTGGCCTTTTCCTTTACTGCTTTTAATATTCTATCTTTATTTAGAGCATTTGTTGTTCTGATTGTTATGTATTGAGAGTAATTTCTTTTCTGGTCCAGTCTATTTGGAGTTCTGTAGGTTTCTTGTATGTTCATGGTCATCTTTCTTTAGGTTAGGGAAGTTTTCTTCTATAATTTGTTGAGGATATTTACTGGCCCTTTAAGTTTAAAATCTTCATTTTCATCTATACCTATTATCCTTAGTTTTGGTCTCATCATTGTGTCCTGGATTTCCTGGATGTTTTGGTTAGGATCTTTTTGCATTTTGCATTTTCTTTGAATGTTGTGCCCATGTTCTCTATGGAATCTTCTGCACCTGACATTCTCTCTTCCATCTCTTGTCTTTTATTGCTGATGCTTGGATGGTTTTGTTCAATTCCATAACCTCTTTGGTTGTGTTTTCCTTTAATTCTTTAAGGGATTTTTGTGTTTCCTCTTTAAGGACTTCTACCTGTTTAACAGTGTTCTCCTGTATTTCTTTTAGTGAGTTATTAATGACCTTCTTAAAATCCTCTTCCAGCCTCATGGATATGACTTTAAATCTGAGTCTTGCTTTTTGGGTGTGTTGAGGTATCCAGGACTTGCTGTGGTGGGCAAACTGGGTTCTGATGATACTGAGTGGTCTTGGTTTCTGTTAGTAAGATTCTTATGTTTGCCTTTTGACATCTGGTAATCTCTGGTGTTAGACGTTCTAGCTATTTCTGGCTGGAGCTTGTTCCTCCTATGATTCTTTAGCCTCTGTCAGAACTCCTGGGAGTCCAACTCTTTCCTGAGTCCCAGAGGTCAGAGCACTCTCTGCAGGCAAGCTCTCCTCTTGCAGGGAAGGTACAAGGAACTCTGGAGCTCAGATCTACCTCCTGAGTCCTGGGGTCAAAGCCTCTCTGGAGGTGGACTTTACTCTGGCAGGGAAGGTGCTCAGGGGTCTGGGTCTCAGCTCTGCCTCCTAGCTGATGTTGAAGGCCTGAAGAGACCCTGCCCAAGAAAACCTGGTGCTTCTGCCACCCACGTGTGCTCCTGCATAGACTGGCCTCAGTGATCCCAAGATTCTGGGTGTGCTAGGGCCTGCAGATTTCACGCCCAATATGGTGAGGGACTTCCTTTGACCAGAAGGAACCCCAGCTGCTGGTTGGGTGGGTTTCCTTTATCCCTGTTCCTGCTGGCACAAGACTCTCTGGGGTTTTGGAACACATGTTATATTCCACTCACCAGTGATCTCAAGATCCTGGGTGTGCTAGGGTGCCTTCAGCATGGAGAGTCCTCTGGGGACCTTGGGACTGTCTGCTGAGTTTGAGCCCAAGATGGTGCAGGGTTGCCACTGGTGGTAAAGAACCCAACCACTGGTTAGCGGGTTTCATTTGTCCCTGTTCCTGCTGGCACAAGACCCTCTGGGATTTTTTTGGAGCAGATGTTGCATTCTACTCACCAGTGATCCCAAGATTCTGGGTGTGCTAGGGCCCACTGAGTTCATGCCCAAGATGAGTATTTTACTCTTTAAAAGACTTAGGTTCAAAACAAGATGCGGTGATAAAGCAGCATAGGATTTAATTCAAGGGCTACCACAAGCATTTCTCAGAGAGACTGCAGTGAGAGAACAAATTTTTCTAAATTATATTATTTATTGACAATTATGAGACTAGGAAGTGACAAATATAAACAAAAGGATTCTAGAAAATTCCAGAAATAGATCCTCTTCCTAGCTTTGTTTATCTTTATGTTAAGGTCATACATGTCCCTTGAGACTCTTGAATTAATTTGAGGTTGACAGATGTTAATCTTTAATGTCTGATAACACAGTTGTTTTAGGAGTGGCTTTCTAAGCACTGCTCCTTGAACTGACTCCTGATCAATCAACTAGCTTCCATCTTCTTGTGAGCCTCATTCTTCGACCCACTGCACACTGAACTGAACTATCTCTGCAGTTCTTCACGGGCACCACCATCGATTTCCCCAGCTGAGCTGTATGACACCCTGGCCTCCATCACATTTAACCCCCCACTTTGTCATTGTAATAGTGCAACTCCTACACTTTACCAAGCAATACAGATGACTATACCTTAAAAATACTGTCATTGTGAAAACTAAATACTTCCGAACAGCAAATTGCTTATAAAATGGAACATCCAAACAACACACTAAAGGATAAGAACTTCAAAAGGCTAGAAAAAATTTAGCTCTTAATTGTCTTATAATTGGGTCTGAGTTCTTTCACACTCAGGAAACAGAGCCTGTGAAATGTTGAAGATGAATTATGAGTACAGCTTCATGGGCAAAGCCATCTGGGACTTCAATCACCACTTCATCCTCAAAGAAAAAGCTGTGAGTTCATCTCAGCACTGAAAGTTGAAAATGTATTCATACATGTTTTAGCAAATTAAGAAGCTTAAGGTCTCCATCTCATGATTATCTAATTAAACTGACGATTTTTAATTAGCAAGCTGTGATGTCCAGCTTTGTTCGTTTGGCTGAGCAGTGAGGTACTTAGCTAGTTAATGAAGTAGTATTCCAGTGTTTCAATGAGGCTGATTTTAGATGAGATAAACTTTTGAATTGTCATACAAGGAAAGCATGTGGTCCTCCCAAGACATAAACAGAAGAATGAGTGTACCCTCCTGTAAGGCCTTATGTCTCCTGCCTGACTATTTGAGGTGAGATGTCAATATTTGCCTGCCTTTGAACTGGAATTTAAATAGGAGCTCTTTTGGGTTTTAAACAAAGAAGATTTTTGGACTGGAAGCAAACTATCACTCTTCTGGATCTTCCACTCTCCAAGTGTGGTTTATGGAACTTTTCAGCTTCCATAATTACAAGAGTCAATTCTTTAGAATGAGTCTCTTTTTGTATATGCACTGTGTGCACATACATCTACTTTTATAGAGAATTCTGAGATGTCAATCCTAAAGTGAATCATTCACATTGAATTAACCAATTTCTGTTGAATTTTTTTTGTCTCTGTTCTAGTTAGCCTTAATTATGAACTTGACACATCATAGAGTCATCTGAGGGATTCTCAACTGGGGCATTGCCAGATGATCATTGATGTGGAAGGGGCTAGCTCAGTGTGGGCAGTACCATTCATAGGCATGTGGGCTTGCCTGTAGGGTTATGGGTCCTGACCCAGAGCACGGCTGATCAGGGAAGGAGGAGGCATGAGGGAAGTTTGACAGTGTTTACCCCACAGGTCACCAGGCTGGTGTTGGGCTGTCAGGAAGCTCCAGGACACCACGTGTGAGGTGGGGGAGAGTGCAGTCTGAGGTGCAGGACAGCCATGGTTTGGGGGTCTCCAGGCCTGCGACAAGGCCAGGGCCTTCTAAGTCCCAAATTCTTGGACAGAGGTGCTGCTGGAAGTTGTGGAAGAGCTAAAAACAAAGTGTGGGCCCACAGGCTAGATCTGGCCTGAGGATAGGGGAGAAGGGGGGATCCAGCTGGTCTCAAGGAGTGCGGGAGGGCCTTGTCTTGATGGTGGGGGGGATTGAGTTTGGTACTGGGAGCCTAGAGAGGCCTTCTACAGGAGACTAGACCGTGGCTCTATAGGCAAAGTCCTTCTCTATGGATTCCCAATGAAAAGAGGCAGTCCATGGTGTTAAGTCATTTATTATCACAGTGGAATGTAGATGTGTAAAACCATACCCCATGTCACATGGTTGGCCTGAGATTAAATACCTTTTGCAGGGAGGAATGTCTGGGAAGGCCCTCTAGACCTCTATGCACCTCATTAAAATGGAGATCTCCATCTTGGGCCTATGTGACCACTGGTCAAGTCCTCTACATGTGGAGGGGCTTGGGGTATTGTCCTTATGTGACTGATGGCCACAAATCTATGGGGGGGGGGCTGTGACTAATAACAGGGGCCTAATAACTAATAGCAGGCAAAGCTCCTACTGTCCCTTCAGGGTCTCCGGGGCTTCTAGCTCAACCTGGGACCATGCTACCTTTCAGGGTTCCACACTGGTCTTTGTAAGAAAGAAAGCTGGACATGAGGAAGTCATCGTCTAACTAGCAAGCCATCAAGTAAACATTGCTCCATGCTTTCTGCTTCAAGTTCCTGCCTTGGCTTCTACAATGGTAAACTGGGATCTGGAGGTGTAAGCCAAATAAACCTTTTCTTTCCCTAAGTTGTTTTTGGTCAGATTGCTGTTTCACACCAACAGAAAGGAAGCTAGAAGAGCCCTGTTCCATCAGGGTCTAAGGTGCTTCTAGATACTGGAAAAGACTAACAGGGACAGAGAGATATCTCTTTCCTCATAGAAAAGCAAATTTGTGGGTCACTTAGCATTTGTGATCAGGGGTTAGACAGCTTTTTAAAGGACAGAAAGAGGCCCAAGTGACTGAGAAATGGGGCAAGTTTAGATTTACTTGTCAGGGAAATAAAAACCAGTATAAAAAGGAGTTGGCTTAAGTAACACATGTGATGACAGGAGAGTTGCCCCAGAGAGTTATAAATCAGACTGAGACTCAGACTCCAGGTCAAATTATGAGTTTGGAGTTTCATTCCAAGCAAATATAAAGTTTGAGAAGATGAAGTATCATGTAATTTAGAATTTTAGAGATCATTCTAAAAGTCATACAGAATATGAATTGAGTAATGTAAGGCATTGCTAGAACAATTGTGGTTATAGCAATGTACCAACTCTAGAAGCTACTGAGGTACCATTCTGTCCTGGTACAGTTTGAAAATAAAAGAGAATAGGAAAAGAAATCAATGAATCTACTGTCATAGAAGAAAACTATGGTAGTAGCACAAATGGATAAGAGTTATGGTTAAAGACAAAAAGAATAGTAAATAAGACATCTTAAAAATAGTTACTTATATGCCCACTGAGTTGAGAAGAGGTCATTGGATCCCCAGGCACTAGAGTTTCACATGTTTATGAGCTGTCATGTGAGTGTTGGCAATTGAAGCCAGGTTCTCTTCAAGAAGAGTAAAAACTTTTACTTTCTATGTATTGTTGAGCAATAACTCCAGCCCCAACATAAGGTATATATTATTGCCTACAAACCAACATATTTCTAGCATTAACTATAAGAATCTAAAACCTTAGAGCAGTATGTGATATATAGTAAACACACAATAGTAGTTATGTGGTTATTCTGTCTTTAAAAGAGCTGTAACCCAGGATGGAGGCCTGAGATGACTGAAGGTCGCTAGATAGAGTTCTGGGAGCAAAGAATTTACAAAAGACTTATGTAGGAGAGAATATAGGAAAATGCATGATGGGACTTCAAGTACAAGTTCTTGAATTTGAACATTTAAGAGATGATCAAAGAGCAACGTCTAACAAAGACGACCAGTGATCAAATGAAGTGAAAGGAAGAATAAAGGAGTGTGTTGTCAGCCAACCTAAGAAAAGAGTTTCAAAGAAGATTGGCTGATTAAATGGTTCCCTTCTAAGCACCCAAGGATGGGGCCAAGGCCATTGCCTATGCATTTAGCAAGAGGAATTTGGTGTGATCTTGAGGTGGATAATTTCTCTGGAGTGGTAACAATCAAAACTAAATTATAAAGATTAAAGAACATTGCATTTCTGATGAGTACTGATGATGTGATTACTTGAGCAATTTCATATTTTTTAAATGCCTGGAGAGGCCAGAGAGAGATGGTTCAGTGGTTCAGAACACTGGCTTCTCTTCTAAAAGACCTGGGTTTAATTTCCAGCATCCATATAGTATTTAATAGCCATCCATATCTCCAGTTCCAAGAAATCTTAACATTTTCTTCAGACCTCTCTGGATACATCCTTAGGTACCACACATGTGTGGGGGACAGGTACATCCATACAGGCAAAACACTAACACACATAAAAATCAATAAAGCTAAGACAAATTTTTAATGATTTGAACATAGCAGAACACAGCAGCCACAGAACTTAGTGAAATCCAATAGCAAGTGAGAGATTTCAACAAGCTTTTCAACAATGAAAATGGATAGAGCAGAGATAATTGTAGCAGTCTGTGAAAGGCAAAAGTGAGCACAATGGTGTTAAAAGGCAAGTGGACAACAATAAAGATGATGTGCACCTCCAAGACATGAGAGGCATTGGGACATAAAGAATTTGGGACCCTTGAATCATCAGTTGAAATTTTGTCTTTGAGATCCAGAAGGACAGGTAGCCCACTTGCCCTTAGACTGTCTCCATTCTTTTGGCACCTCTCCATTATCCTCAGTACTCCCACCCTTCCTCTTTATCATGTCCCAGTACTCAAATGAGGCAGAGAGTCCCTGCTTAACAAAGGTCCAGCCCAAATATTGGGAGGAGAACCCTTGTTCAGACACAGTCCACAAAGACCAGAAGGTCAGAGGGGAAACAAAAACCAAGGGAGGGGGACACCAATCTAACAAAGACAAACTCAGAAATTGGTACATAGACCTATAATCACCCTAAACACAGATGCCTAGATGCCAGCATAAGAACAAACAAACATAGGGCAATATGTCTGCATCAGAGCCCAGCTATCCTACTATAGCAAGTCCTGCATATTCCAACACAGCTGAAGCATAAGACCATAAAATAAACTATATAATGACAATAGAGATCCTCAATGAGCAAGTGTATAAGTCTCTTAAAGAAAGTGAGGAAAAGGCAAACAAAAAATTGAGGAAAATTAATAAATTCCTTAAAGAAGGCATGAAAAAATAAATGATTGAAGGAAGTTAAAAAAAATCAAAATCTGAAAATATAATTTGAAGCAATAAAGAAAGCACAAACAGGGAATTCTAGAAATGAAAAATCTAGGTAAGTGAACAGGAACTACAGAGGCAAAGTTCACCAATAGAATCCAAGAGCTAGAAGAAAGATTCTCAGGATTGTAAACACTATAGAAGTAGATACATCAGTCAAAGAAAATGTTAAATCTAAAAACAGAAATACTTTCCCAAAACATACTGGGACACTATAAAAAGACCAAAATTAAGAATAATGGGAATAGAAGAAGAAGGAAGAGGAGGAAAAGGAGGAAGAGGAGGAGAAAGAGGAGGAGGAAGAGGAGGAGGAGGAGGAAGAGGAGGAAGAGGAGGAGGATGAGGAAGAAGAGGAGGAAGAGGAGGAGGAGGAGGAAGAGGAGGAGGAAGAGGAGGAGGAGGAGGAGGAGGAGGCCAACAAGAACAAGAACAACAAGAAGAACAAGAACAAGAGGGACAAGAACAAGAAGTAAAAGGGGAAAGGGAACAAGAAAAAGGAGAATCATCATCATCTTAGCTCAAAGACTCAGAAAACATTTTCAACAAAAATCATAGATGAAAACTTCTAATCTGAAGGAGATACTTTTAAAGGTACAAGAAGCATACACAACACCAAATTGACTGAATCAGGAAAGAAAGACCCCCTAACCACATAATCAAAACACTAAATGTACAAAACAAAGAGAATAATAAAAATTGCAAGGGAAAACAAGGAACATATGAGGTAGAACACCCAGCTCCTCAATGGAATAAAAAGTCAAAAAGATAGATGGCTCTGGGCAGATGCCCTGCAGACTCTAAGAGATAACAGATGCCAGTTCAGTCTACTATACCCCCCCAAAATTTTAATCACCATAGGTGGAGAAAACAAGATCTTCCATGATAAATCAAATTTAAATATTATTTATCTACAAACCCAGCTCTACAAAAGATACTAGAAAGAAAACTCCAACTCACAAAAACTAAACATAGGAAATAATCTCACAGCAACAAAACCAGAAGAAGGTAAACACACACACACACAGAACCACTACCAACAATAATAATCATTCATTATTGACATCTCTTAATGCCAATAAAAAGACACAGACAAACAGATGGATTAAAAACAGGATTCCCTCCTTCTGTTGTATACAAGAAACATACCTCAATGTCAAAGATACACATTACTCTGGTAAAGAGTTGGAAAAAGATTTTAAGCAAATGGACCTAAGAAGGAAGCTGATATAGGCGTTCTAATATCTATCAAAATAGACTTCACATCAAAATTAAAGGAGATGGGGGAAGAATACCACATACTCATCAAAGGATAAATCTACATGATGATCTTGTAATTCTTAACAATTTTGCCCCTAGCAAGGTCACCCACGTTTGTTAAAAAGAAAGAAAAAATCACTAAAGCTTAGAACACACACTGACCCTTCCACTTCAACAGTGGGAAACTTTAAACCCTATTTTCACCAACAGACAGGTCATTGAAACAAAAATAAAACAGAAACACTGGAGCTAACATATTATGAATGAAGTGGGCGTAACACATAGCTACAGAACATTTCACTCAAACATTAAAGAATATACTTTCCTCTCAGCACCTCACAGAAATTCCCCAAAATTGTCCATGTCCTTGGATGTAAAGCAAGTCTCAACAGGTACACAAAAATTAAAACAACCCTTTACAGTCTATCAGACAACTACAGATTAAAGCTGGATTTTAACAACAACAGAAACAACAGATGTCCTACAAAGTTGTGGAAAGACAACTCTCTTCTGAATGACTGCTGTGTCAAGGAAGAAATACTGAAAGAAATCAAAGATTTCCTAGAATTCAGTGAAAATGAGTGCACAACATACCCAAACTTATGAGACACAATAAAAGTGGTAGTAAAATTTCATAGCACTAAATCCCTTCATAAAGAAATTAAAGGAATCCCATACTAGCAATTTAACAGCACATCTGAAAGCCCTAGAACAAAAAAAAAGTAACCACACTCAAGAGGTGTAGACTGCAGGAAATAATGAATCTCAGGGCAGAAATCAATAAAATAGAAACAAAGAGAACAACACAAAGAATCAATGAAATAAAGTTCTTTGGGAAAATCAAGATAAACACATCCTTAACCAAACTAAGTAAAAGGCAGAGAAAGAATATCCAAATTAATAAAACCAGGAATGAAAATGTGGACAAAACACTGTAGAAATATAAAGAATCATTAGGTTATACTTTGGAATCCTCTACTCCACAAAATTGGAAAATCTAAGAGAAATGGATAATTTTTCTCGATAGCACTTATCAATGCAAAATCAAAGTCAGCAAAACAACTTAAGTGGACCTGTAACACCTAAGGGGACAGAAGAAGTCACGAAAAGCCTCACAAGCAAGCAGGTAAGCAAAGCCCAGGGCATGATGGTTGTAGCACAGAATTCTGCCAGAAATTCAAGGAAGAACTAATGCCAACACTTCTCAAATCATCCCACAAAATAGAAAAAGAAGAAACACTGCAAATTTCATTTTATGGAGCCTGAATTTTCCCTGATTCCCAAACCACACAACGATTCAACAACAAAAAAAAGAGAATTACAGATCAATTTCCCTATGAACATATATGCAAAATACTCAACAAAATACTTGCAAACCCGATCCAAGAAAACATCAAAATGATCATCCCAACAATCCAGTAGGTTTCACCTCAGATAGGCAGGGATGGTTCAACATATGCAAATTGATAAATATAATCCACCATGAAAAAAAAAAAAACCTGAAATATGAAATCACATGATCTTCTCACTAGATGCCAAATAAATCCTTTAACAAAATCCAACACCCTTTTGATAAAAATCTTGGAGAGATCATGCCTAAACATAATGGCAATACACGGCAAACCTATAGCCAACATTAACTTAAATGGAGGGAAACTCAAAGCAATTCCATAAAATCAAGAAAAGACAATGGTATTCACACTCTCCATAGTTATTTATTTAATATAGTACTTAGTTTGCCCAAGGCCCCCCAGCACATGTGTAGCAGAGGGTTGCCCTGTCTGGCCTCAGTGGGAGAAGATGCACCTAATCCTGCAGAGACTTGAGGAACCATGGTGGGGAGATAACCAGGGGGCACCCTCTCTCAGAGGCAAAGAGGAGGGGGGATGGGAGGAGGAACCCTGTGAGGGGAGACTAGGAGGGAGCAGCATTTGAGATATAAATAAATAAATAAGAACTCAAGAAACTAGGAAGCAACAAACCAAATAACCTAATTAAAAATGGGATATGGCCAGGCAGTGGTGGCACATGCCTTTAATCCCAGCACTTGGGAGCCAGAGGCAGGCATATTTGTGAGTTCGAGGCCAGCCTGGTCTACAGAGTGAATTCCGAGACAGCCAGGGCTACACAGAGAAACCCTGTCTCAAAAAAAGGGGGGGGGGGAGGATATGGATCTAAACACAGAATTCTCAACAGAAGAATCTCTAATGTTTGAAAATGACTTAATGTTTAACATCCTTTGGCCATCAAGGAAAGGCAAATCAAGATGACTCTGAGATTCCATCCTATACCTGTCAAATGGCTAAGACCAACAAGTAACAGCTCACCCTGCAAGCTCACCCTCCTTTATTTCCCTCCATTGAAGTGAATGCAAACATGTATAGCCACTATGAAATGTAATAGGGCAGTTTCTCAGAAAATTAGGACTCTCCCCCAAGACCCAAAGGATCTTGGCATATACCCAAAGGATGGGCCATCCTAACACAAAGACACTTAGTATGTTTATAGAAGCATAATTCATAATAGTCAGAAACTGTAAACAAGTTCAACCGAAGAATGAGTAAAGAAATACTCATATACACAATGTTACATATACACAATGAAGTATTACTCTTTTCAAGAAACATCATGAAATTTGCAGACAAATGGATGTAACTAGGAACAAAATCATCCTGTGTGAGGTAACCAAGACCCAGAAAGATAAACATGGCATGTACTCACTTGCAAATAGATGTTAGTTATAAATAAAAGATAATAATGCTACCATTCACAGATGCAGAGAGGCTAAGCAACAAGGAGTGTTTAAGGTGGAACACATGGATCTCTCCAGGAAGGGGAAATAGAGTAGATTTTACAGATGATCTGGGGGTGGGTAGGCAAAAGAACAGGAGAGATTAGGTGGGGGGTCAGTGAGACTGAGCGAGAGAGGAGAGAAATGAGCAGTATCGTGGGGTATTTGGGGAGACAATGTAGAAACAGTACAGTGGAAACTTCCTGAAATCTATGAGGGTGACTCTAGTGAGGACTTCTAATAATAGGGAATATGGAGATTGAATCAGCTATCTCCTATAACCACACAAGACTTCTGGTGGAGGGACTGAGACACAGTCACAAAACCTTCATCCTACAATATGTTCTGCATGTAAAATGTGCTGGAGTAATGATGGTGCAGAACTTGTGGGAGTGGCCAACCAATGACTAGTCTAACTTGAGGCCTACACTAGTAGACAAAGCCTATGTCTGACATTGTCTAGATGTCCAGGAATTGGAGACTGGATAGCCTAGAGATCTAGAATAGAACTAACATGGCTTGGTTTGGAAAAACAAAACAAAATGAACAAACAAACAAAACAAACATTCATTAACATTATTCTTAATGATATTCTTCTATACTCATAGATTGGTGTCCAGCTGAATTGTCGTCAGAGAGGCTTCATTCAGTAACTGATGGGAGAAGGTGCAGAGACCCACAGCCAAATGTTAGGCAGAACTCAGGGAACCCTAAGGAAGAGTAGGAAGGAAGGAGTCAGAGGGGTTGAGGACACCAGAAAAACATGGTCAACAGAACCAACTAAACGGTGCACAGTGGCTCACAGAGACCGAAGTGACAATCATGGAATCTGTGTGGGTCTGTGCTAGGTCTTTGCATATTGTCATGTTTGTGTAGCTTGTAGTGTATAGTTCGTAGCTTAGTGGACTCCTAATCGTGAGAGTTGGCGTGCCTCTGGGTTTGATTTTGTTTGTTTGTTTCTGCCTGTTCTTGGGAGCCTTTTCCTCCTGCTGGGTTGCCTTGTCTATCTTTGATATGAAGGTTTGTGCCTAGTCTTATTGTAACTTGTTATGCTGTATTGGATTGATATTCCTGGGAGGCCTAATCTTTTCTGAAGAGAAATGGAGGAGGAGTGGATCTGGAAGAGTAAGGAGGGGGCATCTGGGAGGAGTGGAGGAAGGGAAAACTGTGGTCAGGATGTATTGTATGAGAGAAGAATAAATAAAAGTATAATGCAAATAAAACGAAAAAAAAGAAAAATTGTCTATGTAACAGCATAGGGCACGTGGGACCTTGTTACCAGACAGACAAAAGAAATTGTAATGTTGATTCAGTTCCAACCCCAGGAATCTCAGAATTGAGATGGCAGGAGTGGAGTCTTTTCCTACCTGCCTCTACCTGCTCTGGAACAGGTAACCATGACAGTCAAGGTAGGAGCACTGGCACTGAGAGTCACATAGCATAAATTCCTGGAGTTCTCCATGCTAATGAGGTAACTTGATAGCACCAAGCCTTCAGCCAATAAAATTCCCCTCCTGGGTATTCCCATCTGCAAAAAGTATTTAATCCTTGGTTCACCCAAAATAAAGTATATGAATTTACATCCGCCATCAAATAAACCAGTATGAACACACAAGGATCATCTCAGAAAGCTGTTTAATTAAGGACTGTCCAGGAGCAGGCTTTCTTCTTAAAGAGCAGGAAGGCCCTCTTCCCTCCAGCCCTTCCTGTGCTCTCTCAGCATTCTCTCACAATCAGACCTCACCCTGCTTGTCTGGGCCTCTGCTTTCCCCTTCCTGCCCAGCGCATAGATGCCCTGAGAGAAAGCATGGACCAGGGATCTCAGTTCCTGAGAGGAGACCTGGAAGCACAGCATTCCCTCAGACTCCATTGTTTCCCCTTCCGGTCTGGCAAAGGAAGTCCCGGACTGTGGACCACTGTTTGGGATTTCTGTTTGCCTGCACTGAGCTGCATGTCAGTGGTACCCAGGCACCACCAGTGGAGAGGCAGGATGCGAAACTCACAAAGCAGGTCTTTGTGTCTTCTTAAACATCAACTAGTGATGTCTCAGCCTCACCCAGAAGCAGGTAGGACATATATACTGATGAGGTAAAGAGGCCATCCAGGTGGTGAAGGGAGATCTTTGTATGACTTATAGATCGTGAGCCATGTAGAGACATGAAGTGAGGCTGCTGGGAACTGAGCCAAATGGAATTGAAAAATATAAAGGTTTCACTCCCAATTCGAGGCCCAGCCCTATTTATAACATTGCCTACAATAAGTGCAATGCTAGCTGCTGTCTGTTTTTGACAATTCTCCTAATGGGCTGAAGAGCTCTCCAAGCTGGTGGACACCAATGCTGACTGCCAGTGGCATGAGGTTATCTATGTGTGTGGTGTATAGAATTCTCCCATTTGCTTTTATTTTCAAAGTTCTCATGCACACAGAAGCAAATCGAATCAAGAAATTTCTAAAGCAATTAGTCCTCTTATATTGCCCATTCTATGATGGACTTTAGTTTTAATAATTATAGGTAACAGTATATATTGCTATTGCATTATATTACTTTCAGCCCTTTGTAATGCTGGTGTTATTTAGCTATTGAACTGATTTCCTTCGCAAGGGGTCCTAGAATGCTTTGGGAGCAAAGCCTTGATTAACTGGGTACAGGCCCTATGAGGTGAGGCACTCCTCAAAGTCTAAAACTGCAAAACGGATGGGCAGCTTGTCCTTTCTAAGGGCTGTGGAGGGATTTCTTTTGCTTCTGAGCAGGAAGGGCGAAGAGAGGGAAGCCAGAAAGTGAGAGCCAGGAGAGCAGACACTTGTGCTCGGGAAATGAATGTAGGAAAAGGAGGTTCAGGAAAAGGAAATCATGGCAGGCTGAGTGGGAAAGGGAAAGAACCCTGTGGGGAAAATGGAGTGGCAGATGGAATTTTCAAACAGGATTGTTAGAGACTAAACAGAAACTGCTTTGGAGACAAGAGGAAGTCTAGTCCACAGGGCCATGGCACACTGACTCCTTGAGTATACACAATCACGAATCTACCAGCTGGTGTGAAGAAAGATGTGAAGTTTTTCTTTTTTCTTTTTTCTTTTCTTTCTTTTTCTTTTTTTCTTTTCTTTTTTTCTTCAATGAACTAACAAGCTCAGAAACGGAAAGGTTTTATATTTTGACATTGTGCATGGCAAAATTGAGAGGAGAAAACCATATTGAATGTACTTATGTGAGAAGAGGGCTTCTTAGATTGGCTCACACAGTACTGTCCTGAGGAGCCCAGTGATGGCTCTCTGCATACTGGATTGCTCAAGAGGCCACGTCTCAGCAGCCTTTGTCTGGTACTGATGGTTGGATGGTTTTTGATATTAGCAAAATAATGCAGCTACAGCAGCAACAGCAGTGTAGCTTAACTTGCCAAAGAGACATGAAAGCCATAGTCAAAAAGCAAAGTTTTTTCCCTTTTTCATTTTTCCTATTATCTGAGCTGCCCAGATTTAGGGTTCGACTTCCCACTTCGGTCTGATCCAAAAATTCCTTATGAATAGGATGAAAGGTTTATCTCTTAATTGATTACAAATCTGATCCAGTCAAGTTGTAGAGATTATGCATCACATGGCTTCAAGAAATATGTGAGGTTTTGTTTTTTTCCTCCCATTATGATGGTTTGTATATGCCGGGCTCAGGGAGTGACACTATTAGAAGGTGTGGCCTTATTGGAGCAGGTGTGTCACTGTGGGCATGGACTTTAATACCCTAGTCCTAGCTTCCTGGAAGTGAGTATTCTGTTAGCAGCCTTCAGATGAAGATGTAGAACTCTCAGCTCCTCCTGCAACAGGCCTGCCTGAATGCTGCCATGCTCCCGCCTTGATGATAATGGACTGAACCTCTGAACCTGTAAGCCAGCCCCAGATAAATGTTATCCTTAAAAGAGTTGCCTTGTTCATGGTGTCTCTTTATAGCAGTAAAACCCTAAGACACCCATTAGGAGACAGATTTGACATTAATAAGGTTATTGTCCAAGAATGGAAATGTTTTGAATTTCATACTGTGCAAAATTAGAGCTCAAGCCTGGATCTGTTGTGATTGCCAGAGAGGAGGCAAGCACTAGAGGAGGCAAGCACTGCCTCTGCTGCTGTATGGATTACACCTGGAACAGTGAAACACTGGTGTGATGTCTTTAGAATGACTTACTCCCTTCACTTTCCCTCCTCTCCCCCTTCATTCCCTGTAGCCTCCCTCAGCCTTGAGCAGGCTGATTCTGACCTTGCTGCCACTGTGAATGAGACCACCTGGGGTGGAGCCTTCTGACCTAGATGGTTCTATTGTTCTGTTACCCACCTGGAGCTGTTCTCCTCAGTTACCACTGAGAGGCTGAACCTGTCTTCCTGAGATATTCCTGGGATAGCTGACAACCTGTGGAATTGGCCACCTAATGCTAACAGCTCTGGCAGCCTAGTGCTAACAACTTAGCAACAAAGCATCAAGAAGCCTGGCTTGGCAGGGGGTGGGCCTCCCCCCTTTATAAGCACAGACTCTTAGTAAACATTGGGCCTTGATCAGAAATCTGTCTTGGTCTCATTTCTTCTCTCGATGTTCTCGCTCATACAGCTCCAGCCTTCCACTCAGGAACCCACTTCGTGTGGCCACAGGCAGCTACACTCCTCCCCCTCCTTCCTTCTTTCTTTGTCTTTCTGGTTAATTTCCTGGTTTAATCTTATCTGTCTGTCTGTCTGTGGATGTGTACATGTGAGTGCAGGTGCCTAAAGAGGTCAGATGGACCAGTTACCCTGGAGCTGGACTTGCAGGCAGTTAAGAGCCATTCCTCACAGGTGCTGCGAGACAGATGGTGATCCCCTACAAGAACAGTTTGCCTCCTTAACAGCTGAGTCATTTCTCCAGCCCTGTTTCCCTCTTTTATTTACTGTTATTTGCTTGTTCATTTGACCCAGGATTTCTCTATATAGTGCAGACTAGTTTCAAATGTGTAAACTTCCTACCTGTGTCAGACATGCACCACACCCAGTTTCCCCTTCTGTCATTTACCCTAAAGCTCATTCAGTAAGAGCCACACCTCCATTTTTATGTGTTGTTGGAAACTGCTATGTAGAGTTAATTACTTCTAATGAGTGGTGTTTTTTTGTATATGCTTCAAAAGAAAATGAGGCCAGCACTCATTTTATAAAATGATAAGGAAGGAAGGAATATGTTTGGTGGATATGCAGCCAGGTGTTGGCCCATGTTGAGGCATCCCTTCCCCCTGAGGGGCCAATCATATGATGCTATAGTATAGAACAGTATTTATTCAGGGCATGGGGAAGGGAGTTGAGAGGGTAGTAAAGACAGAGAAAGGCAGGAGAGAGAGAGAGAGAGAGAGAGAGAGAGAGAGAGAGAGAGAGAGAGAGAG
>NC_034611.1:6586246-6588717 GCF_900095145.1 Mus pahari | reverse complement strand
AGAGAAGAGAAGAGAAGAGAAGAGAAGAGAAGAGAAGAGAAGAGAAGAGAAGAGAAGAGAAGAGAAGAGAAGAGAAGAGAAGAGAAGAGGCTGGTCATGAGGTTGTGGAGAGAAAGGAGGGAGGGGAATGGGGAGAGAGGGAGGGGGATGGGGAGCGAGTAGGAAGGGGTGAGAGGACAAAAGGGAGAGCAGAGGGGGCAAGCAGCCCCCTTTTATAGTGAGTCCAGCATACCTGGCTGTTGCCAGGTAACTGTGGGGCAGAGCTTAGACAAAATTCTTAAAAGTACCTTATTAAACAAGACTCTTGAATATCAGCCTCTAGTATACAGTGGACATTGTTTTCCTGTTTGTGATGCTCAGTATCATTTAGCACCCGTTTTATTACATAGCACAGAGGAACGCTTATTGTCACTGTGTCCACTCATTACACAATACACACTTCACTTACATACAAGCACACATGTATATTCATGAGCTTGTCTTCTGGTGCCCTGTCCATTGTCTGACATTTCTTCTTTCCAGCTCAGATTTTTCATCTCTTGGCAGCTTGGCATCTCAACCCCAACAGGAGCAGCCTCACCATAACCAGTCTCTCTGGTTCCTTTCCCTGCTCCTTGCTTTTCTCTGCTGTGTCTGTAAAGCCAGGCCAATTCTTTTTCTAGTGACTACAGGAGATGAGTTTAAAAGGTTTCTTGGTGCTAGTTCAAAGCTGTTTTATAGTTAATATTGCTTCCTGTGCTTCTGATTGGACAGATTTCTGCAATGTAACTCGCCTGTGTTAATGTGAGGTATTAAAAAAAAATAGCAGAAGGCATAACTTAACTGAAGGCTAAAGAATTTCCTTTGTCTTTACTCCCAGATGAGAGCACTTTCCTAAATGAAGCCCCTTTTATTTTGAAGATCTCTTTATGACTTCTTGACTTAGAAATTAAACACTTACCTATAAAATAGAAATGGCCTTTTCAGATGTAGTCTCCCTATTTTATGATGTAGTTCATTTGTAATGGAGGATATGTAAACCCACTTAAGCATCGTCAGACATCTAGTGTTAAATAGCATGCTCAGCTATTGGTCTGTGTGCTCGAGATAACCTGTGATAAAGAATACGGAAGAAAAATAACATGCTACTTTCCTAATTCTTTCCTCCATAGAACAATTGCCCCTAAGATTCCTAAAACCAGTGGAAGAAACTTCTCTCTGTGCCACTGTGTGAGAGTTACCAGCCTCTATTTCTGCCCTGGTTGCCAGGCTCATTCCTCTTCTCATCAAAGCCCAATTTCCTGCTTCAATCCTATCCTCTCTCACCTACAGTAGACTTATCCAACCCATCATTTCTTCTTCCTATTTTTATTTTCAGTTTTTTTACCTATTCCATGAGAATTTGAGTATACTCTCATCATTCCTATTAAAAAAAACAAAACATTTTTTTTTTTTTTGAGTCAGGGTTTCTCTATATAAAACTGTCTTGGAACTCACTATGTACCGGCCAAACTCAAGGGGATCCTCCTGTGCCTCTGCCTTCTAACAGCTGAGATTAATGACATGGGCCACCACTGCCAGCACAAAGCCTTTGTTTTAAAACCCCAAATATGTAACAACAACAAAACTTTCTTGGGTTCATCCTGTAATGCTGACACTTGGGAGGCTGAGGCAGGAAGACTGACTAGAATGCAAGTAAATTGCAAAAGTCCTTGTTTCACACAAACACAAAAACACAGTAAAATATGTATATATTAAAAAAAAAAAAAAGACCAGTAAACAAGACTCACACACAGTCCTTTCTGTAACCTTCACATGTTTTCAGCTAAACTTAACCTGGTGTTCTGTGTGTTCGTTGCCCATTTTACTTGTGTTTTATTTATTTATTTATTTATAAGACAGGATTTCACTATGTAGCCATGAGTGGCATGGAGCTCAAGGCCAGCCCCCGCGTCTGCCTCCCATTCCTGGCACACACCAGGACTCTTCTACCACATTTTGTTTGCCTCTCCATACTCTCCCTCCTGCTTCCATTCCCAAAGCCCCAAGATTCTACGAAACTGCCTCTCAGATTGCACTGTGGTCTCAGTTCAGAGCAATGCCTACTCCTGTGCTCCTGAGTAGTCTCTCCCTGAACCTTACCCTTCAACTTTAAATTCTGACTCATTCCCACTTAGCTGGTAGCCACACAATGGTTTAATATTCTGAGCTCTTACTTCATCATTTATAAATTGGTTGTGCTTATGTTATAGGATCATTATAATCATGAATTAAGCTATATGGAAAATATCTGGTTGTCATTAATAATAATACTTTAATCTCAGAATAGGTTAAAGAACTTTCTTAGATTTCCATATATTTCTAAAATGGACATGTTTCCAATTAGGCATGATAATTAAATTATGAGCAAGTCTCTGCCTCTCCATCTCTGTATCTTTCTTTCTGCCTCTCCATCTCTGTATCTATCTTTCTGTCTCTCCATCTCTGTATCT
>NC_034611.1:6577548-6585491 GCF_900095145.1 Mus pahari | reverse complement strand
CTCTCCATCTCTGTATCTATCTTTCTGTCTCTCCATCTCTGTATCTATCTTTCTGTCTCTCCATCTCTGTATCTATCTTTCTGTCTTTCTCCTTCCCCCCTCTCTCTCTCACACACACACACAAACAAGCATATACACACATTTTATACAGTCTTATTGTTGTTAAAAATGACTCATCTGACAACACTTAGTAGAATTTGACCAACAGGGGTTTGACCACTACATTAACAAGAAGGGCTCACTCCATTTTGGATAAGAGCTGAACTTGGGAGTTGCTTGGTGCTCTCCACAAGCTCACTCAGATGTCTGAGCACAGAGCAGGGCATAGTGTTAACTCCAAGTTGATATAATGGCCTTGGTTGAGATGAATCTAAAATTAATAGCATTAAGCATGATGCCTGAAAGTACATTTTCTGTTTGTCAAACTAAAAAATTTATCTAAGGAAACTATTGTGGTAGGCACTCCATACTTCTTTTACTTTTTATTTGTAGTACTCAAAGTAATTAAATATTAAACCTGTTCACAATGCAAACTAGGACACATTCATGGTGCTAAATCATCTTTAATAAAGTTGGAGATAATTTCTTTTAAGATAACAAAGCAATTTTCGTGGACTCTTCATGATAAATATTCTCATCTAAGTCAAATTTTCTGGTACTTTAGATGAACTTAGAATTGGGAACATTGCAATATATTTCTTTTCTTTTTAACCCCAACACATCAGCATGCAATTGGGTAAAAATGAAATCAGATTGTATGCCTTTTCCCCAGCTTACAGTTATAAAGTAGGATCAAAGGCAAAAACAGCCACAGCATTCCGCAGAACCAGATGTGCTAAGTCTGAAGGTTCGCTGCAAAAGCTTTTAGTGTAGATGGCATCCTATAGAAACCCTGGTTCTTTGCTCTTGGAAGGTGGTTGTGAGACAGGGAGAAATATTATGGTAGCTGTGGTGGTATAAACAGGTATGGTCCCCAAATAGACTAATGTGTTTTAGTGCTTGGCCCATGCTCTATTAGGAAGTGTGGCCTTGTTAGGGTAGGTGTGGCTTTCCTGGAGGAAGTAGGTCGCCATGGAGGTTAGCTTTGAGGTTTCTTATGCTCTAGCTCTACCCATTGTGGGATACAGTCCCCTTCTGCCTCTGGATCAAGATGTAGCAATCTCAGCTCCTTCTCCAGCACCATGTCTTTTTTTTTTTTTTTTTTTAATGCTGGCATGCTTCCCTCCATGATGATAATGGACTAAACCTCTGAAACTGTGCCAGCCCCAATTAAATATTGTCCGTAATAAGTATTGCCATGGTCAGTGTCTCTTCATAGCAATAAAATCCTAACTAAGACAGTAGCCTTGTGAATATATGGGCAGAAATATTTGTCTACTCTTTAGAACAAACCTGAAAGTCAAAAAAAAAAAATTCACAGAGATTCCATGTGGTCTCAACAAAATAGACAGAATAATTTGAAAAAGCAAAGGAGTGCATTGGTATAAAGAGTAAAATAAACCACTAGAGTTGCTTTCAAATCTTTTAAAAATGATTTATGTATTTATTTTAATTATTTATTTATTTTATATTTATGGTCACCAGATCCCATGGGACCTCAGTTGTGAGTCACCATTTGGGCAGAAGAACATGAACTCAGGACTTCTGGAACATCAGCCAGTGCTCATAAGCACTGAGTTATCTCTTCAGCCCCTGAAATCATTTTTTAAAAATTAGTCTGAGAATGATGATGCCTGCTTGTAATCTCAGAACTCACGTGGGAAGCTGAGGCAGGAGGATAGTAAACTGGAGGTCAAACTGAGCTATGTAGTAAGACCCTGTTGCAATGAAAAAGAGATGAAAGAATTAATTGGGAACCAGAGGTTTGAGATGGTGCAAGTATATCAGGCTAATATATAATCAGTCCAACTGAACATGAACAGTAAAATGTATGTAGCTTAGCCAATAGCAAGGAACCTCTAATAAGGTACTTTCTACATGAAGCAGTGAAACACGTTTCCTTCGTCCTGTTTTTTGGGGGTTTTTGTTTTCAAATGCCTAGCAAAACCTTTCTGTGGCTTCTCCTCCTAGTTGGTCTGATGGGGTGCCTAATTTATAAATCGCTAGCTGTTCAAATAAACTCATTAAGATTTTTTTTGCAAGGAAAATATTTTCCTTTGCTTCTCCAATCGAGGTCACATTTGCCCAAGTTCTCAAATGCTAACTGACAATTTTCTCTGAATTAGGCACTATTCCAGCCCTTGCAGGGGAAGTGAGCATGTGCAGAATTTGCTCACAAACTGCATGTAGAATCTTGTAATCCTCAACACTGAACTGAGATGGATGAGAACAATCCATGGTGAGACCTGCCTGCCTGCATAATGAAAGATTCTCCCAACAATAGGGGAGCCCTGTGGAAAGGCTTTTTTCAAGCCAGGAGGAAACCAAGCAAATGTGAAAAGGAAGAGGAATGGGAAATGGAGATTTGTGGCCTATTTGGTTGCTGCACTATTTGAAGCAGGCTCTTGCTTTCAGTTTTGAGGGCTTTTAAAATTGTGTTTGCTACTCCCCATAATCAACATGTTAGGGAACTTAACTTATAACCTCTGGTGTGTTTGTAGTTTTCTTTCCTGAGAACGCTGTTTCTGCTTAACATCGAGGCTAGTTCTACATTAGTCTTCTCCCAATATGCCAACTGTCTCTTTTCTTTTGAAAAACAAATATTTTCTTTTGATCTTGTCAATGAAATGTCTTCATCTTTGAATATGAAGTGAATTTAAAATGTGCTTTAAGCACCTGCTCTTCTTACAGTGTGTGTGGGTGGCGGTGGTGGAGGGGTCTTTGTGCAAGCTCATTAGTGCAAAATGAGACTTAAAGAAATGATTTTTAAAAGGTGTCATGAGAATTTAGTTTCTTTGGCTGGAAGTGTTGCTCAGTCAGTAGTGTGCTTGCCTAAAATGTATAGTTCTGGGGTCACATAAAGCCAAACCTGATATGACATGGTGGAACCTGCCTGCAATCCAGTCGCTTGGAAGTGGAGGCAAGATCAGACTTTCAAGGTTGGAAATTTGAGGTTAGTATGACATAGATGAGATCCAGTCTCAAGGAAACAACAACAAAATTCTTTAATAGGAGGCTTAGGTCATCTTTCATTAAGAAAAAACTTATGTAAGGAAGCTGTATCCAGGAAATCCAGGAAATAATATAGTTACCAAAACAATGACAATATAGATGGGGGAAATTTCACATGTCTACACTGCTAGATAAAGGACTACAATCATTTACTGACTACTGAGGGGGAGACTCAGTCTTCCCCAGGGATGAGGCTCCTAACTGGTTATCCAATACTAAGTGGTCAGCTTTAAACACACAATCATACATACATACATACATACATACATGCATACATACATACATATATACACACATACATACATACATGAGCAATACTAAATGTGCAAAGCAAGTTATATTTATCTATGTGTATATGTATTATATACATTTCATATATTATATGCATATATATTATGTGTATATGCATGCATTATACATATATAATTATTTTATGTATAATAATTAAGGAAAAAGAGGCCATAAGTTTAAAAGGGAGCAGAGTAGGGAGGGGTAACCAAGGGGGAACTGGGGGAGAAAAAAGAAAGGAAATAATATATACATAGTCCTCACATATGAAAATATCAGAAAGTAATAAACATTTTTTAAACATTGCATTTGCAACAGTTCATTTGAGTGAGCATATGTGTTTAATGTATTTCTGAATCTGTTGTAGACTCAGGACTATTTTAGAATAATTGCAATTTTCCTTGTTTGTAAAACAATACAGAATAACAAAGCATGTTTCCTCTACCTAATAGCAATTCTTTAAGTGGGAAGGACCTTTGGCCATTGTTTTTTTCTTTTTTATAGATTCCAATTAGTTTAGCATGATTAATGAGAGCAGCAGTTCCTTGACATTCCTAATAACTATATGCTATTTGCTTCCAAGTTTTGGTTAAATGTTTCAACTGCATATAATACAAAACACAAACAGCTCTCACAATGACTATGCCAGAATTTGAACAGGGTATTCTGACCATAAAGTGTCCCTGTGGGGACAGGGGGCTAAAAAAGACACAGTGCAGCCAGCTTTTCATCTTGCTTCCTCTTGACTTCATTATTAACCTTGGTCCCTTTTACTCTATTTGGAACTCAGAGGTATTTACACACCGGTCGGCCGTAGACTGACCCTCAGTGCCTCCAAAGTGCCACCTCCTTAAAGAGTTCCTCTCAAGACTTTCTCAATGCTTTTTGCTGTTTCCATCTAACTGGAAAGGTACAAACATGGGTTCAGATCCTTTACAGAGCCCATCCACACCCTCTGCCACCTCTCTCAGCCCTTTATTCTTGGAATGACCAACTAGGTGATACAATTACAGCCCTGTCCTAGGTTTCAGGACTCAGCTTTGCAAATTGCTGACTTTGACACCCCAGACCTGAACAGGTAACTAGGAAATGAACCCAACAAGCACACTTTAACAAGCCTCCCATGGACTGGGCAAGGTTTAAGCTGGAGACCTTTCACTACTGCCACCCAAGTATATGCATGTTGAATGCACACTCTGTTCTCATTTCTAGCATAGATTTCCCTCTTCCATATCAACCTCTTCACCTGCTCCCTGTATTTGCTCACTGTCTTCCATAAAATCTAAAACTAGATCTGGCATCCCATATCTATGGCTTCATGCCGACTCTGCTTCCAGAAGCTGGTCCTTGCTCCATAAAGGGCCCACATTTTCCCAGTTACTCACCCTCTTCCCATGATTTTAAGCAGGCCAAAACTCAATATTTCACTATGTCGCTTTTATCTCTACTGAGCAAATGCCTGGAACCAAACTAGTCAGTAAGCGTGAAATAAATATTTATTAAATAAAGGTTGCCTGTATTTTATACCAGCCTCTGATTTTTTTAACTAGAATGATGGGTTCAGCAACAATGTCCTGGTCAGCTTTCTGATTCTGTGACAAAGTAGTGAGAAAAATCACCTTAATGGGCTGTGCAGTACAAAGAGGTCAGATTAGCTCTGACATTATGCTTACAGCAACATTGTACAAACTGAGCAGGCTATATTTAGGAATATATATGTATCTGCATGCAAAAACAATTAATAAAGAGGTCATGAACTTGAAGGAGAGTGGGGAGGGGTACATGGAAGGGTTTTTTTTCCCAGCAATGGGTGTCTATTGAACTCAGGCCCTGTGCATGTTATGCAAGTGCTCTATGTCTGTGCTGTAACCTCAGGGTCCATTTTGAGAGTAACAAAACAAAACAAAACAATCCTTAAAGGTGAGAGCCATTCTTTGTAGTTTGGTCCACTCCACAAATTTTGGCCATGAAATTTCATCTGAAAGCATTGATTAAAGTGACATGCCAGTAAGTGTTTAATACTGTGATTATGCTCAGAATGCAGAGAAACACATGGGGCCGATGAAACTGCAAGCAAGTGCTCTTTAAGTGAACCTTCTTTAAGAATTTTTGCTAATGTGGGTTAATGTGGGGTATTGGGCTATGCACAGACAGGCTGGTCTCCAGTTGAGCTGAGATGCTGAACCCCGGGGACCTAGTGGTCATAATTTACCTACATGGGATGGAAGGAGTTTTCTCATGTCTCCTGGAACTCTGACTCCTGTCTAAGTTACTGCCCCCCACAAGAGAAGCATGGCTAGCAGTCATGTAGGCAATGCCCCAAGCTTCTGATCTTCAGGCTAAACTCCTCCCCAGTTACCTAGCAACAGAAATGATAGCAGCTCACTTTAAAAGGGGCTGTTCGGCCCCTCCTCACCTCTCTCACTTCTCTCATTTGTTCTCTTACCTCTCATTTCTCTCACTCCTCTCTCTTTGTCTCCTCTCCTCTCCTCTCTCCCTCTTACTCTCTTTCTCTCTATCCTTCTCTCTCTCTCTCTGTCTCCCTCTGTCTCTGTGTCTCTGTGTCTCTGTCTCTGTCTCTGTCTCTGTCTCTCTCTCTCTCTCTCTCCCCCCTTTGCCTCCTCTTGGCCCTGGCTAGCCTCTCTTTCTCTTTTCTACCTTCTCTTTCCTTCTGCCTTTCTACAATAAAGCTCTAAACCATAGACAGTCTCTGCTCATCAAGATCCACTATGCTCACTCTCGCATGTGTGGGAACCTCTCTTCCCTCTTCCCTCTTTCTCATAACCCCAGGGATACAGGGTGTGGCCCCGGGGCCCCCAGGTTGGGCTGCCCCTTGTTCACTCCTCCCCACCCTCATCGAGTGGGTCAGAGGCTTGGATACTCACCCAGGGGCTGAGTGGAAAGCATCTGTCAGCCCTCCCACGTCTGCCTGTCCAGAGCATAGGTGGAACTCTGGCGGGACGTGTGTCCTCCCTCCCCCTTCTTCCCCAGGCCCCTTTTTAGTTCCCACAGGTGAACATGGCTCTTACAGCTTACCAGGGAAACCAAACTAGACAATTCTCTAGAATTTGAAAATATGTTCTTCCATTGACAACTCTGATATCTTTTCATAAAATTAAATGTTTTATTCTGGAGTTTAAATCATGACAAGTAATTAAGATGTAATAAATTTCCCCACATGAGAATATTATCTCTTAAACATATGTCTACCCTCAATAACATACATGGCAAACTGAGAGAGTAATCGACGAGGACTTAAAGATATATCTTAACAATGTCCTGATTTAGTCTCAGTAAGCACAGCAGATGAGCTGAGGCAGGGTCCATCTTAAGCAATAGTTTTGAAAATTTTGCTTCAGACATGACTTGGAGTTCTCTTCGTCTACACTGCTAGAAAGGCATATTATTAGATATAGACATATCTAGTAAGACATTGACATTTGAATCAGTAGATTGAAGTGTCTCTGTTCCCCGTATTAGCAAGTGCTATCTAATTTATCCAGAATCTAAATGAAAACAAAGACAAAGGGAGATTTTACTCTCTGTTCCTAACTGGGACATCCCTCTTACATATTGGAAGTCATAGTGCCTAGTCTAATAAGGACGCTCATCCAAGAAAGGTATTGTTAGTTATGCCCAGGGCTCTCTCTGCGGTTCCTGGAAGTTCGTGTGAAACGTAAAGAAGCCACCTATGAGGATGTGTCATTACTATCAGCCAGAAGTCTAGAGTCTTCCTGGTAAGTGATAGTGAAGCACTTACCTATGGGGTGTGCGTGCCAATGATAACATCCATTTTCTCTGGGAACAATGTTCCACAGTTATTATTTTTTGAGTGAGTGGGTCATTATTTAAAAATAGGTTGCCAGGCGGTGGTGGCGCACACCTTTAATCCCAGCACTTGGGCAGCAGAGGCAGGTGGATTTCTGAGTTTGAGGCCAGCCTGGTCTACAGAGTGAGGTCTAGGACAGCTAGGGCTACACAGAGAAACCCTGTCTCGAAAAACCAAAAAAAAAAAAGAAGAAGAAGAAGAAGAAGAAAGAAAGAAACAAAGAAAGAAACAAAGAAATGCAGGGGGAAAGAGGAGGGCTAGAGAGAAAGTAAGAGGGAGAGAGAAGAGGAGAGGAGAAGACAAAGAGAAAGGAAAGAGGAAAGAGAAGTGAGAGAAGTGAGAGGTACAGGAACAAAGGAGTAAGAGGGCAAGATGGGGGCCTAACAGCCCCTTTTATGGTCTTCACTGTTGCTAGGTAACTGGGGAGGAGTTTAGCCTGAAGGTCAGAAGCTTGGGTCATTGCTTACGTGACTACTGACCATGCTTCTCTTGTGAGGGGCTGTGGGAGGTGGTACCTTAGGCAGGGGCCAGAGTTCCAGGAGCATGAGGGAACGCCTACCGTGTCATGTAGGTGAATTATGACCATCGGGGTTCAGACCTCAGCTCGACTGGAGACCAGCCTGCTGTTCCCCACAGGGTGGGACAAGGGAGCTCCCTAAATTACCATCTATATGCCCTATTAGTGTCTTCACTTACCTCGAAACTCAGAGATCTC
>NC_034611.1:6575584-6577275 GCF_900095145.1 Mus pahari | reverse complement strand
AAAAAAAAAAAAGAAAGAAAGAAAAAGAAAAGAAAAAGAAAAAGAAAAAGAAAAAGGAAAAGAAAAAGAAAAAGAAAAAGAAAAAGAAAAAGTTTGTTAGGGGAGTGAGAGAGGTGCTGAAAGGATTAGGTTTTAAAAAGTTTAAAAAACACTTAGGTTCATAGTTCTGCAGAAATTCCCTTTGGCTGTTGTCAAAATAGTCTTTATCCCTTGGCACAAAACCTCCTACATGTTAAAGGCAGATTGAAAACAATACAGTAAATCCCCTTTTCCAGATATTTCATTAATCTTTTCTTTGGGTAGGCTAAATTGAAATCATTCTTAAATGTCTTCATATTATATCAGTTGAGTCTTAAGTGAAAAGAAATATATTCTTTTTGTGTTGGCTTATAGGGCAACGTATGAAGTTGAGTCAGGTAGGAAATGCGAGCCAGAACATGACATTCTCCTGTTTGGCCTGCCAATAGCATCCCATCCCAGTCAAGCTCTCACTGGTCTACATGATTCTGCTCTGTGGCCTTGTTTTCTTCCCTGACCTCATCCTTGGTTCTTCCTCATACTTCTACCCTGGACTCGACTCTCTGCCCAGGGGTTCTCCTTTCCCTGGATGTACTCATTCCTCGCTTCCTAATGCTTTCCCTACAACAGTCATCCCTTTACTGAGGACTTTGCCAGATATTCTTTTTTTTATTGTGATCTCCCCATTTCTTCCTCCCTTCATTTATTTCTCTTCAGTAATTATTATTAAACAATACAGCCGAAGGGAGCCATCTGTGCTCCGGGTCGCCCAGGCTCCAGTCGGCACCAGTGAGAGGGCAGACTGCAGAAGCCACACAGATTCTGGGACAGACCCAGTTTGTGGCTCCAGACATCCAGACACCTTCCCACCAGAGGAGAGGTGTCCTCCTGGGAGGGCTCTCACTGCCTGAGCTGATAAGGGAGTCATCTTTGCTCTGGGTCTCCCAGGCTCCAGTCGGCACTGGTGAGAGTGTGGACTTCAGAAGGTACACAACTTCTGGGACAGACAGAAGCGTCACTAGGCACGTGGGCACCTTCCGCTCAAGAGGAAAGGTGGCTACCCAGGAAGACTCTATCCACCAGAGCAGTTGAGAGAGCCATATTGTGTCCAGGGTCCATCAGAGACAGTCTGTGCAGGTGAGTGTGCAAACTGCAGAGGGGATACATCTTCTGGAACAGGCCTCGTTTTGGGCCTACATCTTTAGCCAGGAGGTAGGTCTGAACACCAGACCTCTGTGCACCTTCCCTGCAAGAGGAGAGCTTCCCTGCAGAGAGTACTCTGACCACTGAGACTCAGGAGAGAGCTGGACTCCCAGGACTGCTGACAGAGGCTAACAGAATCACAGGAGGAACAAGCTCCAACCAGAGACAACTATAACAACTAACTCCAGAGATTACCAGATGGCAAAGGCAAACACAGGAATCTTACTAACAGAAGCTAAGACCACTCACCATCATCAAAACCCAGCACTCCCACCTCAGCCAGTCCTGGATACCCCAACGCACCCAAAGGCAAGACTCGGATTTAAAATCATTACCTCATAATGCTGGTAGAGGACATTAAGAAGGGCATTAATAACTCACTTAAATAAATACAGGAGAACACTGCTAAAGAGGTAGATGTCTTTAAAGAAGAAACACAAAAATCCTTTAAAGAATTACAGGAAAACACA
>NC_034611.1:6560569-6575573 GCF_900095145.1 Mus pahari | reverse complement strand
TCGATGCAAAAATACTCAATGAAATCCTCACAAACCAAATCCAAGAACACATCAAAATGATCATCCATCATGACCAAGTAGGCTTCATCCCAGGGATGTAGGGATGGTTTAATATAAGGAAATCCATCAATGTAATCAACTACATAAACAAATTCAAAGAAAAAAACCACATGATCATCTCATTGGATGCTGAGAAAGCATTTGATAAAATCTGACACCCATTCATGATAAAAGTGTTGGAAAGATCAGGAATTCAAGGCCCATCCCTAAACATAATAAAAGCAATATACAGCAAACCAGTAGCCAACATTAAACTAAATGGAGAGAAACTTGAAGCAATCCCACTAAAATCAGGGACTAGACAAGGCTGCCCACTTTCTTCCTACCTATTCAATATGGTACTTGAAGTCCTACCCAGAGCAATTTGACAACAAAAGGAGATCAAGGGGATATAAAATGGTAAGGAAGAAGTCAAAATATCATTATTTGCAGATGATATGATCGTATACATAAGTGACCCTAAAAAATCCACCGGAGAACTCCTAACCCTGATAAACAGCTTCATTGCAGTAGCTGGATATAAAATTAACTCAAACAAATCAGGAGCCTTCCTCTACATGAAGTATAAATGGGCTGAGAATGAAATTAGGGAAATAACACCCTTCACAATAATCACAAATAATATAGAATACCTTGGTGTGACTCTAACTAATATGTGAAAGATCTGTATGATAAGAACTTCAAGTCTCTGAAGAAAGAAATTGAAGAAGATCTCAGAAGATGAAAAGACCTCCTATGCTCATGGATTGGCAGGATTGACAGTCGAAATGGCCATCCTGCCTAAAGGAATCTATAGATTTAATGCAATCCCCATCAAAATTCCAACCCAATTCTTCACTGAGTTAGAAAGGGCAATTTGCAAATTCCTCTGAAATAATAAAAAAACCTAGCATAGCAAAAAAAATCCTCAACAATAAAAGAACCTCTAGTAGAATCACTATGTCTGACATTAAACTGTACCACAGAGCAATTGTGATTAAGAACTGCATGGTACTGGTACAGTGACAGATAGGTAGATCAATGGAATAGAATTGAAAACCCAGAAATGAATCCACACACCTATGGTCACTTGATCTTTGACAAGGGAGCTAAAATGATCCAGTGGGAAAATGACAGCATTTTCAACAAATGGTGCTGGCACAAGTGGCAGTTATGATGTAGAAGAATGAGAATTGATCCTTTCTTATCTCCTTGTATAAAGCTCAAGTCTAAGTGGATTAAAGACCCCCCACCATAAAACCAGAGACACTGAAATTTGTAGAGGAGAAAGTGGGGAAAAGCCTAGAAGATATGGGCACAGGGAAAAAAAATTCCTCAACAGAACAGCAATGGCTTTTGCTGTAAAATCAAGAATTGACAAATGGGACCTCATAAAATTACAAAGCTGTAAGGCAAAAGATACTGTCAACAAGACAAAAAGGCCACCAACAGATTGGGAAAGAATTTTTACCAATCCTAAATCTGGTAGAGGACTAATATCCAATATATACAAAGAGCTCAAGAAGCTGAACTCCAGAAATTCAAATAACACCATTAAAAAAAATGGAATATACAGTTAAACAGAGAATTCTCAACTGAGGAATACTGAATGGCTGAGAAACACCTGAAAAAATGTTCAACATCCTTANTCATCAGGGAAATGCAAATCAAAACAACCNTGAGATTTCATCTCACACCAGTCAGAATGGCTAAGATCAAAAACTCAGGTGACAGCAGATGCCGGCGAGGATGTGGTGAAAGAGGAACACTCCTCCATTGCTGGTGGGTTTGGAAGTTTGTACAACCACTTTGGAAATCAGTCTGGTGGTTCCTCAGAAAATTGGACATAGTACTACTGGAGGATCCAGCAATACCTTTTCTGGGCATAGACCAAAAAGATGTTCCAACTGGTAATAAGGACACATGTTCAAAATGGATATATCCGGAGGATATCATCCTAAGTGAGGTAACCCAGTCACAAGAGAAGTCACTAGATATGCACTCACTGATAAGTGGATATTAGTCCAGAAACCTAGAATACCCAAGATACAATTTGCAAAACATAAGAAAACCAAGAAGAAGGAAGACCGACACGTGGATACTTCATTCCTCCCTAGAATAGGGAACAAAATACCCATGAAAGGAGNTACAGAGACAAAGTTTGGAGCTAAGATGAAAGGATGGACTTTCCAGAGACTACCCCACCCGGGGATCCATCCCATCATCAGCCACTAAACCCAGACACTATTACACATGCCAGAAAGATTTTGCTGAAGGGACCCTGATATAGAGGCCTCTTGTGGGGCTCTGCCAGTGCCTGGCAAACACATAAGTGGATGCTCACAGTCAGCTATTGGATGGAACACAGGGCCCCCAATGGAGGAGCTAGAGAAAGTACCCAAGGAGCTGAAGGGGAATGCAACCCTATAGGCGGAACAAAAATATGAACTAACCAGTACCCCCAGAGCTCATGTCTCTAGCTGCATATGTAGCAGAAGAGGACCTAATTGGCCATCATTGGGAAGAGAAACCTCCTGGTCTTGCAAACTATCTATGCCCCAGTACAGGGGAATGCCAGGGCCAAGACGTGGGAGTGGGTGGGTAGGGGAGCAGGGTTGGAGGGAGGTATAGGGAACTTTTGGGATAGCATTTGAAATGTAAATAAAGAAAATATCTAATAAAAAAGTGAAAATAAACAGCACAGCCTATATTTTGCTTTTCATCTAGTTGATTGCTTTTTCTATTAGGAAATATGAGTTATCAGAATACCAGTATGCTTTCTTATTTTGTTTTACTTTCTGCTTATAAATATTTAAAACAGATTGGGCCCTAATTTAAAGTTTTCTTGAATGAACGGAAGAGTAAGGATTGACTATCATAAATTATAACATTGGAGATCAGTAAAGAAAAATGTAAGTCTCCAGTAATTCTCCACTCCTTATCATAGCTTTGCAAAGTGCCTGTGACCTAGTGGGCATGCAATCAATATGGATTTTGCTCATTCTAGGAATCAATGAGCAATTGAGTTATAGCAGGCTCCTATTGCCCCAGTACATCCCAGGATGATACATAAGCTAAAAGTAACCAATACCTTAGTATAATGTTGCTGACAGATTTGTATTTGTGTCTTATACAAAAATCACCTCTGAGTTTCGCCTTTTTACGTCTATATATGGAGCAACATTTTTGAGAGATTTGTATGAGGTTTAGAAGAGATAGATGATACTTAGTGTTTAGCTTCGGTTAATATTCTATGCCATTGTTTCATCTCTTTTAAAAATCACTTCTAGCCCTAAGATGATTTGTATGACCCAACTTGGATTGCTGTTGTGTCCCTGAGAAAGAATTCACAGCCACAACACACACACACACACACACACACACACACACACACACACACACACACACACACACACAGCACACTGTTAACAACAAGGCAAACCGGAAAGTCATTTTCCTCTCCCGGTTCTAATCAGAATTCCTAGCTACACCTGTGTAGGAAATACTACTGTTTGAGTCATAGACTCCCATCCCCAAGGAGACTAGCAGAAAAGAAAAAGAAAGACATTACACCGCCACAGGAAATTCCAAGCCCAAATTCTTACTATTGTTTTTTTTTTTCTCCTTATTTGTGTTTTGGCCATTGTTTTTGTTGTTATCCTCCTTAAAGCACAGCCCTGTCCCTGCACATCAGGCTTGGTGACCATGGTACTTGTTCTTCTGTGAGTCTGATTTCAGCTAGGGAATCTGGGAGCTCAGAGATTACTTTTAGGAAGTTAAATTTAAAGTGATTTTTTTTTTCCATGCACAGGCTCAGAAATCAGCTAGTCCTTGTTTGAAGGCACACTTCCTTAACTGCAAACAGGCTTGGAGCCCAGAGACTGCCATTTTTACAAAATTAATAGCATAATGGCTATGATTTTCTTCTTATCGTCAGTATTATTACTTGAAAAAGGAATTGTTTTAGGAAAATCTTGATAAGGAGGACTATACTTTAGAATGATTTCTAAATTTATCCCAATTGTGAACTTGCCCTGTTTATCTAAATTCCTGAAATTTATTTTTGCTTTGTGCTGGGCAGCTGTTGACTCATGTATTTCATTAGCCTGTCTTTGTTAACCTTTAATAAGTTTTAAAAGAGTCCATGGTTAGGGAATAGCACTAAGGACAGTGTTATATAATTTGTTTCCTGAGTTGGTAATATTTGTATTTTGGTCATTTTTAGTCATTATTTGACTGCCTTCTGAGTGGTTAAAACTTTAAGCGTTTTAAAAGGAAATTGAATAATTCTACAATTGGATCAAACAAAGTAATACCTTTGAATACTGCACATACTTTGAGGATAGTTTTCTTAGAATAATGATTCTTTCTTAGATATTATTTTAATTATGAGCTGTGAAGATTGGTTTTTGGTATTCAAGTAGAGTAGCTTCCCTGTGCCATGCAAGCTCATTTGACCTTTCTGGGCCAATATCTTCAAACACACACTTTCATCAAGAGAAGGCGTTGGTTCTCCCATCTCTGACCTTACACTACAAAGCCATGTGGATCCAATGGGGGGAGGGATGACAATTGTTTTCATGTTATCTTCTGGGTTACTTTTTTCCTATAGTTCTATGACATGTATTTCTGTCTGTCTAACATTCTTAGAAGATAAATGTTATGCTGTTTCATGAATTATTGTTTTGCTAACGTGTCTAATACTTTTTTATCACAGATATTTATCTATTTATTTTTATGTTTTATTTATCTGTCACCTAGCTAGATAACTAGCTATTCTGTATGGGCATGTGTATACATGGAGATCATAGGACAATTCCTGGATATTGGTATCTTTTTCTACCATGTGGGTTCCGGGGATTAAACTCAGGATCCCAAGCTTGGCAGCAGTCACCATTAACTGCTGAGTCATTTTAGCAGCCCATACTTATAGACCACTGACACAATAGTTTATTACTTATGATGAAGTCACATAAAATTTAGTGTCTCTAAACAATGGTTTTTATTGTTTCTTAGGTTTCTGATGTTTTGTTGGGCTCAGTGTGGTTGCTCTGTTGGCATTGCTTGAGACCAATCTAGTGGCTGATAAGGCTGTGTCATTCAAGGTGACTTCTTTATTGACCTATCATGCACCTTTAGTCTCCCAGATTCAGCTTCTCTATTCATCAAAGTGCTAAATTTCCTTCCTGTGCTTTTCTTTTAAGTCTGGTTGAAAAAATGTTTCACAATGTCATTATCCACTGTGCTATATTGGTCAAAAATAATCACTCAATATGGCCACTTTTAAATGATTTTATAATTGGACAAAAAATATTTCATCTTAGAGAGTTGGAAGAAACATCTCTTCCGTACTTAAAGCACAACAAGATGAAAGCCAGTGGCATTTGGTGAATCCTTAAAGGAACCGATGTCTCAAAGCAGACAAATATTTAGTACCTGTAGGCAACATTTAATTTTGCAATTTGTTTCTGGGTACACTCATAACGAAATACCACACAGAGTGATAAGAAGTGGGAGCTAGCAACTTTTAAAAAACTGCTAGTAGTCAAGTATGTGCTAGTGCTGGTAAGAGTATAAATCAAGTTAGAGGCTACAGTGCAAGGGACTGTAGTATGCCCCATAAACCTTCTAGCAGATGCTTGCTGGGAAGGCCCTCTCAAGGCGGCATCTACAGTATGCAACATCACCCACTGCCACGGAGCTGTTGCAACAACATCACCCACTGCCATGGAGCTGTTGCAACAACATCACCCACTGCCACGGAGCTGTTGCAACAACATCACCCACTGCCACGGAGCTGTTGCAGTAACATCACCCACTGCCACGGAGCTGTTGCAGTAACATCACCCACTGCCACGGAGCTGTTGCAGCAACATCACCCACTGCCACGGAGCTGTTGCAGCAACATCACCCACAGCCACGGAGCTGTTGCAGTAACATCACCCACTGCCACAGAGCTGTTGCAGCATATTTGATTACACTGTAAACCCTAAGATTGTGTTGTTTACTGGAAAACCCTGTTTCTAGTTGTGGTGTGGCTCAGCCTTTGCACACACCTTTAATTCCTCTGGCTGAAATACAGACACATCCTTAGCACACACCTTAAATCCCAAACAGTGAAGGTAAAGGTAGTTTGTAGAAGGAAGCAGCCGTGTTTGAAAGTGATGTCTAATTGAGAGACAAAGTGACAAATCAGAGAAAGATTTGACAGAATAGGATCTGCCCAACTCTCATGAGAAAAAAAGAGGAAAGGGAAGCTACTTGAGGGGCAGTGGAGGGGGGAGGAGAGAGAGAGAGAGAGAGAGAGAGAGAGAGAGAGAGAGAGAGAGAGAGAGAGAGAGAGAGAGATTGCAGAGAGAAAACAAGCTGAAAACATTCTAAGCCTAGATTAGCTTATATGGCACCTAGAAGCTTCCAGGACTAGCCTAGGTTAGCAGACAGGCAGCAAGCCTCTGAGATGACAATTACATCAGGAGAATACAAGTTACACAGATCTGCCAAGATATCTCTACCTACTCCCATCGTGGAGAGAAAACAAAAAAGCCTTAATTCGTAGGGAAAACACAAACACTAGATTGAGAGTGTTGTGCAAAGTTTATCATAGCTAGGGAAAGGAGAAAACAAAAATAGCTTTCTACATGGGGAAAGCAGGAGATGGGTGCTAGATCCAACACAGTATGCAAAGAAAGACAGACACCTGAGATCTAGGTTTATAATAGAGGCTTAGTGAACACCTGAAATGGATTCTCTCCTCCCAACCACTCCAAGTGCTGAAAACAAATTGTTGTTCAAATAGACATAAACAGTATAAAGGAGCCAATGCTAAGCAAGGTGCAGGTCTTATAATCTAAAAACTCACTAGCACATGGATCCTTGGAAAAACTAAAACTAAAACTAAAAACGCACTAGCACATCACTGAGGAAACTAAAGGTCTAGTTCACTGATGACAGTCATGGCCACAGTAAACTCTCAGTGTAGTCCAATTTCTGATTAGACTAACACCAGTCTTAACCTAGAAACCAGGCAGAAGGAAGGACATATGTGTTTGTAAATCCCTGCCCACCCCCACCCCCACCCCCAATTATTTTCTTGGACATATAGTATCCTATATAACAAAAATATTATTGGATTATCTACAATGGGAAAGGAAAAATGATTTTGAAAGACACTATTGTCTCCCTCCATAAGTAGACTCAGATCTGGTTCAAGGTGGTAGAATTTCTAACACGAATTTAGAAACACTGTCATTAGTCTATTAACGGGTCCAGTGGGAGGGAAATGTGCCAGAAAAGCAATTTCACCTGAGTGGCAAGAAAGGGTAAGAAAGGGTAAGAAAGGATCAAATGGAATTCTCCATGTCAATAGTAAAAGGATGCAAAGGGCATTACTGGTCTTACTGGTACTCTGACATATCCTGGCGAAATAGTGAACTTGAAGGTAGTTCAACAGAAATTATTCAGATTGAAACATATAAGAAAGAGAAAAGTGCAGGTGTGAGCACACAGTCCAGGAGCTGTGTGACAGTGGCAAGTGCTGGACACAGGCAGACTCAGAAGCCCAGAGGAGAGGGAGGGAGGAACATTGGTCATTCCCGTGAGTGTCTTTGTGCTCAAAGTATAGCTGTGCCAAACCACTCAAAGACACTCGTGCAGGAAAGTAAATAAGCTCTAGCTGTGTCACTTCTCCTTGCTCCTGTCATCTCCGCCTCCGGTTGCTGCTGCAGATTGCAATGGTGTTTCTTTATGCTCCCTCCCTACATTCTAGGAGAGAAGTCTGCTCTCAGTAGAGTACCTCCTGCAAAAGGGAGCACACAAATGGGTGGGCTCCGAAGCATTTTGGGTATTGTAATTTTTTACGACTGAAAAAAGAGCAAGAACTGTTACCAAGTAGTTCAGAGTAATTTTCTGGCTGGCAATGTCTTTGAAGTTGAATACTATTTTAAGGCAGAGGTTTGTATATATAAAGAATCTTTTTTAAAAAAATTTTTTATTATTTTCTTTACTAACATTTCCAATGCTATCCCCAAAGTCCCCTATACCCTCTCCCCGCCCTGCTCCCCTACCCACTCACTCCCACTTCTTGGCCCTGGTGTTTCCCTGTACGGGGCATATAAAGTTTGCAAGACCAAAGGGCCTCTTTGAGAAAATCAACAAGATAGACAAACCCTTAGCCAGACTAACTAGAGGGCACAGGGACAGTATCCTAATTAACAAAATCAGAAATGAAAAAGGAGACATAACAACAGAACCTGAGGAAATCCAAAACATCATCAGATCCTACTATAAAAGGCTATACTCAACAAAACTGGAAAACCTGGATGAAGTATAAAGAATCTTAATCACATAGGAATAATGCCTTTGAAATATTTCTTTGAATGATATACTTGCTGGTTCGGAGAAACTCATTTCTACAAATGATACTATAATTTTAATATACTTATTTCCCTGATGTTGTAGGCATCCATGCAGATGAAATTTTCTCCTTTGTCTTATTTGTTACATCTGCAAATTAGGCTACTTGCTGTGACCTGTTGTCTGTAAAGGTTTTCTTTTATTCCTAACATATTGTTTAGAGAAGCAAGTTTAGATTCTAACTGGAGAAAACAATATAAAGTTGTAGTGAATGAGATGCTCTTTGCAACAGTCCTTCTTAACTTTTAGAATCTGGCAACTCCCATTAAGCTAAAGTCTAGATATAAGTCATTGGTCTACATGAAAGAAGACTGTCTAAATTCAGCTTTTCTAAATAGTTCTAATCACTTGATGTTTGAGTAAGCTAGATTCATGTTACAATGAACACTTGATTACTATGCAAATGTTATGCAAGAGGAGTAACAGATTTGTTGTTATTTGTGACAAGAAAGATACTGCTCAAAGTTTATGGGGGGAAAAATGCCAGGAGGCTACGGTAGTCACGTGGTTGATAAAATGCTTATCTGGGAAGCATGAAGACCTGGGAATCTGGATTTCTGAGTTCCATCCCCAGAATCCACATTAAATAAAAATAAATAAATAAATATAAACAAATAAAGTATCCAGGCCTGGTGACTTGTGTCTGTAATCCCAGTACTCAGGAGGCAGTGGGAGAAGAATGTCTGTGAGGTTGAGGGCAGCCCTGCCTATATAGCTAGTTCCAGGACAGCCAGGGCTAAATAGAAAAAACCCTGTGCCTTATTCAGGATTTCTATTGCTAGAAATAGACATCATGATCAAGGCAACTCTTATATAAGAAGACATTTCATTGGGGCTGGCTTACAGTTCAGAGATTTAGTCTATTGTCATCATGGCAAGAAGCATAGCAGCATGCAGGCAGACATGATGCTGAAGGAGGAGCTGAGAGTTCTACATCTTGATCTGTATGCAGCAGGAGGGGAACGGTGTGCAGTAGCGGCTTAAGCATTTGAGACCTCAAAGCTGCCCCACATGACACACCTCCAAAAGGCCATATCTACTCCAACAAGGCCATGCCTCCTTAAAGTGCCACTCCCTATGGGCCAAGCGTTCAAAAATAAGAGTCTATTGGGGCCATTACTGTTCAAACCACCACACCTTATCTCAAAAAGCAAAGAAAAAAATCCTGCACCACCAGTGGTGAGGAGGCCAAAACAGGTGGACCCTTGCACTCCATAGGCCAGCCACTAGTCTAGCCCATTAGAGCTCCAGACCTGTCTGAACGAGTAAGACGAATACTAGGTGAAGAACAACAGAACAGACTTTCCTATGCGCTCTCTCTCTCTCTCTCTCTCTCTCTCTCTCTCTCTCTCTCTCTCTCTCTCTCTGTGTATGTGTGTGTTGTGTGAATGTTTCCTTATGTATATATTAGATGGGAACGTTTATTTACTTGGCTCTATATACTTACATAGCATGTGTGTCATAACTTGCAAACATATTTTGTACCTTTGGTCACAGCTTTACATATAAGCCATACACACTCACATATGTATACAATCCAAGGAATCCCAAATAAAATAAATAAAACGATGCTCTCTAGAGAAGGGCATGCGTCTGATTTAACTACACTTCCGAATTGAGTTCATCGTATGTAAAGCCCAGTCTCTATCACAACGTCATGATGAACCTACCTGAATGATCAACCACATTAATAATTTACATATGCATACTACTAAGTCTTTAGCCAGAGAGTCTTTCAGGATTTGACATCACTTGTTTTGTCCAGTGGTCTTTTGTGGTGTCATTGTCACCACGAATATATTTGGTTTGGTTTGGGGAGAAGACAACTGCAAATGTGTAGAAATGTGTGGACAAGAGCGGACAGTATCTAAGAAACCTCTAAGTAACCTAAAAGCTTTCCTTGTCCCAAAGGATTGGAAGCTTAGAGGGCCTTGGTCAGTGATGTGAGTGTGTTGAGGAGAACTTCTGGTAGCAAGAATGTTTACAGGGAGTAAATGGGCAGGGCGAGAAAATGTGGGAGACCTGCCTTAAAACCATGACTACTTGTCATGTTATAAAGTCGAGAAAAATCAGCAGCCAGCACCAAAGCAGTGGGCGGAGGGAGGGTTGTGGTTGACAGGCATTCCGATTATTATGAGGATGACATGGAAAGTGGGGGAGAAATAAACGGCAAATTTGAGCATCAAGAGCTGCGTTGTTTTCTTAGCTAAGAGACTTGCATGCCAAGCTACTCACTGTTGAGGAATTAGAAGCATCTGCACTCCCCAAGTGAGCTTTCATCTTTGCCTTCATAAGAAGCCCAGGAAAAAGGCCTAGGGCAGCCATGTAAGTCATCTACACTTTTGGTTCAAAGCAAACAAGCAAACTAGAAAACCACAGGCATGATCCAGCCAACCATGTTCTTACAGACCACTGAGAATAGTATTTCTTCTAGAAGGAACATTCGAGACTCTTTTCACAGTGTGAGCAATATCACGTATGGAAACCGGTACACTAAAAACTTCCAGTCAAGATTACAGAAGAGGTTGGGCAAGGTAGAGCATGCTTTTAATCCAGCCCTTGGGGTGGTGGCAGAGACAGAGGCAGAAGAATCTCTGAGTTTGAAGCCTGTCCATCTACATGATGGCCAGCCTGTCTAAAATAAATACATAAGCAATTAAATGTCTCAAGAACTAATTTTCCATTGCACCTGATTTGACTATAGTTTCTCCAAAAGCTTTTAGAAGAAACAAAGATTGTGTAAAACCCTCTTAAAAGGAACGTTCAGTTATATCCTTTAATGCCTTCAAACTAACTTAAAAAAAAAAAAAAGTCTTGCATTTTATTTTATTCATTTGTGGGTACATTGTGGGCATGAGCCCTGTGCATGCCAGGGCTGACACCTATGAGAATCAGAAATACCTTTCAGGAACCAGCTCTTTGCTTCCAGGAAGTTGAGTCTAGAGTCAGGACTCATGCCATGAAACTTGGTGGCAAGTGCCTTTACTCACTGGGCCAGATCCTGAACCTTTACACTTTTCCTAGTTGTCTTTTCAGTGTTTGTTTTATTTTAATTTTTGTGGTTATAATATTATTATAACATTTCTTCTTTCCTGTTTTTCCCTCCAAACCCTTCCATATCCCCCTCCTCACTCTCCTTCAAAGTCAGGGCCTCTTCTCTCACAAATTGTTTATTGCATGCATATATGTGTAATATACACATAAGTATAAGCTATTTAGTTCATACAGTGTTACTCCTATGTATGTTTTCAGGACTGAGCATTTAGCAGTGGTGTGCTCTTCTACATGGAAGCCCACCTCTCCTGCCTGCAGCTTTTCTTAGATGCCTATAGTTCTTTCTGGAGGGTTGAGACCTTGTGATTTTGTTTTCTTTGCCCAGTTTCACATGCCTATTGGTGTCATTCTTGTTTAGCCATGCTTATAAAGTCATTTGGTGAGATTTCTTGGGTGCAGCTTTTGAGGTTACCAGGAGACACAATCTCACAGAAAACTCCCTGATCTCCTGGCCCTCGTCACCCACTCCTCTACAGTGTTCCTTGAACCTTGGGACTCTGAGGGTTTTGTAGATGTATCCACTGAGACTCAGCTTTAGAAATGCCTCAAGGAATCATACTATTATCTGTAGCTGTCCATCAGTCATGGATGAACTGTGTTACCTGAAAAGGGGGGGCGGGGGTGGCTGGAGATGAAATGGACAGGGTGTGAGAGAAGGATGAAGCCAAGACAAAAGTTTCTGATCAAGGCTCAAAGTTTAATAGTCAGCACCGGAGTTTATGTATGGAGAGCCCACAGACCCATGCTTTGTTTCAGCTGAATTATCTTGCTTAGTTTCAGCTGGTTTATGTTGCAAAGCAAGCTCAGGGGGCAGTCTACTCCTGTAGGAAATCTACTCTAGTTGGGTTGTTAAGGTCCAACTGTGGCAAACACTTAAGGTAGATGTAGCTTGCTCAAGGCTAGGGGAAGGCCACAATTATTTATTTACCCTCCTCTCCCAAACCCTGTAATTTATGCAATTCCATGTATACATATTTTTAATGAACTTTTCTCACCTGGGCTGACAGTTATTCTTTAACTTTTAAAAAAATGTATCACACAAAATTTAAAATTTCAAAGAGTAGACTTCATCTATCACATAAAAGTAGTCCCTTTCCTTTTGAAAAGATTGTTTTGACACTCATAAGAAAAGCACTTTGAAGTAAAGTATCCTTTCTATACTCATTAAGCTTTGGAATTAAGATCAGCTTAGGTTGGGGGCTGGAGAGACAGCTCAGCAGTTAAGAGCATTGGCAGTTTTGCCAAAGATCCTGAGTTCAACTCCTAACAGTGGTGGCTCACGACCGTCCATAATGGAATTTGATGCCCTCTTCTGGTGTGGTATATTTATACATGTAGACAAAATACCCATTATACATAAGTTAAATAAATAAATAGATCTTAAAACAAAGATTTTTAGGGAAAGTACACTGTCAATAGGACAAAAAAAGCAACCAACAGATTGGGAAAAGATCTTTACCAATCCTATATCTAATAGAGGGCTAATATCCAATATATACAAAGAACCCAAGAAGTTAGAGTCCAGAAAATCAAATACCCCTATTAAAAATGGGGTACAGAGCTAAACAAATAATTTTCCACTGAGGAATACCGAATGGCTGAGAAGCACCTAAAGAAATGTTGAACATACTTAGTCATCAGGGAGATTCAAATCAAAACAACCCTGAGATTCCACCTCACACCAGTGACAGCTGACGAGAATGTGGAGAAAAAGGAATACTCCTCCATTGCTGGTGGGATTGCAAGCTGGTACAACCACTCTGGAATTCAGTTTGGACATAGTAATACCTGAGTACCTAACTATACCACTCCTGGGCATATACCCAGAAGATGCTCCAATATGTAGTAAGGGCACATGCTCCACTATGTACATAGCAGCCTTATTTGTAATAGCCAGGAGCTGGAAAAAACCCGGATGTCCTTCAACAGAGGAACTGATACAGAAAATGTGGTACATTTACACAATGGGGTACTATTCAGCTATTAAAAATGATAAATTCATGAAATTCTTAGGCAAACGGATAGAAATAGAAAATATCTTACTGAGTAAGGTAACCCAATCACAAAAGAATACACATGGTATGCACTCACTGGTAAGTGGATATTAGCCCAAAAGCTCCAAATAACCAAGATACAATTCACAGACCACATGAAGCTCAAGAAAAAGGAAGATCAATGTGTGGGTGCTTTGGTCCTTCTTAGAAGGAGAACAAAATACTCACAGGAGCAAATATGGAGATAAAGTATAGAGCAGAGACTGAAGGAAAGGCCATCTAGAGACTGTCCCACCTGGGGATTCATCCCATATATAGTTACCAAACCCAGACACTATTGTGGATGCCAAGAAGTACATGCTGAAAGGAGCCTGATATAACTGTCTCCTGAGAGGCCCCGCCAGAGCCTTGCAAATACAAAGGTGGATGTTAGCAGCCAACCATTGGACTGAGTGCAGGGTCCCTAAGAGAGGAGTTAGAGAAGAGACTGAAGGAGTTGAAGAGACCCAATAGGAAGAACAAAAATATCAACCAACCAGACCCCCCAGAACTCCCAGGGACTAAGTCATCAACAAAGGAGTACACATGGCTCCAACTGCATATGTAGCAGAGGATGGCCTTGTCATACATCAATGGGAGGAGAGGTCCTTGGTCTTATGAAGGCTCAATAGATGCCCCGGTGTAGGGGAATTGAGGGTGGGGAGGTGGGAGTGGATGGGTGGATGGAGGAACACCCTCATAGAAGCAGGGGGAGGGAGGATGGGATAGGGTGTTTCCAGGAGGGAGGAAAACCAGGGAAGGGGATAACATTTGAAATGTAAATAAAGAAAATATCTAATAAAAAAATTTTCCTTTTAATATGCACTTCTTGGCATCCACAATAGTGTCTGGGTCTGGTAACTGTATATGGGATGAATTCCCCAGGTGGGACAGTCTCTGGGCGGCTTTGACTTTCTTCTTTTCTCATCAATCCTTTTATGTTCCAACCTTTTTCCTCTCTTTTCAGAGTCAAAGTAAAATATGAATAATTTGAGGTGAAGAAATCCTCTATTCTTTCTGGAAGATTTTATTTTTCCTTTATTTCATTTATTTTGTGAGATGCTCAGAGAAAGCTGACATCTAGCTCAGGTTGTTTCTTTCTCTTAGTTTCCCAGGCAACCTGGTTGCTGTTCAACACTCTAATGAATGTGAAGTTTTAGCTATGTCAAGATAATTATTACATTAGATTCTTCTCAGTAAGTCACAGGAACCCATGTAAGAGTCACACATGAGACAATGATTCTGAAAAAATACATACAATAGTATGTTTGGGAGTGTATTGAATACACACACACACACACACACACACACATACACAGAAGGTAGAAGACAATGTATCCAATTAAAGAAGACTTTAAAAGAAATCATAAAAATCAGTCTGGCGGTTCCTCAGAAAATTAGACATAGTACTACCGGAGGATCCTGCTATACCTCTTCTGGGCATATACCCAGAAGATCTTCCAACT
>NC_034611.1:6556011-6559689 GCF_900095145.1 Mus pahari | reverse complement strand
AAATAAAGAAAATAATAATAAAAAAGAAAAAAAAAAGAAATCATAAACTGTTTGAGATACTTTGACCTCAGGGTTAATATGTAGATCAGTGGTTCCATGCTTGCCCAACACACCCTGGCTTTGATCCTAGCCCTGGAAATAAGTACCTCAATAAGTGCATAAAATCTCCTTTTCTGTAGTATTCAGAGCACTTAGAAAGACCATGAATGTTGCTTGACACCTGAAGACAGAGAAGGTGACAGATGGAGATAGGTGAGTAGGGTTTCTTCTCTACTCAGGGAGTTCTCAGAACTGTTCAGAGTCCCAATTGCATTTTTTGATATTCTTTCCTGTTGCATCACTTCTGATTTTAGAGCAATTACATACAGGCTCTTTATTCATCAGCCCAAATGGCTCCTGCTTTTTTAGAGAACTTGAAACTGGATGAGGTGGCACACACTTGTATTTCTAGCCCTCCGGTATCAGTAACTGCTTGCTGTAGGTTTGAGGTTCAAGGGTGAGAGGAACTGTCCCGAGAAAAGGAAACAATGGAAGTATTTAGGAATGTGGACTTCCTGATACTGTGCCCAGGTTTCATATACTCTAGACTCAGCGGGGCATTCTGGAAACAACTGCATACATCATCGTGGAGCCTCTCAGATGCATTTCTAAGCTCCTTTGGGCCCTCAGCAGTCTTCCCGCCCAGTGTCCATAAACCAACAAGTGAGTTCACAGCCTATTTTATAGATAAAATAGGCACCAGGAGAAAACTTTTCCTACTCATGCACGTCCAACCCGCTTCGTGCTTTCTCCTGATATCACAGAAAGTGTGTTCATGTTTATGGTCTGCCAATCCTGTCTATGCTTTGGCTCTCTGGCCTCATTCTGCTCAGCAAACTTTCAGTGGGTTTTCTGTCTCCTTGACTTTTCTTCCTCTAATTCCTTCTATGCAACTATGACATACTTCACACTTCTTTTGTTTTGTCTTTTGAGACAACATCTCATGCAGTGTAGACTGGCCTTGAATTTCTGGTTTTCCTCCCCTGCATCCCAAGTGCTGGATACAATTACATGCCACTGTACCTGGATACAAACTTTATTTTTAGTCTGAATACACCAAACAGCTTCTTTCTTAGTTTTTTCAATCATAAGTTTGTTGTCAGATGCTAAGGAGGTTAGAAAAGAAAGAAAATACTTTCTGCATGCCAACTGCTGAAAATATAGTGAGACTTTCCATTGCATATACTGTTTCTAAATTAAATTTTTCTTTATTTTCTGGTGCTGAAGATGTAACCTCGGGTCTCATTCAACCACTAAGCTGGGTCTCCAGCTCTGTTTTAGTAGACTAATGCATATTAATTGTATATGTTAATGTGATTTACTGTTGTATTTTATGTATCATGATACATAAATATCCTCAAAAGAGGATAACTAGCTTTTATTACCTGTTACTATTTCCTTGCTTGGGGAGCTTTTGAGGTCCTCTCTGCTGGGTCTTCCAGTCATGACATTCCATGGTGCTACAGAGCACCAGAGCTCATTTCTTCTGCTTAGCTGAGTTTTGTTGCCTATTTTTGAATCTCCCTTAGTACAGACCCCAGTCCCCTAACCCATTTTTCCCACAATGTTGCCCCTGGTCAGGCGATTCTTCCTGCACACTCTGTTTCCTTCTTAAACCTCTTCATAACTCAGAAACGTCTTTCATGATGCTTCGTTTGATATCCTTCACATCTGGGGGGAATGTCTAGCAGGTATGTGTATTACATTGCCTTGATCATCCCCCTCATGACACTTACCACAGAAGTAATGACTTTCAGATCACTTGGGCCGACTCTTTAAGATCTAAGATTTTCTGAATTATTACAACATCTGAATTGCTAAATTTCTCACCTCACCAATGCATTTGTGAATACGTTCATCCATGCATCTGTGTATGCATATATGTGTCACTTCTTTTTTTCTTTAAATTGTTTTGATTTATTTTGTTTTTCTACTTAATATTATTTAATGTAACCAGTATATTGGCTCTGATACCCTAAACCAGTAAGACAAAATAAGGTTAAAAAAAATGCATAAAAAAAAAAAACCCACAAATACTTGCTAACAATGGTTGCTTAATTTATATTGGTCACAAATGGCTAATTAATTTAGGAAGAAGAATAAAGGCAATTACAAATAGAAAATTCTGAGATTAAAAAGAGTTGAAACATCTAAACAAATGTTCCTCAGAGACCCTTTAGTACATTGCTTATTTAACATGTTTGTAAGTAATTCCAGAGGGGAGTCTCTCTAGCTAAGTCATGACAATGAGCTCTGTGAACAAAGTCCAGGGACCTTTCCCATACTGTAAAGCTCTCTCTCTCTCTCTCTCTCTCTCTCTCTCTCTCTCTCTCTCTCTCTCTCTTTAAATTTTTTATTAGATATTTTCTTTTTTTTCCATTCAAATTTTTATTAGATATTTTCTTCATACATTTCAAATGCTATCCTGGTAGTCTCCTATACCCTCCCTCCGCCCTGTTCCCCTACCCACCCACTCCCACTTTTTGACCCTGGCATTCCACTGTACTGGGCATATAAAGTTTGCAAGACCAAGGAGCCTCTCTTATCAGTGATGGCCGACTAGGGCATCTTCTGCTTATGCTACATATGCAGCTAGAGACACAGCTCTGGGAGAACTGGTTAGTTCATGTTGTTGTTCCACGTATAGGGTGGAAGACCCCTTCAGTTCCTTTGGTACTTTCTCTAGTCTCCATTGGGGGTCTTGTGTTCCATCAAATAGATGACTGTGAGCATTCACTTCTGTATTTGCCAGCCATATCAGGGTTCTTTCAGCAAAATCTTGCTGGCATATGCAATAGTATCTGGGTTTGGTGGCTGATTATGGGATGGATCCCCAGGTGGGGAATTCTCTGGATGGTCCATCCTTTCATCTCAGCTCCAAACTTTGTCTCTGTAACTCATTCCATGGGTATTTTGTTCCCCATTTTAAGGAGGGACGAAGTATCCACACTTTGGTCTTCCTTCGTCTTGAGTTTCATGTGTTTTACAAATTGTATCTTGGGTATTCTAAGTTTCTGGCCTAATATTCACTCATCAATGAGTGCATAGCAAGTGAGTTCTTTTGTGATTGGGTTACCTCACTCAGGATGATATCCTCCAGATACATCCATTTGCCTAAGAATTTCATAAATTCATAGTTTTTAATAGCTGAGTAATACTCCATTGTGTAAATGTACCACATTTTCTGTATGCATTCCTTTGTTGAGGGACATCTGGGTTCTTTCCAGCTTCTGGCTATTATAAACAAGGCTGCTATGAACATAGCGAAGCATGTGTCCTTATTACCAGTTGGAACATCTTCTGGGTCTATGCCCAGAAGAGGTATAGCCTTTTGTAGTAGGATCAGAAAATATTTTGGATTTCCTCAGGTTCTGTTGTTATGTCTCCCTTTTCATTTCTGATTTTGTTAATTAGGATACTGTCCCTGTGCCCTCTAGTTAATCTGGCTGGGGGTTTATCTATCTTGTTGACTTTCTCAAAGATCCAGCTCCTGTTTTGGTTGATTCTTTGAANAGTTCCTTTTGTTTCCACTTGGTTGATTTCAGCCCTAAGTTTGATTATTTCCTGCAGTCTACTCCTCTTGGGTGAATTTGCTTCCTTTAGTATGAGAGCTTCTAGGCGTGCTGTCAGGCTGCTAGT
>NC_034611.1:6543548-6555951 GCF_900095145.1 Mus pahari | reverse complement strand
TTTAATTTCTTTCTTTATTTCTTCCTTGACCAAGGTATCACTGAGTAAAATGTTGTTCAGTTTCCAAGTGAATGTTGGCTTTCTATAATTTATGTTGTTACTGAAGATCAGTTTTAGTCCCTGATGATCTAATAGCATGCATGGGATAAGTTCAATATTTTTGAGACCTGTTTTGTGAGTGATTATATGGTCAATTTTGGAGGAGGTAGCATGAGGTGGTGAGAAGAAGGTATATCCTTTTGTTTTAGGATAAAATGTTCTGTAGGTATCTGTTAAATCCATTTGTTTCATAACTTCTGTTAGTTTCTCTGTGTCTCTGTTTAGTTTTTGTTTCCAGTCTCTGTCCATTGGTGAGAGTGGGGTGTTGAAGTCTTTCACTATTATTGTGTTAGGTGCAATGTGTGCTTTGAACTTTACTAATGTTTCTTTAATGAATGTGGCTTCCCAAGCATTTGGAACATATATATTCAGATTTGAGAGTTCATCTTGGTAGATTTTAACTTGATGAATATGAGGTGACCCTCCTTGCCTTTTTTGATAACTTTGGGTTGGAAGCAGATTTTATTCGATATTAGAGTGGCTACTCCAGCTTGTTTCTTTTGACCATTTACTTAGAAAATTGTTTTCCAGACTTTCACCCTGAGGAAGTGTCTGTCTTTTTCCCTGAGGTGGGTTTCCTGTAAGCAGCAAAACATTGGGTTCTGTTTGTGTAGCCAGTCTATTAGTCTATGTCTTTTTATTGGGGAATTGAGTCCATTGATGTTAAGAGATATTAAAGAAAAGTAATTGTTGCTCCCTGTTATTTTTGTCATTAAAGTTGGGATTCTGTTCTTGTGGCTGTCTTCTTTTAGGTTTGTTGAAATATTACTTTCTTTCTTTTTCTAGGGTGTAGTTTCTGTCCTTGTGTTGGTATTTTCCCTTTATTATCCTTCGAAGGACTGGATTTGTGGAAAGATATTGTGTGAATTGGGTTATATCACAGAATACTTTAGGCTCTCCATCTAAGGTAATTGAGAGTTTTGCTGGGCATAGTAGCCTGGGCTGTCATTTGTGTTCTCTTAGGGTCTATATAACATCTGTCCACGATCTTTCATAGTCTTTGGTGAGAAGTCTGGTGTAATTCTAATAGGCCTGCCTTTATATGTTACTTGGCCTTTTCCCTTACTGCTTTTAATATTCTANTTTTATTTAGTGCATTTGTTATTCTGATTATTATGTGTTGGGAGGAATTTCTTTTCTGGTCTAGTTTATTTGGAGTTCTGTAGACTTCTCATATGTTCATGGACATCTCTTTCTTTCAGTTAGGGAAGGTTTTTTTCTATAATTTTGTTGAAGATAGTTCCTGGCCCTTTAAGTTGAAAATCCTCATTCTCATCTTCTACTATTATCCGTAGGTTTGGTCTTCTCATTGTGTCCCGGGTTTCCTGGATGTTTTGAGTTAGGATCTTTTTGCATTTTTCATTTTCTTTGATTGTTGTGTCCATGTTCTCTATGGAATCTTCTGCATCTTAGATTCTCTCTTCCATCTCTTGCATTCTGTTGCTGATGCTCACATACATGGTTCCTGATTTCTTTCCTAGGGTTTTTAATCTCCAGAGTTATCTCCCTTTGGGTTTTCTTTATTGTTTCTACTTCCCTTTTTAGATCTTGGATGGTTTTATTCAATTCCATCACCTGTTTGGTTGTGTTTTCCTGTAATTCTTTAAGGGATTTTTTGTTTTTTTTTTTTTTTGCTTCCTCTTTAAAGCCTTCTACCTGTTTAGCCACGTTCTCCTGTATTTTTTTTAAATGAGTTATTAATTTCCTTCTTAAAATCCTCTACCAGCATCATGAGATATGATTTTAAATCTGAATCTTGCTTTGCAGGTATGTTGGGTTATCCAGGACTGGCTGAGGTGGGAGTACTGGGTTTTGATAATGGTGAGCAGTCTTGGTTTCTGTTAGTAAGATTCTTATGGTTGCCTTTCACCATCTCGTTATATTTGGCGTTGTAATAGCTGTCTCTGGCTGGAGCTTGTTCCTCCTGTGATTCTGTTAGCCTCTGTCAGCAGTGCTGGGAGTCTAGCTCTCTCCCAAGTCTCAGTGGTCTGCAACCAAGCTCTCCTCTTGCAGGGAAGGTGCACAGAGGTGTGGAGCTCAGATCTGCTTCCTGGCTGAAGATGAAGGCCTGAAACAGGGCCTGTCCCAGAAGCTGTGTTGCTTTTACGGTCTGCATGCTCCCCTGCAATGACTGTCTCTGAGGGACCTGGGATACAAGTTGGCTCTCTCACCTGCTCCCTTTCTTTAAATTTTTTATTGATAATTTATTTACATTTCAAATGTTATTCCCTTTCCTGGTTTCCCCTCCAAAAACATTCTATCCCACCCTGCCTCCCCCCTGCTTCTATGAGGATGCTCCCCACCCGTCCACCCACCCACTCCTGCCTTACCACCCTAGCATTCCCCTACACTGGGACATTAAGCCTTCACAGGACCAAGGGACTCCCCTCCCACTGATGCCAGTTAAGGTCATCCTCTGCTACATATGCAGCTAGAGACATAGGCCCCTCCATGTGTATCCTTTGGTTGGTGGTTTAGTCCCTGGGAGCTCTGATTGGGTCTGGTTGGTATTGTTGTTCTTTCCAAGGTGTTGCCAGCTCCTTCAGTCCTTCTCTTAACTCCTCCATTGGGGTCCCCATGCTCAGTCAGATGGTTGACTGCAATCATCCACATCTGTATCAGTAGGGCTCTGACAGAGCCTCTCAGGAGACAGCTATACCAGGCTCCTGTCAGCAAGTACTTCTTGGCATCAGCAATAGTGACTGGGTTTAGTGGCTGCATATAGGATGGATCCCCAGGGGAGCAGTCTCTGGATGGCCTTTCCTTCAGTCTTTGCTCCACTCTTTGTCCCTTCATTTCCTTTAGACAGGAATGATTCTGGGTTAAATTTTTGAGAAGGGTGGGTGGCCCCATTCCTCACCTGGGGACCATGCCTAACCTCTAGATGTGGTCTTGACAGGTTATCCCTCCCCTTTGTTGGGTATTTTAGCTAATGCCATCCCTGTTGGATCCTGGGAGCCTCTTGCATTCCTGGTGTCTGGGACTTTCTGTTGGCTATCCACAGTTCCCCATCCCCCATTTCTATACACTTCTTTTCAATTTCTTGACCCTCTGTACATCCTCACAGTCCTCCCACACCTGATCATGCCTCCCTCTTTTATCTCTCCTCTTACTCTCTTTCTTTCAGACTTTCTATTTCTTGAATTAAGAATTTTTCTTTGCTGAATATAGTGTCACACACCTTTAGTCCCAGCATTTGTCAAAGGCAGATTGAGTTCTGTGAGTTTTAGGCCAGTCAGCACTATGTAGTGAGACATGGTCTCAATATCTATATCTACACCTAGTTATATATAGATACACAGAAATATATATTTATTCAGGTATCTATGTCTATATATCTATACATAGAGATATCTGTATAGTTTTATATATAGCTATATCTATATATAAATATAGATACTTCGTTTAAATTATTTTAAAAGAATTGGTTTCTATTACTATTCCAAATATCAGAGATGAATTAATATGAATTCTTTTTAAAGAATACACATAGTTTATATATAGATAGATAAATATGTATAGATTTCTATACTTCTGTTTCTCTACATATATATATATATATATATATATATATATATATATGGATAGAGATAGATAGAGGTAGAAATAAATTGTAGATATACAAGTGTTCAATCATTTCAATTTTTGGTTGTTATATTTGTTTCAGTTAATACCTTTGCCATTTTTTAATTATGTTTTGAGAGACTTAGTTTATATGCTACTCTTTCTGTGACTGCTCCTGTGTTTCATGGCGATGTGTATAATAGTAGGTTTCATCTGTGATGTTCCCCATAGGGTCAGCAAATGTGCTCTCCTGTGCCCTACCACAGTGTCTTGCTCCCCACAATCCTGAAAGTATCATGGCCAAGCATTACAAACTAAAACCTCCAAAGCAGGGAACAGAACAAGAGATGCCTCCTCTGTGTTCATTCACGTCTGATATTTGGGGTAGTGACTGAAACCAAATAACACAACTCAGCTGTTCTTCTCCAGAGATGCTGCCCTTGTACTCTGGGAAGAAAACAGTCTAAAATCTTTCTCTGCTGTATCTTTGTTTTTGTTTGTGTGCTTGTTTTTTTTTGACTGATAGTCATTTTGTTGTTGTGTTCTTAATTGTATCCTTTCTTTCGAATGATGATTGTTTTGGAAGACTCACTTTATTTAATAACAGAGGCTTGCATAATTTTTGTGTGTAGCAGGTATGTTTTTTCTTGAGGTTTGAATCTAAAGATCACCTAAAAAGATGGCTTGTTCAGGACTCGGTGGCCATTGGGGGAGGCTTGGTGACTAGCAGGTCTGACTTGGGGGAGTGATTATGTCATAAGAGCCTGTACTTAATTGATGAATTACCCATCGACAGTTTTATCATTTCATAGCAGTATTGAGATGTAGAATTGAGACCTAGTCAAAGGAAGGGGTCACAGGGAAATGCTTGTGAAGAGCAAATGTTGTCTCTGTCTCTTCTGATTGCTCTCTAGCTGCTAAGATGAACAGGTGACACTACCATTATATACTCATTGCACTTACCCAAGTGACCAAAACATAAATAAACTTCCCTCCTTGTACCAGTTTGAATCAGATATTTCTTCAAAGTGGCAAAGGCTAGCCAATATGGCTTGCTATATTGTTGTATGTGAGCTTGTTTTCCTGATTGCTCTCTCTTACTACTAGGAACAAAATAATGTTTGCATTTGAGTGAGTGCAAAGCCAGTAGAGAAAGTAAATGGAGAAAGATTTATTAATTGTAGCAAATAAGGGGAGCATGAGGGGACATGATGTGAAAAGTAGTCGTTGCAGCAGATAAACAGCACATGGGTTTTGTTTATTCCAGGTTTTTTGATTGTTTTGTTTTGTTTCAATTGAGAAACCTCTATAATATACATAGAAAAGCTTATATAGGAATGGACACATTTCTGAAAGGCAGAAGAGACAAATACTCCTGATGATGCTTGGTGCACTACATCAGTGTCCCTGGTTGTCACCTGTGCTAGTTAATTTTCTCATTGTTGCAGAAGGATGCCTGATAAGAGCAACTTATGAGAGGGAGGATTTATTTTAGCTTACAAGTTTTATGGTAGCATCCATGGTGGCAGGAATGGATCCTGTGCGTGGCAGCAGGAATATGAAGCACCTTACCCCTATCATAGGCAGCAGTGCAATTTTTCCAGCAAGATCCTACCTCTTAATCGTCCCACAACTTTGGAAAACAGAACCATGAGCAATAAATGTTCAAACACAGGAGCAACTAGGAGATGTTTCACATTCAAATCGTAACATCTCCTAAAATAATGGCTCACACTAACTCCCTTGTAAGTCTTTCCAAAGAATTTTAGTTGAAAAAAAGAGAGAGAGAGAGAGAGAGAGAGAATAGTTTTAAGATATTTAATAGTGGTTTCAAAAGACAGCAACAATTTCCAACCTTTTAAAAGTCTTATTTTAGGTGTATGATTTTTTTGCCTACATATATGTATTTGAACTCTGTATTCATGTCTATTGGATCCCTTGGAACTGAGATTATTTATGGATGTGAGCCATCACAAGCATTTAGAGTACAGAACCTTTGTCCTTGGCAAGAAAATGTGCTCTTGACCTTCAAGGCATCTACCTCTCCAGCTTACTGTCAGTTTTCCAACAGGGTGGATTAAGCCTGTACCCGTGTCCACCTCACCTATCAGGTAAGATGAAGCTGAGGAAACCTTGATGAATATTTCCAAGGCTAGTCTAAAAGAAGTAAAAGTAACACTTAGGGAGGTGCCACATGCCACAGGCACCTGCATAATTTCCACAGGTACATTTCTGCTGTGGATTGGATATGCAGATCCCCTCAAAAGACACCTTGTTAAGGTCTTGGTGGCCAACAGGCAAGCCTTGCTTGAGGGAGGGAGCCTTACTTTGGGCATTAGCACTAGTGGATCCTGTAAATATTATATTTGATTTTGTTAGAGAGAGTTCTTTAGGTATTTTTTTTTTACATCTAATATCAGGAAACACAGTCAAAAGGAGCAAAAAAAGCATGCCAAAAAGTTGTGGATTGTTCTCCATCTTGTCACTTGGTCATCACCACCACTCTCCTGCTACAGCCTCCCTCTGCTTCCCTAGTGAAACGCTTCCTTGCTCTCTCTTCTATGTTGAGAACCCTCCAGCTTCTTTTTGTCTAGCAAAAAAATTGTTGCAGTAATAGTTCATTTTCTTCGTGATAATGGTGTTAGTTTTGTTTCTGTGTTTTACAGAATTGTCTCCTTGTGAGGTATCTTGGGATTGAGGAAAACTCGTCAGCCAATCATTTTCAAGTACCTTTAACCAGACGTTTCTAGTGCATTACAACACAGTTTCCAGAAGAACATTTATGTGACAGTAATTATGACTACAGGACAGCATTGGAACCAGCCGTGTCTTTTGTCTTGGTTACTGATGTATACACAGTTAAGTTTTAAACCCAGGACAAGCTGCTGAGGTGCCTACCCATCACACCATAGCAGGCCTGGCCTCCACCATCCCTTAATCCCTACCTGCTACAGGGTATATCTGGCACACCCTCCCCTTTACCCTGAACTTTCCAGCCCAGGAGCTGAGCTGCCCATTCCTGAGAGACTCTTCCCTATAGAATCCAGACATTTTGGTCACTTACTCTCACTGTCCTTTTGCTGCCTTTTTGTTTTGTTTTTGTTGTTTGTTTGTTTGTTTGTTTGTTTGTTTGAGACAGGGTTTCTCTGTGTAGCCCTGGTGTCCTGGAACTCACTCTGTAGACCAGGCTGGCCTCGAACTCAGAAATCCGCCTGCCTCTGCCTCCCGAGTGCCGGGATTAAAGGCATGGACCACCAGCACCTGGCTTGCTGCCTCTTTAGCTCTTTCTTAACCTTTGGCCTCCTGGTGGCTGTACTTGGTCACCTCTCTTCTTTTCCCTCCTCCTCTCCCCACATGGTTCAGGGTCATGACCACTCTGCACTGTCCCAGATGTTTCTGCCTCTGGCTAGATCTCACACATACGTATAATAAACTTTCCCTCCACCATATCTGGAGCAGCCATGTCCTTTCCTTTCCTTTTTATTTCTTTTGTTTTTTTCATTAATGCACATATATTTAAACATGTATACAGATACATAGATATGCTAAAAGAGAGCCCCAGATCTAAGGATAATAATATGAATACTGGAAAACATATGCTAACATTTGTAGATAATACAGGACCTTGAATTAGGCAACATCTATTGTTTTCACTTGTATAAATTGCCTGGACCATTATAGACAATAAGCCTTAATTATTACGGCTTCTATTGTTCCTATAGCTTGCAGCTTGACAAGTCAGTTGCTCATATTAAAAAGAAATGAAATGTTATTTTTTTACTGAACTCTTTGCTGGCCTTGTTAACTGCCTTTATTAACAGAACATAATGGAGACACCTAAGACATGGTAGGCAGAAGTTTGGTGTAGCCATCACAAGAGGAATAGCCATTTAGAGGCATGTCAATGCACTCCAACCAAATTTATGTCAAGTATAGAACATGGGAATAAGGCCAACCGAGACCCCATAGTCCTTGCAGAGCTGTCAAATATTACATCTGCATGGGTGAGCCTGGTTAGACTAGAAGAAGATCCATACACATGATCAGTTCACAAAACCACAGAGAGATTTCTGTCTACTCCTACCCTCTCTTGTCTCACATCTTAAAGTCATCTGTTTGAGTTATATTTTACTTTTAAAATATGGTCCCAACCTCATGAATATTTTTGCTGACGTTCCATGTTACATCTGTATGCATAAGAAGAGTAAATGAACAGCTCTCTGTGCATTCTTTCACAAACAGTGATGGGTGCCAGATGTCACTAGCTCTTGAAAGTGCCTCCAAGCCCTCTGTGAGTCCCTTCACCCTGTCTACACTACTGAAAACAATCTGTCCGCCATGCATTTCTCTTTAAAAATTCAATCTGATGGTGTCATCTGCTTTATCCTAGGCCCTTTACTGAAATATCTAGAATGCAAATATTATTCTAGTGAGATTTGGGAATTTGAAAGATAGAAATCCTATTTTCATTTCAGAAATTGAACCACATCATAAGTACTGTGGGTATGCATAAGTAACATTGACTGTCAGCTTGACAAGATTGAGACTCGCCACAAAGACAAACCATTGATTTTATAGGTGAGGGATTATCTAGATTAGGTTGACTGAGGAAGACCTACCATGATATGAGCAACACAATCCCAAGGAATAGGGTCCCAGACTTTAAAAAAAAAAAAAAAATGGAGAAAATTAGCCCGACACAAGCATCAATTTCCTCTGGATTCCTGACTGTGGATGTTATGTGACCACCTGCCTCCCACCTGTTGCCCTGACTCCCCACCAGGATGGATTGTGCTCTCTCAAACTGTGAGCCAAAACCAACCTCTTCCTCCTTAAGCTTGCTTCTCGTCAGTTATTTTGTCACAGCAATATATTAAAAAGTAACTAGTATTACTTGTGTGTGTGTGTGTGTGTGTGTGTGTGAGTGTGTGTGTGTGTGTGTGTGTGTGTGTGTGTGTGGTATGTCCAAGTTCTTAATTCAGATATTGAAACCTACCCTCAGGTGCTGCTGTTGAGGAGTGGAGTCTTTAGAAGAGAATTAGGACTTGAGAATCTGCCCTCATTAATAGGATTACTGTTCTAATAAAAGAAGGTCAGGTGAGCTTATCTGCTTCCTTCATGCGAGCACATAGTCTGAAAGTTCTATATGGGCAGGGATTCCACCAGGCTCCAAAACTAGTGATACCTTGATCTTAGACTCCCAAACCTTCAGAAGTGGAAGAAACCAGTGTGTGCTATTTTAAAACAGTTTAAGGTGCTTTGTTACAGTAACCTCAAATGTCTAAGACAGGAAAGTCAGTAAATACTGAGCATGGAGGAATGAATTAAACTGTTTTGCTGTATAATTGCACCCTATAATTAAGAAGGTTTGTTTACTTTTTAAAAAACATGCAAAAGTGCTTGATTGTATGCTAGAAATAAAAAATCAAGATAGGAAATATACTCTATTTTTAATGTAGTTGAAAATTATAGCATATATTTAGTCAAGTATTAACCCATAATCATAAGCTATTCTGAAATGGCATAAAAAAATAAAAAATGGGAAATCTTTATTTGCTAAAACATACCTGATAGTCCTTAAACCTCATGAAAGGTATGCCCTCCCAGCCTGGATGAGACCTGGTTTGCCACAGTTGCTAGCTCACCTAGGATGGAGTCTTCCAACCTAGGTAACTTCTATTGTCTGCCACATCTGCAGCTTCCTGCAAGAAGCTACCTGCTGAGCAGCTGAGCTTGTTTTCCTGAGGAGATCCTGACAAAGTGACAAATAAGATCCTGGCATAGTGGGGGATGGGCCCCATCCCCCCACCCCCACCCTGCTTTAAAAATCAGACCCTAGAATTAAAGTTGAGCCTTGAGCAGAGAACTTTGTCTTGGCTCACTATTTCTCTCGTTTTCCTTTCTATCCATCCCCAGCTTTCCTATCAGGAACCCAGTAACCCGTGGTCACTGGCTGCTACTGTGTCAGATACAATGGTTCACACATGTGAGCCCTGCCCAGGCAGAGGCAGGCGGATCATGAAAGTCTTGTTTACATTAAAATGACATACAACGTTTCTTAATAAAAAGGGTATGATATTGGTACTTGAGTGGGTGACTACAAAATAAGAAATGGAAAAGTAGCCAGTAGCTATTTTAATATGTGGGGAACTGAATATTTAACACAAGCAGTACACACAGAGATCAGATTTCCTTTGCTCGAATGACATGGACTGGCATTAGCCTCTCATTTTAAACAATTAGAAATGCAGCCTTAGGCCAGACTTTGGTAATTCAGTCCTATAATCTCAGCCTCTCAGGAGGTTGGGGACATACAATTGTTATTTCAGGGCCTGCCTGGTAAAGAGTAAGGCCCTGGGTTGGATATCCAATATCACATGAAAAGAAAAGACAAATAAAAGAAAGGAACAAATAGAAAGGGAAGGGAAAGAGAAAGAACAGAGAAAATTAAAGTCCTGTTAAAGGAAACTACAGTATTTAGAATTGGCTTGCAGGCAGCTTATAACAGTGATTCCTGAGAAAGTTGAAACAAGCAATATGAAGACCAATGGCACATTGGATGAGCCAGAGCTGACCTCCCTAAATGGTTATACAACCCCAAGGGACCAGCTCTAAACAGGAAACATAGAAGTAACACACAAATAATTACACAATGGAGTACTACTCAGCCATTAAAAACCATGACTTCATGAAGGTTACAGGCAAATGGATGGTACTAGAAAATATTATCCTGAGTGAGATAACACAGTCACAAAAGAACGCACATGGCATGTACTTACTGATCAGGGATTATTAGGAAAAAAGCTCAGAATACCCCATGATACAAGTTACAGACCACATGAAGCTCAAGAAGAACAAAGACCAAATTATGGATGCTTCAGTCCTACTTGAAATGAGGAACAAAATAATCATAGAAGGTAGAGGGTGGGAGGGACTTGGGAGGAAGAGAGAGTAGGGGAGAAGAAAATGGAGGGGGTCAGGATCAGGTGTAGGAGACTGGGAAGATGTACAGAGGGTCAGGAAATTGAACAGAGGAGTATAAAAATGGGGATGGGGAACTGGGAATAGCCAACAGAAAGTCCCAGACACCAGGAAAGCAAGAGGCTCCCAGGATCCAACTGGGATGGCATTAGCTGAAATACCCCACAAAGGGGAGGGAGAACCTGTCAAGACTGCATACAGAGGCATGGTCCTCAGTTGAGGAATGGGGCCACCCACCCTTCTCAAAAATTTAACCCAGAATCATTCCTGTCTAAAGGAAATGAAGGGACAAAGAGTGGAGCAAAGACTGGAGGAAAGGCCATCCAGAGACTGCTCCCCTGGGGATCCATCCTATATGCAGCCACTAAACCCAGTCACTATTGCTGATGCCAAGAAGTACTTGCTGACAGGAGCCTGGTATAGCTGTCTCCTGAGAGGCTCTGCCAGAGCCCTACTGATACAGATGTGGATGCTTGCAGTCAACCATCTGACTGAGCAAGGGGACCCCAATGGAGGAGTTAAGAGAAGGACTGAAGGAGCTGAAGGGGTTTGCAACACCTTGGGAAGAGCAACAATATCAACCAGACACAATCAGAGCTCCCAGGGACTAAACCATCAACCAAAGGATACACATGGAGGGACCCATGGCTCCAGCTGCATCTGTAGCAGAGGATGACCTTAACTGGCATCAATGGGAGGGGGTTCCTTGGTCCTGTGAAGGCTTAATGTCCTAATGTGGGGGAATGCTAGGATGGTAAGGCAGGAGTGGGGTGGGTGTGTGGAGGAGTACCCTCATAGAAGCAGGGGTTAGGCAGGGTGACACAGAAAGTTTTTGGAGGGGAAACCAGGAAAGGGAATAACATATGAAATGTAAATAAATAAATTATCAATAAAAAATTAAAAAAAAAAGAAGTGACACACATTCAGAGGTCAGATGTGATCAACCTTTTCTTTGAAAAAAGTCTCTCAGGATCCTAGCAACATATTATCTATCATATATTTATGAGATATATAATCACACATATATTATACATAATATATTATAATACATAATACATATAATATCTATAGTATATATAATCACTCACACACACACACACACACACACACATGCACACAGTCTTGAAATCTGCTTTTTCAGATCCACTAATAAACCAACATTCTTAAACAGTTTCTAATAGATAATGTAGCCTATACACAGGATATAAAACTAAGTTAACAATGATTTTGACCACAACACTAAGTGAGCAATAGAGTCAAAATTTTAATGTGTAATAAATTAGCTTAACAAAGCCTAACAAAGCAAGAATGTCAACAGAATATGAGAATAAAATAACTGCAATTTGTTTTTGTGGGGATGAAATTAGGTTCCAGGTATGCTTGATAAGCAGTCAACATTGAATTACACACTCAGCCACAAATTACATTTGAGAGACATCAGAAGGCAGAGCGTTTGTTTCTAAAGACCCTTTCTAAGGATCTTATTTCAGAAAGAGTCAGAAAGATATCAAAGACTCTCAGTTGAAATTTTTCATTTGTGTGTAATTGAAAAAGTGTTGGAGACCAGTGCCTATGAATTCAGAAAGTCTGTGAAGATTGTCAAGCCAGGTTCAGATCACTGAGATGTGTTCAAGTTCAAAATGTCAGTGCCCTTATAAAAAGGGAAAATTTGAATCACATGGAGGGTGAGGTGAGGACACAAGGAAGTACTCAGTGTGAGGAAGTACTCAGTGTGAGGAGGTACTCAGTGTGAGGAGGT
>NC_034611.1:6512978-6543268 GCF_900095145.1 Mus pahari | reverse complement strand
TGTGAGGAGGTACTCAGTGTGAGGAGGTACTCAGTGTGAGGAGGTACTCAGTGTGAGGAGGTACTCAGTGTGAGGAGCTACTCAGTGTGAGGAAGGTACTCAGTGTAAATTGAAGTATATCTGAGGCTCTGAGAAGTCACAAGAGGTGTGGACAGACTCTTTACACTCTTCAGGAGGAGCTAACTGTGAGGATCTCTCCATCGTGGTCTAATCTACTGGTACTTGGCTATAGCAGCCCTAGGCAATGAACATCAAGAGAAAACTTTTCTGATACATGAAATGATTGAATTTATTCATCCAGGGGCCTTGGGAATACAATACCAGGATAAGTATATCTATTAGATCCTGAAGCTATCAGTCCTTGATTAGGAGTTGAATCAGAAGGCTCCAAAAAGACTGAAAATTTTAATAGAAACAATACAAGTAAAATCTAGCCTAGGAGATGAGACAATGTTTTGAGCTCACTAAGAAAGGTTGTTTCTCCTTTCCATTTAGGATCCATGTGGGAGGGGGCGCAGGGATAATCGAAAGAATAAAAAGTCTGCCTTCTAGCAGTTGAAGTGTGTTATGAACCGGATTCCAGTTATCCTAGACAACTTGCTAGGGCCCATTTGTGAGAAGTCTCTATCTAGGATTTACTAATGGTGTGAAACTGGGTGTGATCCCCACAGAAGACTAAATAGGTCACACAACAGAATGGAGAGCTAGAAGCAAACTCAGTGATATGCAAATGGGGCTGAAAGGACATTTATTTACGTTCAAGGAGAGAAACAATATGAATCCAAGGCAAAGATCCAGATGTCTTTCACATCCAAAGAATGGACTTACTGTATGGTTCCTACTATGTGACACTGTAGAAAGCAAAACAAGAGAAACCGTAAGGTCAGAGTGTTTGAAGAGTGTGGAGCAAGCAAGGCAGGAGAGACTGGGTAGGGTGCAAGTATACCAGAGTCACACTATATCAAAACCCACAGCGTGGCGCCTGATAGGAACCATGGATGTTAGGGAATGACATGTATCAATGCTGATCATTGTTGTACTTTGAGCATAGCTTGAATCCCAAAACACGCTAAGTAATTTAGCACCTAAAATCTCAAGCTGCTAGTAACAAGAAGATAGTGGCTTAGTTCAACTATGCTGAGTAGAGGTGGAGCCTGTGGGAAATAACTAGATTAGTGTAGGTCTTTAAGTGAAATCCTGGTAGCTTTAGAGGGAGGGAGGGAGGGAGGGAGGAAGGGAGGATAGAAGGGAAGGACAGAGGGAGGAAGAGAGAGGGGGAAAGGGGAGGGGAGAGGGGGAGGGGGAGGGAGAGCGAGAGAGAGAGAGAGAGAGAATACAAAGATACATGTGTATTCCCAACATGATGTGATATGGTAGTCGAATTCCCACCTCATATGAGCCTGCTTTTGAATTTCCAGTCTTCAAATCTGGAGGTGGGGGACAATTATCAAATATAGTTAGGTCTCCTCAGGTATTTTGTTATAGTAATATAAAACTGAAAAATCAAAAGTACAATGGGTAGGTTAATGCAAAATGTTAATAATGGGCCTTGGGAGAAGTATAGGAAAGGACATATGGAAATTCTCTTTTCCTCAAGATTGTTCTGTAACCATTTAAAGGATAAAATCCAATACTCTTTTTATAAACATTGTAATTAACTGTTTAATGTGTTTTCATTTTATAATGATATTATTCCTAAAGTATTTTGGAAGATTCTTTTCTGTGTCTAAGGGATAGCTGGCTTATTAAATACCTATTGTGGTGAAATTACCTTTGTGCTTTAGTAACTGTGATTGTTTTTTTGCTAATTATCATCAGGTATTTCTTGTGTTTTATTGTTAGCTTGAGAATAGAGTAGATGGGTTTGATTAACTCATTAACAAGATGAATAATACTTCTATGATAAAACAGTGAAATAAGTACATTTTTTATTTATTCTTTCTCCTTAAGCATGCTCACAATCTGCAGTGAGGATGCTTTACATATACATTTTTTTCCCTCTATGGAACATTTATATTTGCTTCTTCTATTGAAGAATAGAGAATGGAGAAGCATAAAGCAAAGCCAGACTCATCCTTATTTACAAGTGTGATGATGAAGGCATGGGAGAACAGAAGCACTCCAGTGAATGCCCCTTCCCATCCTCTGTATGGTATATTCAGCAAGCAACTATTTGTTGACTGGTAATTGCAGGCCAGATTGGTCACATTGACAAAGACTGTAGTTCATCTTGTTGGTGGATCTGCAATTGCAATAGAGTTATGGAATCCATTATATAGGAGAGCTGTAATTTACTATGAAGCTTGGTGTTTTAGTCTGGAATTCTAGTCTGACTTGGGTGCACATTGCTGAGTTGGAGGGACATGAGGTGTAGTCAGAGGTGGTGGGTTATAGTGGACATTTACCTTCAATTTGAAAATAGTGAAAAAGGCTATATTCTATTCTATTCTATTCTATTCTATTCTATTCTATTCTATTCTATTCTATTCTATGAAATACTCTTTAATTTGTATAATTTGTGACCATAGAACCAGTTCCTTACATGCTCATATCAGCTTGGTACAGAAACAATTCAATGTTGACCTTCTTTTTCCTGGCTTCCAGGCTCAAATCTCATCTGAGATAAGCAGTCAATACTCATGTGTGAGAAAGATGGCAACAGAGGGACCAACTAATTCTTAGTGTGGCAACCTTTGTCCAGGAGGCAAAGGATGAATGGCCAGGGAAGAACAATTAGAGAAAGGCCAAACTCTAGAGAACATCAGCTTTTAGGAATGGAGCATGGAGAACTTGGCATGGATGAACTGGAGAATCAAAGAGAAGCGGGGACAATGACAGGGCCACAGAAGCAGAGTCTTTTAATGTTCTGTTACTGTGATGAGACACCGTGATCAAAGCAACTCTTATGATGGAGAACATTCAGTTGATGCTTGCTTATAGTTTCAGTTCGGTCCACTATCAACACGGCAGAAATCGAGGCAGCATGCAGGCAGACATGATGCTGGAGGAGCATCGTTTCACATCTGAATCCACATGCAACAGGAAGAGAGACACTGGGATTGGCTAGGAGTTTTGAAACCTCAAAGGCCACCCCCAGTGTCACATACTTCCAACAAGGCCACACATACTCCAATAAGGCTACACTTCTTAATCTCTCTCAAGGAGTATCACTTCCCCATGAGTCTGCATTCAATCCTATGAGCCTGTGAGGGCCAGTTCTATTCAAACCACCACCCAGAGAAGCAAGAGAGACCTGGTTTGTTGAGTGACAGTCAACACTGTAAAAAGCCTGGGAAAAGTCACATGATGTAGGGAATGACCAGACTTCAGTGCTAGTAAAAACAGAAACACTAAGTGACAGTTAAAGATCAGCCATGGCAGCAATGACCACATGAGAGGGAATGAAGAAAGATTGGAAAATAAAGGAGTGAAGAAAATGAGTCATTGGTACTAACTCAGTGATTGGCTAAACATACATTTATCTTTATACAGTTCTTAGTGCTAGACAGACAATGTAAATTATACTGGGTTATAATCAAGGTCTCAACAAGGCTGTGTTCCCTTGGGTTTTGTAAGATCCTTGCTTCTCCCAGATCCTAGAGGCTGCCTGTGGTCCTTGGCTTGTGGGCACATTTATCTGCCTGTAAAGCCAGCACTGTTGCATCTTGTGTCATTTCTCCATAGCTGTATTTCCGACTGTAATAACACCTTGAAAGGTTTTCTGTTTTTTACCAGTTTGTGTATAAAGAACACGGCATGGCCCACCTATCATCAATCCCTCCTGCTTTATAATACAAGCAAAGGCCTCACTGCTATCGGCCTACCTTGATCACACCTGTGTGTAGTGACCTTTCACCTTCAAAGTAGCCGTCTCCGTTACTGACCTGTGGTTGAGGCTGTGTTTATGTTGGGCCTCGTTTGTTTCTCTACTAAAGACAAGGTAGGAAGAGAGAAGTACGGCATGGCTTGAAGATCTGTAAGGTCACAGAGACTACCTACACTGAGGAAGGGACCAGTAGGGCCTTCCAGACGATGGGTAGGTACCCCATGGAAGGTGTTTTTCTGAGACTCAACACAAGACTCATTGGTTGTTTTACTGGGATGTTAATACGTTTAGTTTTTATAATGAAAACATGATTTCTCATGACATCATTAGATTAGGGCTACCAGGATGGCTTGCTCTTAATCAAGTTCATCTGGAGAGAACTCTAGCCTCTCCCTGAAGTACCCTTCAAACTTTTGATTTGTTTTCTATGTCCCACAACATCACATCGGTAATTAAAATGTGACTTCCGAGTACTATAGTTTGCCATTTAAGCTATTCACCTTCTAAGAGTAAGATAGAACTAATGAAGTAAGATAGAACTGATGACTTACTCAAGAACTTGCTGTACTTCATCTGATTAAATTGTCAACAAATTGAAGTGCAACAACTGGGGAATTAAGCATGAACTGAAACCTACATTTGTAAATAGTCTAAGGAATCACCTGTTGCTCAGGTCTGCTATGTGTACATTAGTGTAATTCTATTATTCTACCTGTTTATGTCTATCAAGATGTCATGAAGTCATCTTCTAGAGATCACAGCCTTTAAGGTGATAGCAAAGACCAGTTTCTATTAAATGAGATGATCATGCAGTAAAGCAATCTTGTCTTTTGTTTTTAAGCTCTGACTAAACTGGCATCAGACTTGATCTGTGACTTTCCCCGAGCTGATAGTGGCATTGAAATGTCCAAGAGACAAATATGATTGGTCTCTGAAAGGCAAGTGGAGAGCTCCCATCCTGCTAAGAGGCAGCCTTGCCCTCTCCAGCCTTTCAGGCCAGAGGAGTCCTTCTCTGGGCTGGACCAAAAGAAGCTCGCTGTGCTCTGTCTGTCCTTGGGCCTTTTGACCCTTAGAATCGATTCTAACTGCACCCACCAAGTTCATGCATATGAAATAAATTTAATGGCTGAGCTAGTCCAGACCTCAGCCATTTTATCTTCTCTCCCCCATCCCCCGACCCCAATGGCTTTTTTATTGGAGGCTTTAACCTCATTAGAATTTCAAGGAAAAAAAAAAAACCCTGGCTCTTGTCCATCATCTTGCTTGTTGCCTTCCTTTTCCTGGCAGGCACAGCCTGAGGTTTCAATAGAGGAAGTGGGAAGGGACACAACACATTCAGAGCCTGTGAAAGGCCTTATTTACCATCAAAGTGAAAGTTTCCAGATACTCTAGCCCTGTTTTCTTATGCTCTTAAGTCTTTGATGAGGAGTTACGGACTCCAGCCAGGGCTGCAGAGGTCTCTGTGAGAGTCCCCTCTTAGAGAGGACTTGGCAGAGTGAGCTACAAGGTGTCCTGGAGTTGTTCATTAATTACAAATGATACTGAGGCATAGATAGAGGAGGAGAAAAGAGGGCAGAGACCACAAACAGCATAATAATTTCTGCATGGGCACTTCTGAGAGAAATAAGAATGTCACACAATTAAAATGAGTTTTTTTTTCTGGTGGCTTCCACTTGCTTTTTTCTCACCAAAACAATTATTGAAGTGTGTCTTTTAATGGAATTATTTAAGTACCTGGCCCTCTACCTAACTCAATTATAAGTCTTTAGAGGGTGAACTTCAAATGTTAAGGAGTCTATGAATCTGAGGACCCTGTTGAAAGAATATAGGGTATAATGTTTGAGATAATTAAAGAAAAAAATCATGGAGGGTAGGTGAAGGAATATTCATTTTGATAAGACCTCCAGTAACTGTAGTGCAGTGATCTATGACTTGTGCTCTGAAATATTTTCCTAACACCCATGGTCTGCATGATCCTCCGATCCTAGCACTTTACGGTTTTCATACTGGTCTCCCAGGCATCTTGTAGAACACAGCCAAAGGTTCTGATGGGTAAAGCCTCAATGAAGACTAAGACTCAAGTACGTTTTTCTGAGTGTAAGATGCTTGCTCTAGAGGTCTATACATAGACAAAATGTCTTGGTAGAAATGTGGCTTTCTAACTGGGAACAAATGGCAAGGAAAAAAACGTCTTATTTCATTCAGAGCACTAGATGGAACTCTGTCTTGTTGACACCATTTTTTCTCTTGGGAGCAAAAATTGCATTCATTCATTCACCACTGCCTGTAGAACAGAGAGGTTGGCTCCCACTGGCTGCTGGGTGTAGTTTCTCTGCTTTCTGGTTTCTTTTGTTTATTGTTTACCAGGTTCTGTGAGGTCTGTCTTTTGTGTGCCTTGTCCTTTGTTCTTCTGCTACCCTGTGTGTGAAGCTGTCCACACTATTTGCCCTTTGCTCCTGGCTGCCTCTAAATAGCCAGATGCAAGAGAAACAGAAAAGCTTCCTTCCCATCAGCATCATTCATATTATTCAAATATCGAATCTTTACTAGGAGAAGAAGGCATGAGATTCCTTTGTGTTTCATGGAAGTCACAATAGTATTTTGAAGAGACTTATGGGAAACTGGAGATAATTTTAGTGTAAATACCGAGGAAAGCATCTTTAGTTTATCTTAGGTTGCCAAGTCTTGGAACAAGTTTGGTTGCCTCTTCCTTGCCTCAGGAGTGTGCCTTTTAAATGTCATTAGCTGTACACTATGCAAGTATGTTTTAAGTAGAAAAAAAATGGCTCTGAAAGTATGTATGGATAATATCTAGATAGAAATGCAAATAGATCACTTGGTTTGTTAGATTTATAGGTCTTGCTTCTGGTCCCAAGTGAGAATTCAATAAACTTAAACATTAAAATCAAATGTGTTGGTCATTCCATTTTCAAAACTTAAGATTATAACTTATCTATTATCTAGCTTCTGTGTGTCATCTGTCCATCAGTTATCATCCACCCGTCTTTCGGGTCATCTCACCTACGATGCATCCTCATTCAACATTTGTATTTTTTTAATATCACAATTCTTGGAATCTCAATTCTTGGAATCTCAATTCTTGAGAACAAATATCCTTGAATTTATACTAATACTGAAATACTATAGTGAGACTTAAAAAATTTCGACACATGGTGTTAAAAAGTACTCAGCCAGGCGATGCTTATTCTACGTGAATCAGTGCATAGGTAAGGGCTACTACTTTCTTCTAATGTCCTCATTTATCATGTTAATTGACATTTCAAGCTTTGACAGAAGGTTGTCTGCCTGTGAAATAACATCGTTTGCTGTTTTTTTCTTTAAACCGAACCTGTTTTGTACTAGACAAAAACTCAAAATCAATGTGTTCCTTGTCAAACGCGGGAGGGTCAGTGGTGTGGTTGTTTTTGTTCCCAAGCAGTTATGTAACCGCGGGGACTTGTTTCTTTGCTTTCAGACTTGGTGCAAAACACATTAAAGCTAAACAGTGGGCGGGATTCCCAAGAGCAGCCCTCACAAGTGTCCTTCTAGGTTTGGGAACCTCCGATTAGTTCCATCCTGTGTGTGTGTGTGTGTGTGTGTGTGTGTGTGTGTGTGTGTGTGTGTGTGTGTTTAGTTAGCTGGCACGATACACTTCCCCAGGGTTGTGTTTCCTTTTTCCTGAGATTTGGCTAAGGGTAAAGGGTCGGAGTCACATGGATTGAAAGCATTTGATTGATGTCCAAGTCACCGCTGTGGCTGGAGCCGCCTCCCCTTGGGCTGGAGCCTCGTGAGGCCAGAGCAGCGGCCCGGGCCGGGCTCCTGCTCTCCCGGGACTGTCCTGTTCTGAGTCCCGCGCGTCCCGCGCGCGCGCCGCAGCTCGAGCACAGTGCTCTGCCCACACCCCGGCCTCAGGCCAGCATGTGAAGCTGTGCGTTCGGGCTGGGACTCGGCAGAGGCGGCAACTTTGCCGGCGGCAGTGGCGGCAGCAGGCGCGGGGCAGCGCACTTGTCCCCAGCCCCGCGCCCCGCCGGCCACCATGAGCGACGAAAGCGCCAGGGAAGCAGACAAGCAGCTTCGCCTGCGCGTGTGCGTGCTCAGCGAGCTGCAGAAGACCGAGCGCGACTACGTGGGCACGCTGGAGTTCCTGGTGTCGGTGAGTGGCCGGTCCTGCGCAGGGCACCAAGTCTGGAGCATTGTCTGCGCCAGCACCAGGCATCCGTAAAGGTGACGCGGGGACCGCGGGGACTCGGGGGACAGGCCTGTGGCTGAACCGGCGCAGAGTGGCCAGGGCCTTGAAGAACTCGCGTGGGAGAAGTTAACCTGTGGCCATTCTGCCTGTCCCATCTGCGCTTAATTTTCTTTATCCATCTCCCAGGGCAAAATTCATTGTGTCATTTTCCGTATCCCTTTTCTCTCGGCTCATTTTGTTTAAAAGCTTTGATTTTGTGCTACAATTTGCTACCTTCAGGTAAATGCAGTGTTTAAAAAGTCCTTGAATGTTGTCTACCCCGAGTCGGTTATTAGATCAACAGCAGTGAAGTCCCTTTAGGTATAATCATTGAAATGTTGGATTCTGAGGGTGGGGGCGGAGGAGCAAGAGCAGCGGGGTCACCATCCCTGGCAGCTGTTGCGTATTAAAGCCACATGTGCGCCTCCCTCACAGTTCTACAATCTTTTTTCTCCTGATTTAAATCTGCCCTCCACTTGGGTCCTGGTCTCCTGTGCACGCCGACCACTTGAGAGTGGTGTCATAAAACTCGCCTCGCGTCCGACAATTTCAGGGTTTCACAGACTGGGCAGGAGCTGTTTCCAGGTCCCAGTTTGACTCACTGGAATTCTGCCCCCAAAGCATTTCATTCAGTTTCAGAGGAGGAGAGGAGAAATTGTGGGAAAATGAACTCCTGAGACATCACCTAAGGATGGAATTTTCCTAGCTGCGGAAAATACAAAGAATTTACAGTCAGTTCCTGTCCATCCTGATATATTTGAGAGCATCCTTCAGAAAAAGAGTTAAACCCCACCCAGATTCTCCGGGCTGCTTTCTCCTTCATCTCAGTGTTCTGCACTGCCCCCAACCCCAGGTTCGAAGGGAAATGTTTCAAACTCCGAACTTCCTCCCGAGCTTCCTTCAGTCTGTAAAGTTTGTGCTAGCAGCCACCCTGTAGAAATTCACTTGGCTGTGTCAGGAAGAACAACATCTCAGGTCTCAGGAGATGACAAGCTGGACACACAAACTGTAACACACAAGCTGGATTCTCAAATTCAGTTTACCCAAGCCTGGGGGCCACGTTCTGTTCTTTGAGGTTCCCGTGTTGGGAGAATACCCTGGTAACCAGTGATAGGTAGGATTATTGTACTTGGTCATGTAGCAGTTACTGACAAGAGCATGTTTTTAAGGAGATAAAACTTTTAATGACTTCAGATTTGACTTCCATGAAACTTGGTTGGGTGATAAGTCTTCGGATTTGAAGGGTTTGCTACATTCTTAGAGAGAGCCTTTCTGAAAATAGATGGAAACCGGGACTGCCAAGTCTAAGTTGCAGAAACAGGGAGTCTCAAAACCCAACTTGTTGATCTTTATTTGAAATGTCAATGTTTGCCTGGCACATGCCCTCAGTCACAGTAGAGACAGGCGGATTTCTGAGTTTGAGGCCAACCTGGTCTACTGAGTGAGCTCCAGGACAGCCAGGGCTACACAGAGAAACCCTGTCTCCAAACAAACAAGCAAACAAACAAAACCCCCCAAAACCCTAAACACACATAAAATGTTTGTTTTTCCCTTTCATCTGAACACCTGATGTTTAGATTTAAAATCTCATTATTTCTGTAACAATGAGACAAGAGATAATAGAAGTGTAAAATCAATTGCATTTTCTTTTTAGAAGTAGTATTTTGCTCATTATTTAGAAATTATGAGCTCTGCTTCTGTTCATTATGTGAACTTGCATATTTTATGCAAATGTACTTATTGGTCTCAATGTCTTTCCTCCTCTCTCCCTCCCTCCCTCCCTCCTTTCCTCCCTTCCTTCCTTTTTTTGAGAAACAGCCTCATTCTGTGGCCCAGAGCTGGTCTGACCCAAACCCCGCAGCCCAGACTGGCCTTAGATTTGCTGATACTAGAGGCATGAACTCCATGCTTAGCACTCTGGATGTGACTTTAAAAATGAACTCTGGCTTCTTTTTGTCATAACTACTCAAAACCTAAAATCTATTCATAGTACATGCTTCAGTTTTCTCTTCAGGGAATTGTTTGCAGCAGCATTATGTCCCCTTTGAGTTTTGCTTGGTCATCTGTAGTTGATAATGCTCAATTTAATTTTCAGGTTACACCATGCTCTTTTGTGTGAAAAGCTTAAAAAAAATTTCTATTGTTTGGGCTGAAACATTCCCTTCCAGGAACCCATTCTAAATGAATGATAAGAATTGGAAACAACTAATAAAAGATATTTTTTATTTCAAAAAATTAGTCATAGTGTTAAACAATTTGACTGATAAATTCATTGCCAAAGCAGAAAAATAAAACCCCAAACTGATAGTTCCTTCCTAAGTCATTTGTAGATCTAAGTAGAGCTCGCTGGTTTACATCTGTGCCTTAGCTTTAAGCTGGCATAGTTTATTACGAGGTAGAAAACACATTTAGCTTTACAAAAAAAAAAAAAAAAAAAAAAAAAAGCGTGTGTTTACACATTCCTACAAGTTGGCAAACAAAATGGTATTTCCTTAAAGAAAAGTCACAGCTGCAGATCTTACCCAATCCTACAAAGTCTTTCTAGTCCTGTATCCCAAATTTGGCCTTTAAAGGGAGAGCACTTGCTTTTCCACACCTTCCCAGAGGCTCCAAACAGTTTCTATCTCTGTCTTTTTTCCTATATAATAACATAGTATCATTTTGTATGCATTTCTCTTTAGCTACTATTCAGAAACACACTGTTTGCTTTCCGGTAGCTGTCATTTAGTGACAGGCCATTGTAGGAGTGTGCTGTGCTACCTCAGGAACTCAGAAATCCGCCTGCCTCTGCTTCCCAAGTGCTGGGATTAAAGGCGTGCCCCACCACGCCCAGCTACCTTTGTTGTTCTTTGAGAGCAGGTTTTGCTGGGTAGCTCAGGCAGACCTTGAGCTAGTCATCCTCTTTTCTTTCCTGGGGCTACTGGAGTGTGCCACCATACATGACCCACCTTTGTACTTGGGAGGGTCTCTTCTTCTAAACTTGGTAGAGTCCTGTTGGGCTTCAAGGCTCCATGATCACTTTGCCCTTGGGTATTTCCTGCTTTATATCCATTCTACTGGTAGCTTAAGTAGTTGGTATATTCATGTGTTCCCTTGGGTTTTGTTCTAGCGGATCGATCATAAGCTCCCAGCAGACCAGACTATTATTTAGCTGTCCCACTTCCAATTTTGTGCAGTTCATCTAATGTTATATGTAATAAATCAAAGCTTACTGAGTGAATGAATGACTATATGAACTGATGAGTCCTTTATCTCTCTGTCTCTCCATCCTGTTTTATAAATGACAGTTCTTCAGTCATTTGTAACCTTTGAGTTTACTTTGCTCTACATTATCATTTCCTTTGATGTGTTCTGAACTTTCATTTTTACATTATTTAGATGAATGCTTTGTAGATAAGATGGTAGAGAGTGACCTTATTTACTTGCATTTTTCTTCTTTTGCTTGGGGAGTGAAATTTTGTGCTTCATTAGAAATACTAGAAAACATTTCTAGATACATGGTTTCATCAAACTAATAACCAGTAGTGAATATCCTAGTCTGGACAATAATTGGTGGATTGCTTTCGCTTTTTAGTTCATGCAACAGTACAGGATCATAGACCATTTGAGTGGACTGTGAAGGGAGACATAAGGTGTACCCTGTGTATACACCTATATATATATATATATATATATATATATATATACAGATACATATATATACATATATATATATACAGATACAGATACAGATACATATCGATGTGGCTCAGTAGGGCCTCTACTTGGTTTAATGCTTAGCCTTTACCATCCTGAAATTCTTAACAATTTTATCTTTCAACATAGGTTTTGAAAGTAATGTCAGATGGAACTAGAGAGCAAAATACCAGCCTGCAGGTACATGAAAGAGAACAAGTCTTGTATTTCCGTACCTTTGCTAGATTTTCCTCTCAGCATTTTGAACAAGGGCTCTCATTTTTACTTTTCACTGGTCCTGGAACATTGTTTGCCTATTTCTCAGTGAGCTTGTGGAATTGTGGCAGGGTGACCATGTAATTTATGGTATAAACCAGGATGCTTGTAAGGGCCAAAAGAGTGTCATTTATGATACCAGTGAGAAGTAGATGTGAGCTGGGATTGTTCCTGGCATGTTGTCTGGCACAACCATGCCATATTATGGGCTCACCAGGCAAAGACTTTGAGCACTGAATCTTATGAGAATCAATGACTTTGATATTTATTGCCTCTTCAGGTTTTGATACCCTAAAATGTGAGTCTTATCTATGTTGCTTCAGTTATTCCTAAAATTCGTAGGCTTCTTTTTCTTCTCCAGTGTATATTTTAAGAATAATAGCATTTCTCAAGGGTGCTATGCAGAGGACTCAAAGTGTATTAGGTTTGTCCATGGTCTGGCTCATGTGAGGGTCATGTTAAGTGATTTATTTTACTTCTGCTGACGTTATAAAGAGCTAGGCAGATAGATCCGCATCAGATTTAGATTTTTTTTTTTTCTTCTCTTATTCTCTTCTACATTTTTCCTGTGTTTCTAGGTCCTCTGGCATGGTGGTTTTTTTTTTTTTTTTTAAGTTGCATTTATCTATTTGTTTTCGTGTGTATGTGTGCACCCATTGCTGGTACTCTTGTCCCTACAGGACAGCTTGAGGGAGTTGGTTGTGTCTTTCTGTGATGTGGGGTTTGGGCACCAGATTCTGCCTTCTCAAGGTATCAGGCTTGGTGGCTGAGGCTTTACCTGCAGAATCATCTCGCCAGTAGCCTTATTCGTGGTGTTCTGCGTGGTCACTCAGGTAGCTTGAAGGTGGTGAGAAAATTTTATGTTTCATGTAGTAGCCACCATCATTTACATGGCGCCTTATAGCTCTCACTAAATATTTGCATTTTCTGTATCTGATTTGGTCTCTTAGGGTCTTTTAGTGGTGCTCTCTGGGACTCCGGAGGCCCTCACAAGCAGTGAAGGGAGCTGAATTTTATGGCTTCAGGCTCAGTACCTTGGCTTCTCCTGGTGTTCATATTTACACGTTTGCAAAAGCAGCTAGAGAAGCCATTTTTGTCTATATATAGATGATCTATTCCCAAAGACAGTGGAAGGCCCCTTTGCTTGCTCTGTGAGCTTTGTCAGTTGCAGGCTGAAAGCAAAGAAATGGCCCAAGCCAAAGGAATCAGAATGAGAACGCACCTGAAAATGATCTCTTCTGGTCCCGACTGGCTCTTCCAAGCGAACACTCATTGATTGCACATATCGTTCCTAATCCTTGTGTTATGGACTGAATTATCTTCTTTCCTCCTCCAAGGTCATATGCTGAAGTCTTAACCCTATGTAACAAAACCAAGTTGAATTTACAGACAGCAGCTTTAAAAGGTGGAACTAAGTTTAAATGACTCTGTTAGGTAAGCCCTGAGCGTTGCGATTGGAGTTTTCAGAAGCAGTGACTTGAGCACACAAAGAGATACCAGGGATGTGTGCAAGTACACAGGGGCAAGACCAAGGGAGGACACAGACAGAAGGAGGCCATTTGCAAATCAAGGAGAGGTTCTTACCTAGAAGTTTTTATATGAGGCAATATGTTTTGTTGTAAACTATCAGTCTGATGTTTTGTTTGAAGAGTCTGCCTGGTCCTGTGGAGCTTGGGCACTGAGGGAATGAAGAAAGAACAGATACATGGTAAAGCTGGTACCAGGTGGGGTTCTTACCCTCTACCACCCTGATCGCTGAAACCAGGAACCTCTTTCTGTTTATTTGGTATAGCATAGGGGGAGGGATTATCTTGTCTCAGTGGGAGGTCTCTGGAGGCCAGAAGTCTCAGGCTATGAACTATCTTGGAGGAGGAAGCTATAGTTGCTGTTCTTGCACATATTGATCGATTCTTCATAAGCACTCATACTGGGACACTTAAGAAAAGTTTTGCCATTTGTCTTAAGGCTGGCCATATGGGAGATGGCTTTCCCAATTTCCCATGGGCCAGTTGGTCTTTGAGTCCTTGACATGGGCTTCCCACGTCAAAATTCACATTCACTTTGAGCTTCCTGTTTCTTACAACAGCCCGAGAAGACAAATGTTGTTTATATTAGGTACTGGAGACATAAACCAAAGTTAAGCATCCTGAATTGGAGCAAAAAGAAAAATGCACAGATAACTACAGTTGTGTGTTGGGGCTGTGGATTCTAGGGTAAAATCTTTGGTTTTGTATTCACTAAGAAGGGCAAGCAGAGTACGGTGGAGAACACGGAACAGTGCTAGGTCTGTATGTATGCTGATTAGATGGGTAGAGCCATTAATTGAAAATAAAATGCAAGGGACAGACAAGCGGGGTGGGGGAGCAATTAATCTGGTTTTGGATGTTTGGCTTATTTACAAATTTCCCTATGATTTTTGAGGTCAGGATTGTGAAACCTAAGACATTTTGAACAGAAGGTATAGACCCAGAAGTTAGTCTTGGATGAGAAGCACACAAGTCTTGGAAGAGATTGCACAAGGGGACTACTTGGAGGAGAAAACCAATAAATGATGCTAGAGAGCCACTGTTCAAAGGAAGGTTAGGGTACATGGATGACTGGCCTTTTAAGATTGAAACAAAGAATACAGGGTTGGGTGGGTGAGGGGAGAGAGAGGTGGAAGAAGGCGAGAGGTAGGGAGTGAGGACAGGGACAGGGAGAGGCAGGCGGTGTGTGTTTCTGCGTGAGCAGAAACACTTTGGACTGGGCTCGTACTGAAGAGCTTAAACATCCTGAAAGAAGATAGGGCTTCGAAAGGAAAATGAATGCCCTGTTGGTTTGCTGATCAGAGCATGATTTTTATTAATCGGACTTTCTAAATACAAGGAAGGATTCTAACCCTGCCCTTGAGTCCCCTTCAAACTCTCTCTCTGCCGAGGTCCGATCATGAGCGGAGATGTGTATCTGGTAGGCGGTCCGAGCGATCGTGGGAGTAGACGATATTAGTGGTTGGTGCGAGCGATAGTGGGCGGTGACGACGTTAGGGCGGTCTGATGACGCTGCATTCTGGGAGATCTGGGGAGGTCTTCTCAGGATCAATTCTGTGGAGAAAACACAAGCTTTTCTCTACCCCATAAGGGTAGCTGTTTAGGATTAGCCATATAACAAATGAGATTTAAATAATGTGCACAGGGATATTTCCTCCCTTTCTTGTTAAAAGGAAAAAGTTTTTAAAAGTTTTGCAGTACCTAGAAATAAAAGCATCCATTTGTAGTAATTGACTAAGTCCTCAAGAATTAATACCATTAGGTGGAAATAGGTAGAAGCTGAGACCCCAACAAGGCGGTAGTGTGTCCCAATGTCATGGAAAGATCTTGTTACCAGAAGAAAAGTATGAAATGAAGGACTAAGATGAGACGTAAGATATAACGGGACCCGAGGAGATTTTTCCGGCTGTTTGGTGGTAAATATGTAGACTGAAATAGTAACTGTGTTAGTTACTTTTTTTACAGGTACAATAATCTCTGTTAGTATACAATTTAAGGGATGGAGGTTTTGTTTTGGCTTTCAGTTTGAGGGAACACAGCCCATCTTGGTGGGGAAGAGCTCGGTGGCGTGAACAAGAGGCTGCTGGTTGTATTTCATTGGCTGTCTGAAAGCAGAGGACAGGAAGTGGAATGATAAAATCCTCAAGGCACGCCCTGCACCCTGCCAGTCCCCAAGCACCTGTTTTCTTCTGTGGCCCCAACTCCTAAAGGTTCCACAGCCTTTTAAGTGAGCACTGCTAGTTGAAGAGCAAGTGTTCAGATTCATGTTCCTGTGGGGACGTTTGTACCCAAATCATAGCAGTAGTACAGGGAGATAATTCTGTCCAGAGATGTTTAAAGAAGTGGAATAAAGTTAAGGAGAAGGAAGCTAGCAGAGAAACAAAAGTGAACAACTAAACAAATGCTACTAAAGCTGGGACATGAGCAGGCTGTTTCTTAAGTTTCTGTAACCACTTCCTCTGCTACTAAAACAGGGCAGCCTGCGTAATCCACCACACATTCAGGTGAGCCAGGGTGAGGGCCTCTGCAGCACTGGAAACTAAGGCAGGCACTGGATAACATTCAGAAACCTCCCTGCCACAGAACATACTCAATTTAAAGTCCCACTGCCAGGGTTCACAGTGAGTAGGTTGTCTCTTGAGTGTTAGTAACCACTTCCTGTTTGCAGCTGGAACTAGGCAGTCTGAGAAGCACCAGAGGCCTGGCCTCCATCCTGTACTGCCGACTGCATGCCCAGAGCAGGGACAGGGAGTGACCCGGATTTAAATTCTGGTATAGAAACTTACAAACCATGTCCTGAAAAGGCCAGGAGCCTTCCAGGAGGCTAGAGGGTGGCTTGTTCTAGGAAACAATGGATGCTGGTGAGGCCAACGGAGGAAGGGAGTTACCAAGGAGTGTGAGGTTAAGGAAAGTTGACGGTTTCTACCTGTAGTCTCCCTTTCCCTATGAAGTTAATGCTAGGTTTCTGTCTGGTGTTCTGTTTGGGTTGTTTGCTCTTACCGAGAGTGAATTACTCTGGAGAAAATAGTAAAAATTTAGAACATGCACATTCAGGAGTAGGAAAGCAAACTAAACTTGGACATCTGAACCACCGTGTATGGATGTCTTTGAAGCCTTATCCTTTCAAATGTGACTTGAAAATATGAAGCCTATGCAATTAGAAGTCAAAGTTAAGAGCTAAGCCCTTTGTGTTGTTGCCTGTATTGTGACCAGCTAGAACTTTTGGAAGTAATGATAATTAATGTTTTTTAACTGTAATATAGGTTGTATAGAACTTCTATTTTGTACTAACTAGGTTTTGTAGATACTTTACAAAGTGAAAAACATCTGTGCCATTGAGGTGGCACAAGTTCAAGACCTGAGTTAGACTCTTCAGAACCCATGTAAAAATCAGATAAGGATTGCAAGCCCAGAGCTCCTGAGACAGGAGAACCTTCTGAGGGCCAGCTAGCCTGGCTTCTGCAATGAAAACAGCAAAGACCCTTTCTCAAACAAGGTGTAAGGAAAGGACCAACACCTATGGTTGTCCTATGACTTCCACATATAACCCCTGCCACACAGTTGCACACCTTCACACGTAAGAATACGTGCACGCACACACGCTGTTCTGATCCGAATAAGAATGGAATCCTAGGCTCACATGTTTAAATGTTGCGTGCCTCACTGGTATTTGGGGAGGACCAGAAGGTGTGGCCTTGTTGAAAAGGCATCTCACTTGGCCGGTGGGGTGTGGGGGAAGTGGTGTTTTGAGGTTTCATACAGTTCCTAGTGAGCCCTGTCTCCCTCTGCTTCATGCTTGTGAATTGAATGCACGCTCCCAGCCACCGCTCCAGCCTGTCATGCCTGCCTGCCTTCCTGCCTGCTGCTATGCTCCCTGCCATGCTGATATTGAACTCCATAAGCCTGTAGAACTATGAGCCTGAGCCCTAATACATGCTTTCTTTCATAAATTGCCTTGGTTATGCTGTCTTGTCATGCCAGTAGAAAATAACACACAGGATGGACACACACACACACACACACACACACTGAAAAACACACAGATACAAATGGGTTATCTTGTAGGGATATGGGTTCCCGTGTCTGACACGGACATGGCATCAGGGAGGCAGCACATGGGAAGTCAACTGCGCTTCCCCGACACTGTCACCAAGCAGGTGGGGGCTGGGTTGTAGGGATCCTGATAAAAAGAGGCAGTCCACGGTTTTAAGACATTTATTGTCTGTCATTGCAGAAAATGGATGAGTAAAACCATACCCCAATTCTCAGGGAGGGCCTGAGGTTAAATGCCTTTTGCAGGGAGGAGTGTCTGGGAAGGAAAGCTTATTGGCTAAGCCCTCCAGGCCTTTAGGTGCCTCATTAAAATGGAGATCTGTCTTGAGCCTATGTGACCTGTGGTCATGTCTTCTACATGTGAAGGGGCTTGGGGCATTGCCCATACATGACTGATAGACACAAATCTGTGGTGGGCTGTGGCTAGTGACAGGGACCTGGTGCCCGGGAATAGGCAAAATGCTTCCTGACCCTTCAGGGTTTCTGTGGTTTCAAACCTTAACTCAACCAGGATGTAGCCCTTTCATGGTTCCACATTATCTGACAACTGGTATGATTAAATTGTGTCTCATACTTTCATCAATATATTGTGGAGGGTTCTTTTACCATATACTTACTACCGATAGCAAATAAAATCTTATGTCTGTGTTTTTACATATTAGTTTGACTTAAAACTTGTTTTAATCTGCATAAATTCTACATTATATTTATTATGTATTGAATTTTGATGATTGAAGAAATTTTATTATTTTCTAAGGTTTACCAATTCAATTTTTTTTACATTATTAGAACTATATTTGTTACATGAAAATTAATATCTTTGTTTTATAAAATTACCATTGTAATCCCAGGAAAATATCTCTAGGAATGTTTCACTGCTTAAAACTGCTGGCAACTCACAATCCCCGTGGCATTGTATTTAACAGTGAATTCTGAGACATCTAATATGAATATCTTTTCTTTCCTTTCACTCGTGTGAACAATTTCTGCCATATAATTCAATAAGGGTAACGTTAAGAAAACTGATCATGGGGGCTAGAGAGATGGCTCCGCGGTTAAGAGCACTGACTGCTCTCCCAAAGGTCCTGAGTTCAAATCCCAGCAACCACATGGTGGATCACAACCATCTGTAACAAGATCTGACACCCTCTTCTGGTGTGTCTAAAGACAGCTACAGTGTACTTAGATATAATAATAAATAAATCTTAAAAAAAAATCTCAAAACCAAACAAACAAACTGATCAATAAATGGGATTCTTGCTTCCAGACTTAGGTTTCCTTGGGTTGACTTCCTGCCCTACCATGTATCTCAGCATGGTGCTCAAAAGGGGCCCATATTGCTGGAGATAGTCTTTGCCAAGGACATTGTGTCTTTGCACTAATACAAAATACATACTTTCCATGAAAAGACAAACCCTTCATTTGAAAAGGTTAAATCATCTAATTCTTACGCTAGTATTTCAGCGGGTTAAATTTAGAATACTGATAGGAAACATTCTCTGGCAAACGGTTTATAGCAAAAGTTTAGTGACATGGAATGCTGGCGCCATGCAGTTTTTACTCTTTAATAATGTTATCTCCTTGCCTAAGAGCTAGCTTTGCTGCCACTGTGGCCATTTGAGTATCTCTGTAAGTTGTCTTCTTGCCAGAACTGGAGATTTTGTAGATGGCAACACATTTTCAGAGGTTGTGCAAGAAATGAGGATGTTTCCTTTAATGCCCTGTAATGCTTCCCGTTGGCCTTCCTTCCACGTTCCCTTGGAATTTCAGCTTTTTCTTATTTGTGACTGTTGCCCTAGAGAAGGAGTTCTTGGGATTCCAGAAATGGCCCTTTGTTTTATACCGCTGTCTTTCTGTCAGTCATGACAAGGGTGAGGTCTAGGGAAAGACACGATCATACTGCATTCATCCACTCATGTGCTGGTTCTTGCCACTATTCCAAGATTATCGTATTCATTCACCATCACCTCAGAGGTCACTTCTAAGGGTAGGGAGGACTTTCATTTAGTATATAGCTTTAATGCATGTTTATCTTATGTAGAAACCTGTTTTTATATTTCTACACAATTTATTTTGACTATATAGACATGGGCCCATCTCCATATCCTTGCACCTCATATTAAAAAACAAAACAGAACCCCCCAAAGTTCACAACACCCTGGAAAGTGCCTTTTGACTGCCTAAACACTCATTCTTCTTTTCTCTAGTGATGGATACTTTAACCTCTATGGAAGACTTAAATATATGAGGCCATATCTCATTTTCCAGATTTCCTTATAGATAAAAGGGGGGATTTTTTTTTTTCTTTTAGGCTGTGGCAGGGTATTGTGAACAGAAGTGACAATAGGTTCTTTCTAAATATATAGTGAGTGGTGGGAAATTTTATTTTTTCCTTTTCTTTCTAATTTCTTCCTGGCTGGTATGAGGATGTGGTGGTGGCATTGAGGCAGCCACTTTGGACCGTGAAATGTAAGACACATGTTGGGAATGGCAGAGGAAGAGAATATAGGTTGACCATTTCAGGGCCGGCTCATTTGTGTCGGATGAAATGAATCAGTATTTCTGTAACTGCTGTGAAATCGTCACATTTGGATTCTGAGTTTTCCTTGAGTTGTTCAGATCATCTCTGAATTGATCCAACTTAATGTATTTTCTAATTCTTGTTTAATTACATTTTTAAATATTCTTCTCTTATACACCACATCCTGACTGAATTCTCCCCCCTCCTCTCCCCACTCCTCTCCTGCTAGTCTTACTTCCCACCTCTTCTGTCCCCCAGATCCACTTTTCCATTTCCTACTAGAAAAGAGCAGGCCGTTCAGGGGTATCAACTAAACATGGAATATTTGAATGTGTTTATCATCATAATATTTTAAGTTTATTTTTAATTTGAATCATCTTTAGTTCAATCCTGGTTTTCATGAATCATACCCAAAGTGAATGTTTAAATGTTTTTCTGCAGATGTACTTTCAGGATTTATCTTAGGAAAAAGAATAGTGCTTAAATTATAAAGTTTGTATATGCTTATTTTTTCTTAACTACCAGAACGTTGTGTTTATTGTGTATATTTAGAAGGATTTTTTTTAGCTGCTTTGACCTAGACTAAATACCATCAGGTTGAACAGCACGAGGGTGCTTGAGAACGGGAAAGCAACATGTTGTCATTATGGCTGTTCTGCATCCTTTGGAGTCTGGTGTCTAATGGTGGTCCAGCAGCATGACATGCTCAGCTGTACCAAGGTACTCAGAGATCCTGGTTCTCTCTGCCTTACTGCTCTGCTAGTTCCCAAGGACTAGTGAAGCCACAGTGTAGGATGTGAACCTAACATCCTTGTTCACATGGTTTCTCCAGGTGGTTCCAACATACAGAAAAGATGGAGGAAGCAGAACACTGGGTTTTAGTATCATTTTCATGGTTGATGTTGTCTTGCCAAGATCCCTTTCACATCCTGGCACTCAGGGGATGGAAGGTGGGAGACAAAGTGGAGGGCACAAGCTCCCTCTAAGGATGTGACCCAGAAATCACACATATCACTTTGACTGTTGTCCTGTGTCCAATAACATGACCGAAGCAGCTACGAGGGAAACAGGAAAATATGATGAGCAATCAGATAGCCTTGTGCTCCGCTAGAATCTTGGAGATGAGTCTACACTACAGAAGGAAATAGAGAATAAATACAGAGGGCAGCATTTGGTACTCAGTGACAGTTTAGTCTCAGACCCTTAGAAAATAATTAATTTTTAAGCCTGGATCTCAATACTCTAAGAATTTCCTGTGAGAATATAATTACTTCTCTCTTCCGACCCACACAGATATTTATTTAATATTTATTTTTTATGTAAGGGTTTTCATCAGTTTGCTCTATATGATGACTACTCTTGGTTTAACTTAACACACACTTGGAAAGAGGAACTTGGGCTGAGAAACTGGTATGTGGGTATGTCCTATACTTAGTTGATAGAGAAAAATCTAGCCTACTGTTGGGTAGTATATCTCCAGGTCGGCTAGCCTAGGCTGTATTACACAGTGAGCTGAACCATGTTAGAGAGGGAATGGACCAATTAGTGACACTCCTCCATGGTTTCTGCTTCAGGCTCCTGCCTTGGGTTCCTTCTGTGATGGCCTGCAACTTGTAAAGCTAAGTAAATTCTTTTCCCCCTAAGTTAATATGGTCATGGGGATTATCACAGCAACACACACCAAATGAGAAACCTCCATGGGAAAACCTTGGGACATTTGGAACTTTTTTTTTTTTGTAATTCTTAGAATGTTCTGGCATCTCCAGAGAATATGGCCCAGGATAGTCATCATCAGGTATTCTATGTTTGTTGTGTATCCTGTATTGCAACTCACAACATGCATAAATATTAGTAAATAGTAAATGGGTGTCTGTGTGGGTGAGATAGAGAGAAATACATAATTTTCACACTAATTTCTTAGAGGGTAGAAGTCCAAGAATTAAAAAGCTGGAGAATTTTTAGGGGTCAAAAGAGAATTCTAAATCGATCCTCTTTTTGGCTGTTCCAAAGCACTTTTGTCCAGGGTCTCCAGGCTTTTCTGATTTGTGGGAAAGGTTTGATTAATCTGGACCAGGAAAAAGAAGGCAGATGTCAAGATGGGGGACAGAACTTGTTGACTTGGGAAGTGCAGAGGTGATTGAAGGTGGTTCATCTTAGGCAAACCCTCAGGAGCAAGCGGGTGGCAGCAGCTGCTGGTCGGCCTGAGACTGTCAGGGCCAGGCAACCACCCAGTCATGAGCCTGAAGTCAGCATGTGCTGGCCTTCTGGAAACCAGAAGGCACGGTGGACCTTCTAAAAATAGATGACCTTGGATCTCCGGTTGACTATCTGTTAATACACATCATTACGATTGCTGGTTTCCGTTTAACTATTCTTAGGTCAAGTTTAGATCTCTGTGTACTTAATGTTTCCTAACAGGGTTGAATCTTTGGTTTTGGTTTAAATATAACTCTGTCTTTAGCCTACATATAATTAAATCATGATGTAAAATTAGTATATATATATATATATATATATATATATATATATATGCTTGTGAGCTCTGCATTTGGTCAATATTCCATATGTTGTTTTAGCAGAAATTTAAAAAGTAATTTAAATATAAAGGTCATTGTTAAGATGACCATTAAGCCGGAACGTGTCCTTTGTGCCAGGTAGCCTGTATTTCTTGATAGGCTGAATGAGGGAAGAGTAATTGTCATTGTCAACATAGAATGACGCTTGATAAACAGGTCAGCTAAGACTATTTCTTTAGTTTCTAGTCAAAAGTAGTCAGAATGTCTGAAAGGTGTTGAGAAACGGGTGAGCATAGCTTCCAGTTATAACACGAGAAGTCGATGTTTCCTCTGTGTGTAAATAGAATAATTTCTATAGGGCGAAATTAAAATATTTAAAATACTATGTAAATTCTGTATGTATGCGTATCAGAATGTCCATGCCATGGGACACATGTGGAGGTCAAAGGACAACTTTTGGGAAGAAACTCTCTCCCTCCATCCTGCTGGTCTGGGAGCAAAGCTCAGACATTTGGGGTTGGTGACAAGGGCTATTTCATCAGCCCAGTATAGTGAAGTCTTTGAAGGCGGTAGATTGTCCCAGTTATTTTTTTGGTTGCTGTGAAGAGACACCATGACTAAGGGAACTTATCAAAGAAAGAAAACATTTAATAGGTGCTTGCATACAGTTTCAGAAGGTTAGTCCATGATCATTATGAAGGGAAGCATAGCACCACGCAGGTAGGCAGATGTGGCACTGGAGAAGTAGCTGAGAAATTGCATTTTATCCATAAGCAACAGGTAGAGATGGAGAGAGACTGGGCCCAACATAGGCCTTTGAAACCTTAAAGGCCACCCTTAGTGACACATCTCCTTCCACAAGGCCACACCTCCGTCTCCTTTCTAAATAGTCTACCAATTGGGAACTAAATATTCAAATATATGAGCCTATGGGACTATTCTCATTCAAACTCTCACATAGAGAATCCTTTGAGATTTAAGATTCTTTCAAAGGATGCTAGTGGCAGACAAGAGCTCTACTCCTTAGCTGTCGGATTTAAGACTTTTAACTTATTTTTCCATAAGGCCGAGGCAGGTGTAAGGAACATGGTCATTGGGATAGTAAACAGTTCAGAATTTAGTCCTTTGATGTTTAAACTCAGTTTAGAACATACATTTCTGTAATTGGGTATTTGGATGAGATTTAGGTTTCCTGCATTTTTGGAAATCTAAGCAAACCTTTACTGAGAGACGAAGAATGTCAGCTAAGATGGATGGGTGCTTTTATTAAAACAAGTAAAACCCTGTTTATTGGACTTAAAAATGCACACGTACTTACTATTTTGCATTATATGTTTTTTCCTACAAATATTTCTTATCCAGACTGTGAGAATTCAAGAGTGTAAGTCCTTTATGATATTTTTGTTTAGACTACAACATGTAGTAAAGTTTACAGTAATTTTAAGAATAAATAATAAGAAACTTTAAAATTTTGTTTTTAAAAATAGCCACAAAATAGAACCAGAGTGATTTATTGTTGTTGTTATTGTTCATGTCCAAATCAACTCTGTTGGCTTATGGTGGGGAATTTTATTTTCTGTATTTCATAGTTTATAATCAAGGTAATTAAACTAATGTCTTTTATATGTTCATAGTATGATTTTTAATAATTACTTTCAAAAGTGTATATCCTAGTTTTCTTTTCCTTCCTCTATTCTATTCTATTCTATTCTATTCTATTCTATTCTATTCTATTCTATTCTATTCTATTCTATTCTTTTTCGACAGAGTCATTAATGTAGATTCATCTGGCCTTAAACTCTTTATTTTGGGGCTGGAGAGATGGCTCTATAGTTAAGTGCCTTTCCAAAAAAACTGAGATTTAATCTTAGCACCATCATGACAGCTCAAATCTGTCTGTAAGGAATGTGGTTGCTTACATCTGTCTGTAAGTCTAGTTCTAGGGTGTCAGATGACCTCGTCCAACCTCTGCCATCACAGTGAGGATATAGCACAGACACAACCCCCATGTACATGGTATAATGAAATAAGGAATCTCAAAACACAAAACCCCCAACAACCCATTATTCTCATGCCTCAGCCTCCCAAATCCTGGGATTACACATTTGGCATATGCCACCTAGCTGGGGCTTGATTCTTAATGTTCTAGAACATGTTTATTGAGCACAGTAATAGTTTCTATTATTGTTGTAGACTTGAAGAACACATGGCTGGCAATAATGAAAACCTATTAACCCATTACATTGTATACTAGCCTAAAATACCACTGACAAGGAAACTAAAAATTCCTGTTCCATAGAGCACTGGAAGAAACAAGATCAATAAATAAAACATATAATACGTATAGATACTCTAAGTGCCTACAAGAGGAGATCAAGCATAGAAAAGGAATAGAGGTAGGTGTGTGTGTGTGCATGTGTGTGTGTGTGTGTGTGTGTGTGTGTGTGTGTGTGTGTGTGTGTGTGTGTGTGTGTGTGTGTGTGTGTGTGTGTGTGTGTATGTGTGTGGTTGATGTTTTATGTAAGGCAAGAAGGCACACATTAACGTTTTCTGTCAGCCTCTACATATATATGAAAGTAACTTTTCTTTTCCCAGCTAACTGTAATAGGCAATATTCTGGAGGAATATACTGCTTTAACCTCTTAAGTCTTCAATAGGATTATAAGGCAGATGTGAGATATACCCTAGCTACACTCCAGCTATACAGTTAATAGGACAGTCTAGAAAGGGCCTGATACCTCAGAGCTGCAAGGATATATGTGGCTAGTTCCTTTTCAGTCTCTTCTCTTCTCTTCTCTTCTCTTCTCTTCTCTTCTCTTCTCTTCTCTTCTCTTCTCTTCTCTTCTCTTCTCTTCTCTTCTTTTCATAGCTTGACTTCAGTATAAGGAGCAGATGTATAGGTTTTGGAGGTATAAACTATAAATATGCTTCCTTACTCTGCTATAGTTTTATACCATCAAGGAACAATGTTTTCTTCGAGACATGGTCTCATCACTATGTAGTCTTGGCTGGCTTTGAACTCACTGTGTAGACCACTTGAATTTATAGAGATCTGCCTGCCTCTACCTCTCTGTCTTCTGAGTGCCAAGACATGTCCACCACCACAGCTGGCCAGGGCTCTCTTTTGTGGACAGCTTTCCTCATCAATTTTCATACCCTTGCAGCTTGGTGCCTAGTGGGAACTAAAGCCACTGTTCAGATGCTCAGTGGTGTGAATGGAGTGGCACATACCTGGTTGGCTGAAAATCTTCTATGAGGAGGGGAAGTCTCTAGCAAAGTGAGCATCTCAGCCTTGAATGAGTGGGGTGAGGGTAGAGGCTTGTCTTGAATGTGCTGCAGAACCTGAAGGCTGCTTTATGAACATTACCCAGGATCACCCCTAACGCAATCCCAAACCAGTATACCACATGCTTTCGTTCTAACTACTTAAGTCTTTTCTCTGATAGGAAAGAGGAAGGGAGAGTTTTGCAAGCCCTCCCCTAATTTTTAGGTTGTTGTCTGCTGATAGGCCTACGGAAGTCACTCCATTGGGATTATAGGCATTTGTATGCAGTCCTCTGGGTCCTACAAACTGTCATTGGGAACAGCTGCCAGAGGCAAGCTTAGGGGAAAGGCCACCGAGCTAGTATGGAGGAGATTCCTTTTCTGCTCAGCATCCTGGGTCCTTAATTCCTGCTAAATTTTTCAGAGGCTGGAAGTTTGGGTGATAGATCAGAAATACTTCTGGAATTAGTTCTGTAAATGAAGTCTTAAAAGTGGCCCTTTGTAGAGCATTGGGCTTCAGTTCACACAGGAGGATGGGAATAGGTTTATTAGGATCATCATTACCAACTTAAGAATAGGAACTGGTGAGTGATTGTACTGATGCAGAGTTTTGAAAAGTATCATGGAGGGGAAGGGGTTTTGTTGTCTGTGCGTTTTTGATAAGCTTGTGTGCTTTCCTCTTCCGTTTTTCTCTGAGGAGACCTTTCTATGGCTCATACATCATACAAGTTAAAAGGAAGTGCAAACACAATTAGCCCAGAGAGTTGCAATCCTTTCCAGCCCCTTCTCCTTTGTGCTATTTGTGACTTGTCTGCCTGATTGTTTCAAAGTAAGGAAAAACTTAGGTTTCTTATCTATACTTTATCAAGGAAACCGGTTTTGACTGTGGTGTGAACCTGACAAATGGGGGAGAAACTAGCCTGACTGCCAGTATACAAACTCATCACAACTGGCAAGCCAGCATACACTGGTGGCACTTACAGGCAATGCTTGCCTAATGAAACCCTGGAGCATCAGAAATCATACATATAACATCTCTTTAACCCTTAAAGAAAATTTCTAAGCCCATGTATAGCTTCTACTTGAAGGCTTTGTGATTTTCTGCTGTGTTCCATAGTGCTCATCTGGGTCATTTGGACTATCATTTGGTGTCACTCCTGCCAGAGTTGGATGACTAGGCTCCTGAGTGGTAGAGGCTCATTAGCCAGCAGAGCAGAGTGCACTTGTATGTGTGGTAGGGGTTATCACTGAGAAGACAGGCTGGGCTAAGGGTTTAAGTCTCAGATTCTAAGATAATATCTGTTCCTGCCTGGGAGTTGTGAAGGAACAGGAGTTAGTGGTTAACCCAGCTTGAGGTCTGTGGTCTAGGACAGTGCCACAGATTTCTAGGATCTCTGCCACACTTTAGACGTGGGACATGTACTTCCTAGGCTCAGCCTGTCTTGGCTTGTTCTGGTTTGCTATTTCTCCCACTATCTCCCCTTCTCCCAAAGAGAAGAGCCTGGTAGACAGTTTTCCTGGAGTGCCTGGGTAGCTCGGAGTTGGAGACTATCTCCAGAGGGTGAGGCTCAGATCTAATCACTATAACTCAGAGAGATAAACTGTGACTGCGTTGTACTTACTTTCATAGGCGATTAGAGTCATTATTTGAAGTAGCTGTTTTGTAGTTGCTCTTCCTAGGCCATTTTTCACCTAAGAAGGCTTATTAATGTTTTATGATTATTGAGTAATTTAGAAGAATATTTACCACCAGCGGGACTTCCCTTAATAAATCAAATCTGGTCCCATCTGGAGATGAAGTCATTAAGGAAGGCTTGGGGACCTGTCAAGCTGCTTGAAGGCTGCTCATTATTTTGGTGAGCAGGTCTATTTGGCTCCCATTGTGTACATTTGGGAAGGTCCTTCCTCCAACTCATGTGCATACCCAGGTGTGTGCAAGAGGAACAAGCTCAAATAAGAGGAACAGGGCAAGAGTCTCTTGCCTGCCCTATGAGCCCAATTCTAGTCTTACTGTGTTATTAAAATTTCTGTTACTTAGTTTGTTCAAATTCCAGCACCTTGAGTAGTTCCTTCCTTAATTAGCGATACTGCCCTTAGGATTTAGCTAGTAATTCTGGAGGAGATTATATATATATATAAAGTTCAAAGTGGAATGCCTTGTTAATTAACCTGATGCGTGCATTGAGAAGCACTTGTTGCCACTATACTTAATGGCTGCTTCCTGAAGCCTCTACATTTCATGAAAAGCAGTCTACGATCCATAATGCAATTTAGTCATCAAATTTCCACCCGACATCCCAAACCAAAAATGAATAAAAAACCCCAAGGCTCCAAACCTCAAATGAAAGCTTTTCCAATTCACAGGAAGAAATGCTGTAATGAGCATCTGCCTTTCAACAACATGGGATGCATTATCCCAACAAAACTAACAATACCCCTCATCTAGTTTCAAAACTCTATGTCTCGGATGGAGTCAATTTGCACATAAAGGGTGACATTTTGCTCTGCAGTTCTCAGCCCCACCAACCTCCTACAGAGATGGAGCTGGGCTATTGATTTGAGAAAATCTACCAAATATTCTTGAAGTTTGAGTTCTCACAATAGTACCACCACATCCTATTGTAACAGGACTCTAAAGAGATACCAGGATCTTTCAATGTGACTATCAGATTATTCAAACTGTGCACACTAAAGAAATGGTGGTTTCCCCAAGCATCTCATGCTGGGAGAATGAAAAGGCCCCAGCCAGAGGGGGAACTTGTCTCCGGGGAAAGATTTCATAGCTTCTACCAACTCCTCAGAACACGTTCAGCCCAGACAGAGATGGGTCCCTGGTGGTGACTGAGTCAAGCCTATATTTTTTGTGTAGATTATACTTTGGTATAATAAAAAAGAAAACCAAACTGAACCTCCTTCCTCACAACTCTCACAGATTCTAAAGCCAGATCTGAGTGACTGTGGCCCAGGAGTACAGATTTAGGGCACTTCAAATTCTGTGTCTCGCCATAGAAGCAGCTTAATGAGGTTTTATAGTTTTGCAAAATGAAAGTTAAAGGCAATTTTAAAATGCATTGGTGAGTTTATTAGGGGGAGTTTACATAAGATGGGAGGCTCTTCTACAGGTCTTAGATTCTTTATGACACATTCTTAGCTTTGAGTTGGTGGAAGGTAGTAGTATGCTAAGTTAATAGAATCTAACATTTTTAAAACATAATTTTTGATATTATAATTTAATTACATCATCTCTCCCTTCCCTCTCTTCCCTCCAAACGTTCTCATGTACCTCTTCCTGCTCTCCTTCAAATTCATAGCCTCTTTGTTTCACTAATTATTATTCCATGCATATGTGTATTTTATTTATTAGTTACAGGTTGTTAGCTCTGACACATAAGTGGACGAGGAATGACTTATGGGCTTTAGCTAGCCAGAGACAAGGTAATTAGCCACTGGACCTGCAACATTCCAACCTCCCCAAACCATTGTAGCTCTGATTAGCCAATCAGTCCATTTAGACACAGCTTCTTTCCAGAAATTCTCCTGACAGTAGGAATTGTTAAAAAGACTGCCTTCTGCATGTCTTGCTTGTATAGTACACTGATTAACATGGCCTGGTTGAAGTTGGTATAGAACAGCAGTGAGGAGCAATCGAGTGAGGATCAGAAGGACTTTAGCAATCCCAGAACTCTCCCAGAGTATAGATGACAAAGAATGCTTTCTGTAGCAGTTGACAGTGGGGAGGTAGGGAAGACGTTTGAGCAAGGGAGGCACAGAGCAGATAAGGATGAGCCTTTTGGTGGTCAGGCTTTCAGTTGTGGCATTGGAATGGCTGTTGGGCCCAGCTGCGACTGGAGAGAGGTAGCCACTGAAGACTAACAGGTTTGACCAACCAACTAACCCTTTGAAGAGTAGACGTGTGGGCCTTAAGGGATGTGTTCAGTGAGAACTGAGGGAACAGAGGTAATGGGAATTTAGATTGTTTTACTTAGAATAACTGTACATATTTATGGGGCATCTTCTGATATTTTTGACACATTTATATCTGCAGTATATATATGTATATATAAATATATATATATCATATTATTAATATGTGACATACTGATAATCTCACAAACTTACCAATTTGTTATGATATAATATTCTTTAGTTATTTTGAAATATACAACAAAATATTTGTTACTATATATGACAACAGAAGAGTAGAGCATATTCCTTCTATGTGATGTTTTTATCCATTAAAATCATATATAATATCCATATATATGTATATATATATATATATATATATATATATATATATATATATATATAGATTCTATACCTTTGTAATATCTCCAGGTGATTTTAATTGGTAAGTGGTGTTGTGAAGTACAGAAGAAAAGTGGTACAGAATTTACATTTATGT
>NC_034611.1:6491087-6512303 GCF_900095145.1 Mus pahari | reverse complement strand
AGGCAGAGGCAGAGGCAGAGGCAGAGGCAGAGGCAGAGGCAGAGGCAGAGGCAGAGGCAGAGGCAGAGGCAGGTGGACATCTTAGTTTGAGATCATCCTTGTCTACAGAGTGAGTTCCATGATACCCATGGCTACACAGAGAAACCCTGTTTTCAAACAAAACAAATCAACCAAACAACCAAATAACCACCACCAACAAGAAAAATAACCCAAAAGCTAGAAAGAGGCTTGAAGATTCATAAGAGCCAGAAATGGTGCAATGAAGCTCCAGTCAGAGCAGACAGGCTTTCCCTGGAGTTCAATGCATTGATGGACTTTGTGATTCTCTTCTTCCAACTTCAGTACAATTCTCCATAACATAAACCTATGGAAGAAGCTTTTCTTTTCCTCTCCATCCCCTTCTCTCTCTCTCTCTCTCTCTCTCTCTCTCTCTCTCTCTCTCTCTCTCTGTGTGTGTGTGTGTGTGTGTGTGTGTGTGTCCGTGTTTGCCTTTATTTGTGCAGGTAGAAGCCAGAGGCCAACTTTGGCTGCCTTTCTTTTGTTGTTATTGCCTTATGTTTTAAAACAGGGGCTCTAATTGAGCCTAAAGCTCCCATTTGGCTAAAGTGGCCACTCATGCCCTGGGATCTATCTGTCTGTGCCCCTGGAGGAGGGCTTAGAGATATGTACTGTCATGCGTAGCTTTTTCATATGAGTTCTGGCACTCAAAATTTGGGTTCTCGTGTTTTAGCAGCAAACATTTTACCAATTGGGCTGTCTCCTCAGCTCCAGGCTCCCTTCTTAAAAAACAAAACAAAAACAAAAACAAAAAAAGACAAAACAAACCAAAAATAACCCTAGGAGGCAGGTTGGATGCTTGAGACAGTGAAAGTGACTTAGCTTTCCCTGTACTTCCTAGGAAAGAGGAGAAACTTAGAATAAAATCTGACTTTCCAATTTTTAAAGAAATAAATGGGGACTCAAAGACAGCGTACACCTGGTTTTGCTCTAAAGCCCGTCTCAGTACAAATGAGAAAGAGTGGTGACAGATATGGAGGGTGTGTTAGAAACTCACAGACGCTCATCGTTAGTGATAGCAGAGAAATCCCAGATGGGTGGTGCACTCAGGAACCCAGGCAAAAGATGGAGAAGAAAGCTGGATGACCTTTCTCCTCACATTCCCTCTGAGCTCCCACTAGCTTTCAGCCTGTTACTCTTCCAGGAAATGCACTTGTCAAAGTCAGCAGGGACATTGAGAGTGGTGTTGCCCAATCCTGGTTTATTTGGCCCAACAGTATGTCAGACTGTATGTCCCCAGTCACCTCCTCTAGGACATGTGCCCTGCAGCTGTCTTCCCACAGGTCTTTCTACTCAGGTTGATTTCCCATGCCCTGAAGTGTTGGGGGGGGGGCCTGGAAATCACCCTAACACCCACACTGACATGGCAGCTATCTTGAGTCCCTCTGGTGTGTAAGCCCCTACCCTGCAAATGTGATGTGGAGTTCAGACTGACCAAGGTCAATACTAACTCATGACCTTTCTCCAAGTACCACTTTTCCACAGTCAAGTGACTTCTGAAGTCTTATCTCAGCTGGTCAGTAAGGAACTGGATCTTTTTCTCAGTTACTGTTTGTCATAGGAATAAGGCCATCTAACACTACCATTAAATCTACCAAGACCTTACCCCTTGAGCCATTTCTCTCCACTATTACTCATCAATTGTATAGACATTTTTTTTCGAGAGTTTCATACTGACATATAACTCACTATGTAGCCCAGACTAGCCTCTAACTTACAGCCTACCTGGTTTCTTGTCTCTTTTCTTACATCCCTGTAGCTATAGCTTTGGATAGTAGCTTAAATACTTCTTTAAGGACTTTTCAGACCATTTGGGGTTCACAGTACAGTTGTACCTTGGTGTCCATAGGGAACTGGTTCCAGGATCTCCCACAGATACCAAAATCCAGATGTCCAAGCGACATATTTGCATGTAGCTTAAGCATGTCTTTCAGCTTATTTTTAGTCCTCTCCAGATTACTTCAATGTTCAAAGCAGCGAAAATGCTGTGTAAACAGCCCTTCTGCTTATATCATTTAGGGAATAATAACAAAGATTGCCTGTGTGTGTTCAATCCAGATGCATGTTTTCTTTAAGTTGGCCATTAGTTGACTTGACATGCAGAACCCTCAGATGGAGAGAGCTGAGTAGGCAGGCTCTGCTTGAGTGTAGTAAAAGTCAGTGTCCTTCTGGTGGACTCTCAGGCCATGAGCTCTCTCTGTGTCTCTGCTTCCACCTTGCTGACTTCACTACCCACCATCCCTGCTTTCCAGCTGTAGTCAGCATAGTGTTTGCAGATACACTGCTGACCTTAATCATTCTGTTTGTGTCTGCTTCCCCTCCTCCTAGATGATTGCTAGGCTCCTTGCTTAGACCTAATAGGCATACAATAAAGCTTGTATTACTTGGTGTGAGTGTATTTAGACTATCGTAACAGTAAAGGGAATATTAAAAAAAAAAACAAAAAACAACACCTCTTTGCTTGGAAAAAGTCTGCAACACTCACATTGGAAATGAATTGGAGATATAATAATAAAAAGACCATAAATGTATCAAATTGCTAAATGTGAAGTATATGATATTGACAATTGAATGATCAGACAGACTTTGATGAAAAGTGCTGAGACTTCAAAGTAACTAATTGGAAAAAGAAGCTAAAGAAAACTGAATTTATCTAGGAGACGACATTTCAAAGACAATTTTGATCCCACACTTGTAATGAACAGCTTTGGTAGTGCAAAGGATATTGTTAAGATCTGAATCCTGTTTAAGCACTCACTGATGGTTTTTCATACCTCACAACAGCCGTTAGTGGGAAACTGCTGATCTGGGAAAGGAAGTAAGCTACTTTGGGAAATAAGGATGTTGTAGAAATTAATGTCTGGAATTATCCTGAGGCCTCCCACGGGACACTGCTGTGTTTTCCTAAGTTCTTTGTTCTGATGGATATGAAACTTCTTTCTAAGTGTCAATTTGTGATTAGGAACATGAGTAACCAAAATTTAAAATTCAAGGCACTGACTTGTGCTAATCTCCTTCCTAGATTCCATGTCCTTAATAGTTCTGCGTTTTGGGGTGTTCACCCCATATATACAGAGGTTTAATTCACGTTCCCAGCTGGGAGAGGTTCAAATGATTTTACTTGGATATGAATGTAATAGGTCTTGCCTTGTATTTCCTGGAATTCTTGTCATAAAGAAATTCATGCCACTGTGATCTCTCCAGTGCACACTCTTTTATACATGAACGAGGAACAAAAGTATGTTGTAATTTCATTGTCATTATGCCATAGGTAGCCATGTATGTAATGTTGAGACCTGTGAATACAGTTGTGTCTGAGTCTCTGGGCCAGTGCTGTGATGTTTTCCTCCCAGCTGACTCCTTACCACATGGCTTTTGTATGGCTTCCTCATCCCTCTACGCTGTCACAGTATCTGGCTTCCTGATCTTTCTCTTTTGAGAGAAGGTTCCTGGAGCTCCAGTTCCCATCTTTTCAGTGTTTTTCAACTCTGGACCATCACCTTCATCTCCTTTTTGCTTTCCTGGGGTTCTGCTTGCTTTTCAGTGTTAAGATGTTGACATTCCTTCTGCTGGGATTCCCTTAGACCCACAGATGCGATTCTGCTGTTTCCTTCTTCCCTTCCAACTCTCGGATTCCCTTTTCAAATAACTTTTAGTCCTTCCTTTGGCTTTATCAACTCATGGATTCTGCATGTATCTGTATGCAACTAAAGTTTAGTTGTAGCATCTCAGCAAGGCCCTTGGGACCCTTGCCTTTTACCACAGGATGATGCCTTGCAACCTGTGAGTGTAGAAAATTAAACTCTTTGCTTTCCCCTCAGACACACTCATCCTCTTGCTCCTTACCTATGACACTGTTTTCTTATGTTAAATTCATTTTAAGTTCTGTGTATGACTAGTGTTCTGCCTGTATGTATGTATGTGCAGATGTATGTATGGTACCACAGAGAGCATTGGGATTTCTGGAATTGGAGTTACATGAGACTCCACGTGTATGCTGGGAACTGAACCTGGGTCTTTTGTGAGAACCATAAGCACTCTTAGTTGCTAAGCCATCTCTAGTCCCCTGTCTTCTTTTCTATAATTTTCTTGGGTCTCCCCAGATTGGGAAACTTGCTGTTACAATTGTCTTATATTTCACCCAATACCTAGCACAGCATTTGTTGTATCGATTACTTCTCTGAACATTTCTGGATGTAGCCTCGTTCCCCACACCTCCACCATTTATTCTGTGAATCAGTCTGGCAGAGGAGTGATTCCCCATCCCAGAAACACAGCAGATTTATTTTTCTGTCATTGCATTATTCTTAAGGCTTTGTTTTCCTTGGTTTTCATCCCCTGCCGCCGACTGTGTGGTCTCTGCAAATATTAACTGGGAAATTGTAGAGAGTGTAGACAATAACTTTGACATAGAGCACTGTTCTGAGCCAGGGATGAAGCCTCCTCTGTCCAACTCCATGCTCTTTAGGACATTAATCCCTGTATCCAGCATATCGATGTTATAGATGCTGCTGTCTGCTTCTCAGTCACTCATCGGATGCCTAGTCAGAGGAGCGGAGTTTATGCATTTAAATAAACTTTATTCAATAACACCCCAAAGCACAAGCATAGTTATGGAACGGAGGACAAAGGGAAGAAGGGTAGTTGAACTCTGGAGTACTGAGTAGCAACATGGCAGGGCATAGAGGAGGAAACACAGCCATAGCTAATCCACCTGTGGTGACTGGGGACTGGTTCCAGGATTCCACAGAGATCAAGCTCTTTTACAAAATACAGTAGCCTGCATGGAATCTCCATATTATGCATGCGGTATGCCATCTATGTGCTTCCAATAACCAATGCAATTTAAATATGGTGTAAATAGATGTTATATTGTATTATCTCAGGAGTAATGACAAGAAAACAGTTTATGTATGCTCAGTGAATATTTAATTGTATTTCTTTTTCTTTTCTTTTCTTTTCTTTTCTTTTCTTTTTTTTTTCCGAGACAGGGTTTCTCTGTATAGCCCTGGCTGTCCTGGAACTTACTTTGTAGACCAGGCTGGCCTCAAACTCAGAAATCCGCCTGCCTCTGCCTCCCCAGTGCTGGGATTAAAGGCATGCACCACCACGCCCGGCTAATTGTATTTCTTTAAAGGATTCTATCTGTAATTGGTTAAATTTAGCTCAGTAGGGTTCTGTACTGTGTAGAGTTTTATTAGAGACTTCACCTCCTTGATGGTCAACCATTCCTGGCTTCAGCCTGGCAAGGTAGAACTTTCATGAGAAGGTTCTCAGCTATATCTTTCCATGTCTGTGTGCTGCACATCTGTGTCCTAGAATACTGTGTAGCAACAAGAAAAATGTCATGTCTTATGGAAAATATTACAAAAAGGTATGAACTGAGTTTTATAAGAAATGAAAGCACCTTGGCAGTTTAAATAATTGTAGTAATCTCCAATGATTGGGAAATCCTCTCTGGGGGGTTAGTTCAGTGCTCATGTAAGTCAGTGAAATACATTGCTGGTATTTCTGCATTTGCCTGAGCTATTCATTCTGTTGGGAGAGTCTTTCCCTTCCTCATGGTTATCAATATTCCACTTGACATTCATCATCTAATAGTGTCTTTTGCAATGATGTCCCTTAGTAAACCCCCCCACACCATACTCCCCTCCTGCCACTTCCTGTATGTTTTATTATTAGCAACACAGATTTTAGAACTTTAATGTAACTTATTTCATTTTATTACTTGTGTGGACTTTAGAATAATAATTGTTGAGACACATTGCACCTCACAAAGCATTATCTTATCTGTGTCTAGTATGGCCAGCCAGCCAACATAAACTTTAAACAGATATACTTGTAATTAGAATACATAGACAGGGAGTTAAATATAAAATGTGAAAATAGAAGCTGAAAGTTATCCTTATTAAAGTATTTTATTGCAATTATTTGAACTGTCAAAATGCTTTTGTTTATTATAAAACTTTATTCATATCTTTCTGTGATGTTTTCTATAAGATATGACTTTTTTGTTGATAATAATATGAAGGATTTTGTTGAATATGTGAAGTGTTTTGAGTAGTATATACTTTAAGTAATTAAGCACATAGCATTTCAGCTACACATTTAGAATATACTGACAACTGGTTTAAAAAATGGTGAATTACTGCCAGAAATTTGTCTGTTGTGTTATGTAAACATTTTCTACAGATGATTGAAATCATGGTTTTCTGGTATCTGAAATGTCCTCTCTCTGGTGTTTGGATGACACGTGGACTTAACTGATGAAATACAATATTTCCAGCATTCTGATTAAGACAGAAAACAAAAGAAAAGGAAGAGATTAGGAAGAAAGGGAAGGAAAGAAGGAGAGGGATGGAGGGATGGAGGAAGGGGTGGAGAGATGGAGGGATAGAAGGAGAGATGGAGAGAAAGTGGGATAGAGGGGGGATGGAGGAAGGGATGGAGAGATGGAGGGATAGAAGGAGGGGTGGAAGGAGAGATGGAGAGAAAGTGGGATAGCGGGCGGGATGGAGGAAGGGATGGAGAGATGGAGGGATAGAAGGGGGAAGGTATAAATGTACAGTTTCCTTCTTCTTTTCTGGCAGTGCTTGGGGCCAAACTCAGGGCCTGGATCTCATGCATATGTCCTTCCACTTAGCTTTATGCCTGGCTCTATGGCTTACTTGTTCTCTCTTACTGTTGTTGCATTTTATTTAATTTTGTTATTGGTGGTGATGGTATGTAGTATGTGTGTGGCATTGGTTTTGAAGATCAATGTGGAGCCTCATGTATGCTGTGCTAGTGAGCGATCATGGAACTACTGTGAAGTTTGAAAAGCATTTTCCTGAGGCTGACTCTAAATGTGAAAACGTGTCAGTGTTTTTGCCCTGAAAATAAACACTTGCTCAATAGTATGGATTAGCATTTAGCTAAAATGCTACCCAGAAGTATCCTAGCTTATTAAGTTTTAGAGCTAATTTTCCCCCATAGAAGGTCTAACAATAGGATAAATAAAAGAGTACTGACATCTTTATTGTTTTTGCTAGATTCCAATAATGTGGTCTGGCCAAATGTGGGCATGAGAAAATTTTACACTACTTATCATGCAAATTCTAAGAATCTGTTTGGAATTGACTGTACAGAAGTAATACCAAGAAGAAGTTACTTAACATTTTCTTCTGCAAGTGCTCATGGTGGGTTCTTCTGTCATAGGCATGATCAGAATATCCTTTTGAAATTACATTTTTAGTTCATTGATTTTCTGCTTTCATTTTTATAGCTTTTGTATCAACATATAAACAATTTGATATCTACTTATGAAAAATAAACAGAAAAATGGGTAAATTCCTTCCCATCTCTCATGCCTGCTGTGCCCTGTAAGCTCTAACAAAGATCCAGTTCCTGAGCGCTCTGCTTCTTGTACCTCATTCTCAGCCTGGCCTGTGTGTCTCTCCAGAACTCATGGATAGCTTCCGGCTTCATGTTCATCATCCCCAGCCTTCCTGACTTGGAAAGAAGAGATGATTCAAGGAACTTACAACATAATTTGATTTCTTGGTATTTGGTAATTGTACCACTGGGAGGTAATTAGGTCACGAATGGGATTGGTACCCATATAGAAGGAGCCCAATAAAGCTCTCACGAACTCTCAACTATATGATGCTACAAGTAGAAGTCATTAGTCCATAGCCTGCTGGGGGGGCCCTCACCAGAGTCAAACTATGCTGGAACCCGATTCTGGACTTGTAGCTTCTAGAACCATGACAACTAAGTTACCCAGTGTGAGTCACTCTGTTACAGAAGACTAAACAGAGACAGAAGTAACAAATGTAACATACAGAAGCCACCAGTGTATCTTATGGTGCATACATACAGAATCCCCCAAGCCATGTTCATGTCCTCAGAGAGTGAGGGCTTTCTCCAAGACTAAGTTGCCTCCTGAGTGCTGGGATTAAAGGCGTGCGCCACCACGCTGGGCAAGACTAACAGTTAAACTGCTTTACCTTTGAACTGCAGATTAATTTCATCTGCTCTGGGTTTTATGTAGACATCTCTATTCTACAATCCTTTCTTTCCCAACCTGGGTCGGAATGTGGGACTTTATACATGCTAAGTGAGCATTCCACAACTGAGGTATCCTTGCAGATGATTATACATGTGCTTTCATGTGCCCTTTACCATTTCTTCATAACATGGAGTTTATCTAATCGAAGCATCCTTATTGTTACACACTGTCACCTTTATGAATGCCATCACATCGCTTCAATACCCAATTTCTGGTGGCTATTTGATTAAGTCATTTTCTGTTTTCTGCTTTGCTACCAACATACTTAGTGTTTTGGTAAACACTTGCACACCTCATCTGAGTGCTTTGAATGGTTTTCTGGCTCCCCCGTACTTGCTATTTTTTATTTCTATAAGTAGCCTATAAACCAGACTAGAGTCTACTTGCTAGCTTGTGTACGTTCCCTTTCTCATCGGCTCCCCAGATAGCAAGCTTTAAAACGTAAAGTGGCTATTGAAGAAATAGATCTGGATTGATCCTTTAGAAGTTCTAAGGCCTGGCTCCTTCCAAAAGTTCTGAATTAATTGTGTGATTTATGTTTCAGTATTTTAAATCCAGAAAAAAAAGAGGGGGAAATGTCCTTTTAATTAAACATACTTTCTAAATTAACAGCACATTGGAAACATTGCATCTCCTCAGAGCTATTGTTTCTTTTAAATTTTGTTTTGCAAATAGCGTGAGAAAGAAAATCACTTTGTTTCCTATAATGATAAAAGAAAGGGCTCTAATGGCCCATTGAAGTTTCTATGCACATGAACATAGTTGAGAGCCTTAAGCTTCAGTGACCCACTTGTTAGGCTATATCTAATAGAACACATGGAGGTGTGTAACAGAGCAGTCTGCAGAGTGTATTCTCTGAATGAGGCATGGGTTATCTTGCATAATTTACTTTAAGGAAAATTAATGGCTACTAACATTACAATTGTGTCTTCACATCTAATCAACTTAAGGAATTTCTTTCTTCTTCTCTTCTTTTGTGTAATATTTTCACCCTTTCTAAGAACTGTTCTGTTAGTATAACTATTACAAGTGAGCCAGGTTTAGTTATATTCCATCCTGACACACATACTTACAAGTCAGTGCCATATGGAAAAGCTTGACTCTACATTGCCCAGTTTTTCTTTTTTCCTTTTTGGTAATGTGTAGTTCTGGTCCCCGAGAAATGAATGACAAGGAGATTTAAATGAGTAGCAGATGTTCTCAAAGTTCGTGGCTTGTGCTTGTGATCACTGACTGTGAAAAATCAGGATACATACAAAGATTAAAGAGTCTCCCCCCCCCCTCCAAAGCTTAAAATGTATCTGTTTGCAAACAAACACATGCCACGAGTGTTCTGTGTGGCCCTATCCCCTTTGCTTGCTAGTATGCTTTTAAAAATATTACATGTGATGTCTTCCATTTCCCATCCACTGATGTGTTCAGCACAGTTAATGAGAGCTTCCCACTGGGTGAACAGTACATGGGGTGGACAGAGCTCTCTCATGGAAGGTATTCCAGTTTACTAGAAATGGTTGTGATGGACACTTGCCACCATTCTAGAGGTATGTACAGAGCAGGGTCAGCTTATTCTTCATGTGAGTATCCGGGAAGTTCTGGAGACCAGAGAAGATTGAATTGAGATGTAAAGTAAGTGTAGGAATTTAGGGAATAGTGAGACATAGAAGCACATGGAGTGGCTGCAGCTGAGAATGGAGGTTGCATGTTTTCAGAGCAGTAAAACCAGAGGTTCAGGGCACTTGCTGTTCTTGCGGAGAACCTGCGTTCTGTTTTAAGAACCCATGTAGTGATTCACGACCATCTTTAACTCCATTTCCTGGGACTCTAATACCCTCGTCTGGGCTCCAAGGGCACCAGACACAGCATGTGGTACACATACATTTATGTTGTCAGAAGACTCGCACACATAAAATAAAATAAGTAAATCTGAAAAAGAATATCAGACCAGTGAGCCAAGCTGAAAGAGATATGCCCGAGGTGAACTGCAGGCAGAAACTGGAAGGAGTATTCTGTAGTTTCACAAGGTCACTGGACCTGGCTTTCTTCACCTGCTTCTCTTTATTCATGGTCTGGATGAAATCATAAAGGACAAACAGATGTGCAAACTGCTAACATGGTAAGTCATGGTATCAAAAACCAAACTTGCCTTTGAAGAGGAAGATAGAACAGTTTGAAAATAACATAAGCCATGTGGGAGAGCACTCCCAGCACTCGGGGAGGCAGACCCAGGAAGAGGGCCACACATTTGAATTCCAGGTGAGCCACAACTAAACGGTGGCACCTGATCTCAACACACCCCTTTCTGCACAGGAGGGGAAAAGAAGACAATGAACTTGAAATTTAAAGGCACGCATCCTGAATTCTCTCATGAGAAATGTCTCCGTGAAAAAGACATGGAGTGTTGTATATGCTTGTCTAATCTACAGGAATGGTGTTGTCAGTCAGTCATAGATCGCCTCACCAGGAGCCCTGTACCAGGATGTGGCGGGGCTTCCTCACTTTCAAACAAGACACTTCATTTAGTTCTGGATGCCATCTCCTAGCAGTAAGAACTGGGATACTAAAAATACCTTGGAACAATATTGCAGGCAAAGCATCGTGGAACAGAAACTGTTAATGCCTTGAGTTAGAGCAGCTAGACCAGTGGCCTGGACAAAACTTGTCTGGAGAGGGGAAACCTGCCAGTAAATAAGCTACAAGTGTACAAAGGGAGGTTTCCTTCGAAGATCGGGTGAAAATGGAAGCATTTCTTTCAGATAATTTTCTATGTGAATATTAAACTAAACAACACTAGAAGGAACACCTCTACCACGGTGACTTCTCAGTGACTTAGAATCCCAGTGGAGGACGGAGGACATCTCCACAGAGGGGCTGTCAGTCAAGATCGGTATCATGTCACTAGATCTCTGAACATTTAAAAGACCATCTTGCTCCTTAAGATCTGGAGGGAGCAGATGGTCTCAGCTGCATGTACGTTGGAGTCCTGAAGCCAGGAATCCCTCTGCTTGAGTAGGGCCATGTGCTAAGAGGTTTTATTGGAGGTTTTATGGGAGAGGGTGACTTAGTTGTAAACTCTATGCCTCTGAAATAATCACAGCTACTAGAGATTGGATTGAATGTTTGTCCCTGCCTGGTGCTCAGTTGCACACTGTATGCATGTCGGCTGCTTCGCTCATTTCGGTAAATGTGAGTGATAAGCCAGGGGGGAGTTCACTGTAATCCCTTTCCTGTGAATAACTTGAGACAAGCTAAGGCAGTTGGTAGTTTGTGAAGGTTAAGTATTGCCCCTATTCTCCTTCCTCCCATTTAAAATCTGAATAAAAATAACAATGCTTACACACAGAAATGGTTTGTTGTTGTTGTTTTAAATATTTATTTTTCTTCTTTGTGTATCTGTGTGTAGATGGGTATACAGGAGAGCCCTTGGCAGCCAAAGGCATTGGGTGTCCCTGGACCTGGAATTAGGCAATTGTGAGTTCCCTGGTGTTGGTGCTGGGAACTGAACCCTGGTCTTCTGAACCACTGTGAATCTTTCCAGCCAGTACCATGTAGTGGATGTTTAATTAAGCTTGCCATATTTTGATGCTTTTAAAAGTGGCTTCACAAATCATTTTGTTTTCTTCACTACTACAACACCATGTTTCCCCCAGGTAGTGACAGAAAGAAGGGAGGGGGGCACTTACTGAAATGATATGGATAAGTACCAGCATCTTTACTCTTCACAGAGAAAAATTTTAAAAGACGTGCACTGCCTTTGGGGTTTTGGCAGAGAGCCTTGAAGCTGACAAACACATGAGCTTTTCTCGTGGAAGAACGGAGGGGTGTGTTGTATCTCTGCATCTCCCCCTGCTGCAGGTGTCCTCACTAAGCCAGCCTAAAATGCTATGCACTTAGTGCATTTTTTAATCCACACACTTGAAACGGAATGGATTGACTTTTCAGAGTGTTCTTACGGATAACACCTTACTTACAGCCTTCCATCATCTTCATTTGTCTTGCTGATTATTTACAAATCTTACCAAATGAAGCTTCATTTTGCCAGGACATCACCTTCCCCTACTGTCCCAGGTGGAGATTTTTTGGAATGATTATGCTTAAGTAAGCTAGGACCCCAAACTTTACTAAATCAAATAAAAACCTCATTATTAAACTTTATTTTTTTATCTTTTCTCCCTAATCCCTTTTGACAGTATTGAAAGATATTTACAGGATAGTTACTTTGCATAGACCGTGGAGTGACATTTCTTTTAAACAGCAATATTGCCTGCTAAAATTTTAAGTTTGGGTACTTTCTCAAAAACCAAGCAAATATGACTTTTAATGAAAACAGATCTGAATCTTTATTTGGTATCTGCATTGTGCTGATTGGCTTCACTTTGTTCCTTCCACAAAGACTTTTTATGTAAAATGATGAAATGATCAAATGCTCTTCATAGACTAGCAGGTGTGGATTCTTGCCCATATTGCCCAGCTGTGTGCTGCCTAAGTAATGAATGACAGGCCAGTGTGTTCTAATTTCTGCCATCTCTCCATCCTCTGTGTCACTAGTTTGTGCTCTGAGGTTCTTAACCAGTTGTAGCCCACACTTGAGGTCCCCCTGAGTTGTATTTTCCTCAGTGCTGGAGATTAACCCAGAGTCTATGCAGGGTAGGTGAGCTCTCTGCTCTACAGTATATCCTGATGCCCTGCCTGCATTCTTAATGCAGAGATGTCCCCCTCAGTTGATAGGCAACAGTCTATGCAGCATGACCACTTTCCCTCACCTAGATGGTCAGAGGGTGATTCTGGGATAGTATAGCCTTTCCTGAGGGACCTCCACCATCTCTCTTCTTTACAGGTTTTGACCCCATCTTCTTACCCTCTCCCAAATGGCAGACCCATTGCTCCAGTGATCCAGAAAGTTAGCTTTGAGTTTCCATTTGTTCACTTGTCCTCAGAGAGCATGTCCTGATTCTGATTCATAATGTGAGCTCTGCATCCAGGTGACCAGGATGAAAGTTGTTTGGCCTTTGGAAAGGTTCCTGCTCTGTACCTCAGTGCTCACATCTGGGATGGTGTGGCTGAGAGTGACTTGAGGTCAGGAGAGAGTCGAGGCTGGCACATGGCACAGTCTAGGCCTGCATCCTTCACTCTGTGCTACACGCTGCTCTGGGGGTCTGGGCCTTCTCTTGCCCTGTGTTCTCCATGTATTGAGTGCACCTTTCCCTGATAACTTAGAATTCTAATTTTCAGATAGAAAAATGGCTGCTTTGTAAAGTGTTTCCATATCACCAGAGCCATACTCAGATCACTCTGTTTCTCTCCTGCTTCTGACCTCAAAATGATATACATGCAGAGCCCATTTCTATGCCAGTGTTCCTGTGTCAATGTGTCTATTGGGTAATAAATTAATGTGCACAAAGGTTATCATTTCTTTATTTTCTTTCTTGGGAACTAGATTAATGCCTGGTATATAGAACTAAGTAAATAATTATTAAACAATTTTTAAAATTGAACTTTATGAGTTAAAGCAATGATGGCAAGAATCCGAGTTGTAGGATTTAAACCCAGAACACTTAACTATTTCTACACATGCATATATGCCTATATAACTTCTCCCTCTCTCTCTCTCTCTCTCTCTCTCTCTCTCTCTCTCTCTCTCTCTCTCTCTCTCCCACATACACACACACACTCCCTCTCCTACTCCCCCTCTCTCCTGTGTGTGAGAGAGATTTGATCAGAATGTGCCTGATTAAATAAATACCCACAGGGAAGCATTCATTTATCCAAGAACTCCTAGTAGTTTATAGGAAATGAATTTCTCTGACTTCCTGCCAGGAGTTGGGGTGAGTTGATGCCAAAGATCTGTTACTGTCTGCTTGGACACTGTGTGTCCACTGGTTCAAGCTGCATTTTAGTAAATGGGAGCTCAAACACTGTATGATGGGAAGTCCAGCTGAGGAGACTTTCAAGTGCACAGCCTGAGCATGCTGAATGCTTTTCTGGGTCATGTTAATTTCATAAAAACAGCCAATTCCCAGCCTTCCCCAGAGAGGAAATGCCATGTGGGGTGAAGAGGAAACAGAGGGTGGAGAGGAGGGAAGGTCCTCCCTGCCGTGTAGGGAGACAGAAACTCACTTGTGACACAGGTCCTCACTCAGAGTTTTGGACCGTGCAGGAATACAGAGGCATTTCCTTCTGCACTGATCACATTGTTCCAGTAACTAGAGCCACACAGCACAGAAGCAGACAAAACACACCACGTTCCCGCCAGTTGCTAGGCAGAACAAATGCCTTTGGATGTTTGAAGTGAGTGTCCCATGTTGATTTCCTCATCATGACCTGTTTTTAAAGCCAAACACAATAGCATTGTAAACACTCACCAGCATTTGGTAGGCTTTCCTGTCAAGCTAATTAACACATTTCAATTTAATGGGATGAAATAAAATACTTTTGGAAATATCCTTGGAAATTTTGCTTTTTTTCTCCCCTTGACTTAAGGATAATTTCTAATTTTAGATGAAGTGTTATAAATCTTAATTCACTTCACTGGCCAAGATTTAATCTTAATTCAGGCTATTTTTAGATTATACTTAATGTTGATTTTACTCTACTAGATCATATCCAAATTTTCTTTTAAAAAATTCTGATTGATTATTTATTGAACAGGTGGCTAGCTTTTAATCTGTTAGTCGAGAGCAGAAAAGATAATTGATGTGCCAATAGACATGAGCACCAATAATGAAGCCTGGCTTACTTACCTTCTTTTATTACCAAAGATTTATTGTCAAAGATAGAAAACACTCATTGGCACTAAAATATCAAAATTTTAGTTAGAGGTTAGAGAGCAGCCAGTGAATTTGAGAGCCAGAGTGAGGACCCTGTGTGTGTGTGTGTGTGTGTGTGTGTGTGTGTTGAGTTTGGGAGGCAAAAGGGATTTAGGACAGTGATTTTCTTCTCTGGACAGATTTTTTTGGTGTGAGAATTATTTTAGGGTGTTCTGTTTTTCTGGATGCTCCTTAGGAGCGGTCGTTTTATCTGTGTAGGGATGCTTCATCCATCCTGTCAAGCAGTGGTACCCACCAGAGCTGCCTCCCCAGGATGGTGTTCCTCTAATACGGTTATTAGGACCATGTGGTTTCCAGCAGGGCACACAGCTCTGGCAGAGGTCTTTCAGAACCTTTGTAGGTTGGAAGCCATGCAATGCAGTAGACAGACTTCAGGCCAGATATCACTTGGCAGATGAAAGATCAAGGTTAATTTCATCTGGTTGGCAAAAAGTTTTGAGGGAAAAGTTCATATTCAAAATGTTTTGTTTGGCTTGAGGCAGGGAAATTGGGGGAAAGGTGACTGTACTGGCTAGGTTTTGTGCACTGGGCACTTACTTGCCTACATATAGCTGGGAAGTTGGCATCTCAGTTGAGGAAATGTCTCCAACAGATTGGCCTGCGGGCATATCTCTGGGGTAGTTTTTTGATTAGTGATTTGACTAATTTGATTAATGATTTGGTTAATTCCTGCCTCGGGATTCTTGAGCTCCTTCTCTGGCTTCCTAGTAAAGGGCAATAAAGTATAAGGTGAAATAAACCCTTTTCTCCCCCATATTGGTTTGGTCACTGCTTTATTACGGCAACAGAAGCCTAACTTGGAACAGGTTTTCCACTATCTGTTTTGGGCTGCCAGGTCATACAGATGAAAATGCTGTGGCTTGCAAGGGATAGCATGAGGTACATTGTTTACTAAACTATTTTAACACTTATTGTGTTCCCAGAAGGTAGCACTGTTATTCTCTCTCGTATGAATGGGAACTAGCTTGGAGTGCAGCCTGCCTTGGAGGTAACACAGCTGGAATATAGACTGAAGAAGTCTTGTATGGAGTCGCTCTCTTGTACATGCTTGGGTCACTTCTCTGCCTTCCCTGTGCTGGTGACAGAGTCCCACCCAGTAATTACTGAGAGACAGCATGGGTCAGTGTCCCCCAAATCCTTCTTTTTCAAAATTAATTAGAATTCAGGATTTGTACTTGAGTTTTCCAATATTTTAAGAGCAAACCAACCGAGGCTGTCGGGTTCATCAGCCACTGTGTTGTTACCTTTGCTAGGAAACACAACTTTGCCTCTGTGATCTGCCTGCCTATGGACAGATGACTATATAATTCCTGATCTAAAAGAATAGGATAAAGATATGAAAAGCGACAAGGAAAGAAAGCTAAAACTTCATTCAAAGCAGCCATGCTAAGATAAATAGCACAATATAAATTTATATTTAAATACAAAGATTTTTTTTTAACCTAGAGCTCTGAAAGAGTACTAGGTTTTCTTAAAATAGTTGCCCTCTCAAAACATCAAAGAATTTAAATAATCTGCTCATGAGTAAAGGAAATACCAGATTATTAAGGAATGATAGTCTGTTGTCTTATTAAACTGAAAGCCATTTGGGTGATGGATGTTATAAGCATTCTGGAGAGCCTTGCTGCTTGTTAAGTACTTGAGATGGTTACTCAGGTTAGTATAGAGATCAGAACAACACACATATTTAAAATATACTTTAAAATAATACCACTTTGCATTTCATGGTGCCTTTTGTCATTTTAAAATAAAAAAAATCTTGCTGGGGTGATATAAAGTCTCCGTGATATTAAATACAAATAGTTTTATCTGTTACTGCCTCATTACCCCATGCAGCACTGCTAATGTCAGGATATTCTGGGACTTAGAAATACTATATCTCAAATGGTGGAATTCACCTCACTGACTTTTGTGGGGACCCACAGTAAGGCATACCACATTCCATACACAATTTTCCCCTATGTTTCTTAAATATGCAGCTGGTAAGATCAAAATGCAAACATGTTTATAAACTAAATATTTTCTGCTAGATGGGCTATGAGTTCTGGGATTTAAAGCTGCTTATCTACAAACTTGTTAAGTTCTGCAGTGAATCTACAGAATGTTCATCTTCCTGGACTACTCCCTGGCTGTCTGAGTGGTTCTCAGGCTTCCTGCATAAGACTAATGGAGGCACGTAAAACAAACACAGAAGAAACCTCAAAGCAACAAAACAACAACAACAACAACAACAACAACAACAACAAAAACCACCAGAGAACAAACAACAGCATGCCGATAGATTCTAAGAGGGGTCAGTCTTGGATGTTGTTTTGATTTCAAGCCTTTCTCAGATGGTCTTAATGTGCACAGTGAGAACAGTGTTTTTTGGGTTTAGAGGAGAAGCAGGGGTGAGGTGATGCCCCGCAGCTGTAGCACTGAGCGCACCTCTGTGCAGCTCCACTGGAATCTAAGACTTCCACCCTGGCCAAAGGCTGCTTATTCCCCAAGGTCCTTTTCTGCTTAGTGACTACAGGAAAGGACATCCAACTCCACCCTTTGTCTTTTTGTTTGTTGGTTGGTTTGTTTTCTATACTGTAGGTGTATTTTTGGAGGAAACTGGCTATTTGGTAGATAGCAGAATCATGTTTAGTTTTCTCATCAACTCTAAGAAGTAGCCACAGTTATTATAAACTTATAAAAGAATACAGAGAAGGAATGTAATATGACCAATCTCACAACTAAGGAAATGATAGAATTTAAGCCAAGCATATCTGATGGCTGTGTTCAAATGCTCCAAGTGACTCATGATCCCAAACAGAAAGCAGAATTGAGCAAATCTGCTCTTAGTGCTAGGGACTGGCCCAGAGGGCCACTGGCATCAAACTTTAGTAATTGTTCCTAGGAAGGCATATAATAACTGATAAAGCCGGGACCCTAAATTTTCTAAGGTATAAACTAAAAACATTGAAATTTGAAACAAGACTTTATCTTTTAAAACAAGGAGGACACTTAGCCTGTGTTGCATATTGTATTGTTTTTCCCTCTTTTTGAAGAGGGCCCTACCCAAAGCAGAGGCACCAAGAAGGCACCCAAGCAAGGGCAGAGCTCTGAGGAGGGACAGCTCTTGCCACCAACAGAGTGTCCTTATCCTCACTTGATCTTCATCTTTACCCTCAGGAAGTTTTGTGGAGTGGTAGGTTTGTGTTTTAGGAAGTGGAGAGTGAGGGGGGAAATAATGTGGGGGTATTGAATGATGTGTTGGCCTGAAGGTTAGGCACAGAGTATTTGCCCAGAATGCGGTGTGGTCCAGAGTGATGTCACAGATAAAGTTAGCATCTGCAGTTGCTTTCTTCTCAGGGGTCAGTTTCTAGTTTGTGTGTGTGTGTGTGTGTGTGTGTGTGTGTGTGTGTGTGAGCTAAGAAGCATGACTTAGGTTTCTTCAGGACTTCCTCGTTTAATAAGCTCTGACACTGAGAAGCACTTTAAAATGCTCGGAGAAACAGCACTTCATGATTTGATGGGGGAATTGCTTAACGTGTGACTTGACTGGATAGTCTTCCTTTTGCAAAACCATTTCTTCCCAAGGAGTGTTAAAACTTGTGGGACATGGGTCTCTCTTTCAGGCTTCTAATGCAGGCTACAATGTGATCGGCATTCTTACAAAGAGTACAGTGTGTCTCATTGCACACTGTCATTAATGGCGGCATAACTGAAGGATCTGAATGCTGGCATTTTGACTCAAAGTCAGCCAAGAGCTCATTTTCCATAGTGACATGTTCCATGGTTCAGATTCCTTTGGTGTGGGCTGTTCTTCTGATTATAATAGGAGCTGTCTTTTTGGTGAAGGAACCAAACTTTATTCTTCTGAGGTTATGAGTGTTGGCGGGTGTGTGTGTGTGTGTGTGTGTGTGTGTGTGTGTGTGTGAAATATGGCACTGGACCGAGATAGGGAAAATGTAAGTAATTGTTCCCAAGGGAAATCTTCAGTTGTCCACAGTTCAGTGGGAAATTCTAGTATTATATGGAAGAGTGTTTACCTGGAGAAAACATAGGCTCTTAAAGATGGGAAATTTTATCTTAGAACTTCAAACATTTGCAACTATCCTCTGGTTATGGTTAGAATCAAACTTCGGAATGTTTTCATTATTTTTAGTAGTAAAGAAACAATTATGTAAAGAGATTCTAGATTCATAAGTGTTTCAAGGTGGGTGTTCTATCTAGGAGTTTGATAGTTGTTTCTTTAAATAATAATTTCTCACACTAAACCCTTGCTTTGGCTGTATTTATGGTTATACTCTTTAAGATAAAGACTGTTTCTTTATGACTGAATCTATTTCTCTACTAAGTTTTTTCATAATATAAATCAAATTATTATTATATCATACTTGGGAATTTATCTTAATAGCATATAAGAGAAGAAAACTTGAATTAGTTCAGCTTAGAAAAAATTTGACTTATTTATATGTGACAGATATTTTGTTCTATGGATTTACCTCTGTTCTCATACATTGATCTATTTCCTAGTGTATGGCTGTTTTTACCTTGTTTCAATTTTTGTGACTTTAGGGTAATTCTTGAAATCAATGAATATAAGTTACCTACTGTTTCTTAAAGATCATTTTACCTTTTTTTGTATAAATTTTGCAAGCTACTTATCAGTTTCTTAAAAAAAAACCCTATTTATATTTTGATATTTTGTCTGGGTTCGTAATGTACCCATAAGCCAATGTTGAGAGAATTGTATCTTAAAAATATCACATTTTATCATATCAATAAATTTCTTTCATAGCAATATCAATATCAACCATATCAATAAAAGTAACCAGACTTTATAGTTCATGAAATATGAACTATATTTCCCTCTCTAGTAAATTCACCTTTTATGTCTCTCTGACCTGTGTCTAACCTTCATTGTAGAAATATTTTATTCTTTCCTTATATTATTCATAACAGATTAATTTCTGAACCATTTATAAATGCTGTTGTAAAGGATAATATTAATTTTGTTGATGGTATCTTTAAAGGGCGTGTCCTCGGCTTGGATATACGGTAGGACTTACTCTACTGGGGTCAGCTTGGAAGTTGCTGTTGCTGATCAGAACACCTCTTTGTTTTGCAGCATGGTTATCAAACTGATCTGCAGCCCTACTGTGCTCTTGCTCTATGGTGTCTCAGTCATGTACCTAGCTCTGCACACCAGCAGAGATTTTTTTTTCCAGCTCTCCTGACTTGACTTAGGAAATTTAGACATCATTTGTTTGCTCATAAATAATTGATTATTATATTAGCATACTAAATGCTAGGTTTCACACACACACACACACACACACACACACACACACACACACACACACAGGGTTTCTCTGTATAGCCTTGGGTGTCCTGGAACTCATTTTGTAGACCAGGCTGGCCTCAAACTCAGAAATCTGCCTGCCTCTGTCTCCCAAGTGCTGGAATTAAAGGCATGTGCCACCACAGCCAGGCTCACTATAATATTTTCATACAGATTTTTCTTTTATAAATTCTTGTCCTGCACTGGATACCTTCCCTGCTATAAGAGAGTCAACCTCCAGGGAGGGCTCTGACCCCAGGACTCAGGTGAGAGCGCCATCTTTTATCCCTGGTTTCTCAGAAACCAGTCTGCACAGGAGAGCACATGGGCCACAGAAGCAACAGAGCTTCTTGGACAGGTAGCTTTTGGGCCTTTATCTTCAGCCAGGAGGCTGAGCTGAGCTCCAGACCTCTGTGAACCTTCCCTGCAAAAGGAGAGCTTGCCTGCAGAGAGTGCTCTGACCACTGGGACTCAGGAGAGAGTTGGACTCCCAGGAGTGTTGACAGAGACTTACAGAATCACAGGAGGAACAAGCTCTAGCCAGAGACAGCTAGAACATATAACACCAGAGATTACCAGAAGGTGAAAGGCAAATGTAAAAATCTTGCTAATAGAAACCAAGACCACTTGGCATCATCAGAACCCAATACTCCCACCACAGCGAGTCCTGGATTCCCCAACACAACTGAAAAGCAAGATTCAGATTTAAAATCATTTCTCATGATGCTGGTAGAAGATTTTAAGAAGGGCAATAATAACTCACTTAAAGAANTACAGGAGAACACTGCTAAACAGGTAGAAGTCCTTAAAGAGGAAACCCAAAAATCCCTTAAAATATTACAGGAAAACACAACCAAACAGGTGTTAGAATTGAACAAAACCATCCAAGATCTAAAAATGGAAGTAGAAACTATAAAGAAAACCCAAAGGGAGACAACTCTGGAGATATAAATCCTAGAAAAGAAATCAGG
>NC_034611.1:6489395-6490639 GCF_900095145.1 Mus pahari | reverse complement strand
AAAGATATTCCTCCTGACATATAATAATCAGAACAACAAATGCACTAAATAAAGATAGAATATTAAAAGCAGTAAGGGAAAAAGGTCAAGTAGCATATGAAGGCAGACTTATCAGAATTACACCATTCTTCTCAACAGAGACTATGAAAGCCAGAAGAACCTGGACAGCTATTATACAGACACTAAGAGAACTCAAATGCCATCCTAGGCTACTATACCCAGCAAAACTCTATTACCATAGATGGAGAAACGAAAGTATTTCATGACAAATTCACACAATATCTTTCCACAAATCCAGCTCTTCAAAGGATACTAAAGGGAAAACTCCAACACAATGAGGGAAATTATGGACTAGAAAAGCAAGAAAGTAATACTTCAACATCAAAGGTAAAATCTACCAAGATGAACTCTCAATTCTGAATATCTATGCTCCAAATGCAAGGGCATCCACATTCATTAAAGAAACTATAGTAAAGCTCAAAGCACACATTGCACCTCACACAATAATAGTAGGAGACATCAACACCCCACTGTCATCAATGGACAGATCCTGGAAAGAGAAACTAAACAGAGAAAAACTAAAACTAACAGAAGTTATGAAACAAATGGATTTAACAGAATCTACAGAACATTCTACCCTAAAACAGATGGATACACCTTCTTCTCAGCACCTCATGGTACCGTCTCCAAAATTGACCATATAAACGGTCACAGAACAGGCCTAAACAGATAAAAAAAAATATTGAAATTGTCCCATGCATCCTATCAGATTACCATGGAATAAGGCTGATCTTCAATAACAACATAAAAAATAGAGAGCCAACATTCATGGGGAAGTTGAACGACACTCTACTCAATGATAACTTGGTCAAGGAAGAAATAAAAAAAGAAATTAAAGATTTTTTAGAGTTTAATGAAAATGAAGCCACAACATACCCAAACTTATGGGACACAAAGAAAGCAGTCTTAGGAGGAATACTCATAGCTCTGAGTACCTTCAAAAATAAATCAGAGAGAGAATACACTCGCAGCTAGACAGCACACCTAAAACCTCCAGAACAAAAGGGTGAAAATTCACCCAGAGGAGTAGATGGCAGGAAATAACCAAACTCAGGCCTGAAATCAACCAAGTGGAAACAAAAAGAACTGTACAAAGAATCAACCAAACCAGGAGCTGGTTCTTTGAGAAAATCAACAAGATAGATAAACCCTTAGCCAGACTAACTAGAGGGCACAGGGACAGT
>NC_034611.1:6486925-6488730 GCF_900095145.1 Mus pahari | reverse complement strand
ACAAATTGGAAAGGAACAAGTCAAAAAAAAAATCACTATTTGCTGATAATATGATAGTATATATAAGTGATCCTGAAAATTTCAGCAGAGAACCCCTAAACCTGATAAACAGCTTCTGTGCAGTAGCTGGATATAAATTTAACACAAACATATCTGTGGTCTTTCTCTACACAAAGGATAAACAGGCTGAGAAAGAAATTAGGGAAACAACACCCTTCACAATAATCACAATATAAAATACCTTGGTGTGACTCTAACTAAGAAAGTAATAGATCTGTATGATAAGAACTTCAAGTCTCTGAAGAAAGATATCAAAGAAGATCTCAGAACATGGAAAGATCTCCCATGCTTGTCCATTGGCAGGATTGGTATAATAAAAATGGCTATCTTACGGAAAGCAATCTACAGATTCAATTCACTCCCCATCAAAATTCCAACTCAATTCTTCACCAAGTTAGGAAGGGCAATTTGCAAATTCATCTGAAGTAACCCAAAACCTAGGATAGCAAAAACTATTCTCAATGATAAAAGAACCTCTCATGGAATCACCATACCTGACCTCAAGCTGTACTACAGAGCAATTGTAATAAAAACTGCATGGTGCTGGTACAACAACAGACAGGTAGAACAATGGAATAGAATTGAAGACCCAGAAATAAACCCACACACCTATGGTCACTTGATCTTTGACAAGGAAGCTAAAACCATCCAGTGGAAAAAAGACAGAATATTCTTTTTTTTTCTTTTTTGTTTTATTAGATATTTTCTTTATTTGCATTTCAAATGCTATCCTGAATGTTCCCTATACCCTCTACCCGCCCCTGCTCCCCTACCTGCCCACTCCCACTTCTTGGCCCTGGCATTCGCTGGACTGGGACACATATAGTTTGCAAGACCAAGGGGCCTTTCTTCCTAATGATTGCCGAATAGGCCATCTTCTTCTACATATGCAGCTAGAGACACGAGCTTTGGGGTTACTGGTTAGTTCATATTGTTGTTTCACCTGTAGGGTTGCAGATCTCTTCAGCTCCTTGGGTACTTTCTCTAGCTTCTCCATTGTGGGCCCTGTGTTCCATCCAATAACTGACTGTGAGCATCCACTTCTGTGTTTGCCAGAAGACAGCATTTTCAACAAATGGTGCTGGCTCAACTGGAAGTTAGCATGTAGAAGAATTTGAATTAATCCATTCTTATCTCCTTGTACCAGCTCAAGTCTAAGTGGATCAAGGAACTCCACATAAAACCAGAGACACTGAAATTATAGAGGAAAAAGTGGGGAAAAACCTTGAAGATATGGGCTCAGGGGAAAAAATTCCTGAACAGAATAGCAATGGCTTGTGTTGTAAGATCGAGAATCGATAAATGCGACCTCATAAAATTGCAAAGCTTCTGTAAGTCTAAGGACACTGTCAATAAGACAAAAAGGCCACCAACAGTTTGGGAAAGGATCTTTATCAATCCTAAATCAGATAGGGGACTAATATCCAATATATACAAAGAACTCAAGAAGTTGGACTCCAGAAAATCAAATAACCCTATGAAAAAATGAGGCACATTGTAGACAGAGCAATTGGACAACAAACGGAGATCAAGGGGATACAAATTGGAAAGGAAGATGTCAAAATATCACTATTTGCAGATGATATGATAGTATATATAAGTGACCCTAAAAATTCCACCAGAGAACTCCCAAACCTCATAAACAGCTTTAGTGCAGTAGCTGGATATAAAATTAACTCATACAAATCAGTGGTCTTTCTCTACACAAAGGATAAACAGGCTGAGAAAGAAATTAGGGAAACAAT
>NC_034611.1:6475962-6486175 GCF_900095145.1 Mus pahari | reverse complement strand
ATGAAACTCAAGAAGAAGGAAGATCAAAGTGTGGATACTTTGTTCCTTCTTAGAATGCGGAACAAAATNCCCATGGAAGGAGTTACAGAGACAAATTTCTGAGCTGAGACAGAAGGAAGGACCATCCAGAGACTGCCCTACCTGGGGATCCATCCTATAAACAACCACCACACCCAGATACTAATGCACATGCCAGCAAGATCCTGCTGAAGGGACCCTGATATAGTGGCCTCTTGTGAGGCTATGCCAGTGCCTGGCAAACACAGAAGTGGATGCTCACAGTCAGCTATTGGATGGAACACAGGTCCCCCAGGGAGGAGGTAGTGAAAGTCCCCAAGAAGCTAACGGGGTCTGTAACCCCATAAGAGGAACAACAATATGAAGTAACCAGTACCCCCCCCCCCGAGCTTGTGTCTCTATTTGCATATGTAGCAGATGATGGCCTAGTAGGCCTTCAATAGGAGGAGAGCTCCTTGGTTTTGTGAAGATTATATGTCCCAATACAGGGGAATGCCATGGCCAGGAAGCAGGTGTGGGTAGTTTGGGAAGGAGGGCCAGGGGTGTGGGTGGGTGGGGTATAGGGGACTTTCAGAGAGGAAACTAGGAAAGGGATAGTATTTGAAATGTAAATGAAGAAAATATTAATAAAAAAGAGTGCAAGAATATGTAATACTAAACAAAAAGTAAAATAAATTAAAATAATTTCTCCCTGTATCTTCTCATCTTTTCTAAGTTTTTACAGCTATGAACAGACACCATGACCAAGNCAAGTCTTATAAAGTATAGCATTTAATTGGGCCTGGCTTACAGGTTCAGAGATTCAGTCCCTTATCATCAAGACTGGAACAGACAGAGTTCAGGTAAACATGGGACTGGAGGAAAGTTTTATTTCTAGTTCTGAAGGCAGCTAGGAGAAGATTGGCTTCTAGGCAGCTAGTTCTAGGATCCTAAATCCCTTACTTTCTCCAACAAGGCCACACCTATTGCAACAAGATCATTCTTTGGGCTAAGCATATTTAAACCATCACACCATACTTCTACCTCACCCATCTTCTCCTGAGTCCTCCTTTCTACTGCCCTATTACACAGGAGCTACTGCGTGCCTGCCCTTCTTGAAACACCTGCTTCTCTCTTCTTGTAGTCTTTTCTAGTTTGTAGCCTTTATCTATACTCATCCCACTCATATACACAGAATCACAAAGATCTAGGATATGCTTTTGAGAGAGGACATTCAGGTACAGTATTTTTAGTTTTATACCATCTAAATTTTTCATGGATTTATTTGAGCAGTGCTGTAGTTGAAAATAGGTTCTTACAAATGTTATTTACTTTTATTTAGGCTAATATTTATTTTTTTTTGTAAATTGAACAAAATAATGTTTTCATTCTGACATTTTCATACATGCCTATGTGTAATTTCATCATATTCATCCTCTGTTACCTGCCCTCATCTCCCTTCTATATGATATTTCCCTTATCAAATGACCCCCCCCCTTTTCTGCTTTCACGTCTTTGAGGCAAACTAAAGTTGCAGACACACCACTTTGTACATCCTTTGTTTGTTGATTCTATGAAGAGCAGCGATTCTATCAAGCAGCTTGTAAGGTACATGTTCAGCTCACTGATGCTATTTAGAGAAGTCCCCAGTCCTCGTGAACCAATAATGGCACTGCACAGCAGGAAACAGTTTGTTGAACTCTTAGCTTGAGCAAAGTGTTACATATTTTACTTTATGACAATGATATTTAATTATGTGGCTGCTTGGATTATGAACTTGGATTCTGATTGGGACAGTGATATCAGAGAGATTGCTGTGGCAGAAACTCACATTTTTAGTTCTACAGGGAAGAAGTAGCCCTGTTAGTGAAAGAACACAGGGTGGATGCTTTAGGAAATAGTTATTGAACCAATAGTTCATTGGTTCATTTCAAGGGAAATTTTTATGATTTCCTTTACTTTTTAATTATTTTTCCTTTTAAAATTAATTTTAATTATTTTATTTACTTTTAATTTATTGAGAATTTCATATATGTATTTGATGTCTTTTGATCAAATTCACTCATCCCCCCCCCAGCTCCTCCAATAACTCTTTCATCACTAATCCCTTCCAATATCATGTGGTCCTTGTAAAATCCACTGAGTCCACTTAGAGCTACCAGTACATAGATTGGTATAAGGTTTTCCACTGGAGCATTGGCTGTCAATCGGGAGCCATATTCCTGAAGAAAACTGACTCTCTTTTCTCTGTCTGCCATCAGGTCTAGTAGCTCCTTAGCTTGCAGTATGCTTTTGTGCTGGGATTTTGGCTGGATTGGTCTTGCTCATGTAGCCATAGCCATTTGAGTGCAATCATGCAATGGCCTTGTGTCTAGAAAACACTGCTTTCCAGCAGTCTCCCATCGTCTTTTTCTATCTTCTCTTCTGAAATGATCTCTGAGGAAAGGACTTATACAGATGTCCCATTTAGGGCTAACTACAGTATAGTCTGTTATGCCCTTCATGTTACCAGTTGTTTGTCACCATTTACTGTATAAAAGGAGCTTCTTTGCTGAGGGTTGAGAACACTAATCTCTGACTATAAATATGACAATTTGGGAGACATCTGAATATAATATTTGGAAGCAGTGCTTACTTAGCAGAATAAAGTAGGTTGTCCTTTAGGACCTATGGCATTCTTGTCTTTCGGAGAAGGCCTTAAGTACAACAAGAAAAGAGCTTTGTGTCATTTTTAATCAAGTCAAATTGTTAAGATAATTGAAACTTTTTTCAAGGTTTAGCTTTCGTCATTATATAAGCTGACGTGGTCTTCTGTACAATAGCTTCTCAATACAGAAGTGTCTGACTAAAGCACCGTGAGTCTTCTCAGTGTCTAAATTCCTAAGATGGCAAAAGATCATTGAGGTAGGAAGAGAAACTTTTTGGGGGTGGAGGTAGGGATAGTGTGGTGTCGGGGGAACCTTATTAGCCCTGTAACAGCTATAGCTCAGTAACTAAGTGGATGGTGTAATGTGGTCATATTAACTTTCGTGCTGTAGTTAGGGCAAGAGGGAGGGACTTCTGGAAGATTTTCCTCTGTAAGCAATATTCTGTCACAGAAATATAAAGTTATTCATGTTCCATGATTTTCATTTAGAGAGGAGGAAAAGTCAGTTCAGCCAGTCAGGGTGACTTGGGTATATCTCTGCTATAATCTCGGAAAACAGTGACCTTCTAGGTTCTTCTAAAGTAAGGGTTAGGATATTGACATTTTTTAAATCAGATTTAGAAACTGAGCATAATTTGGTTTCTCTTTTGACCTCTTCATGCGGTCTCCAGTATGAGCTTTATATGCGCTGCTCTCCCTTGGTGTCTGCACATGGCTATTCTTCATCCAGCCCAGTGGCTGGTGTCTTGTCCATTGGTCCTTGATAGACATTCCTGTGTTTAATTGCCTTAGGTCCACAAGGTCTCCCAGGCAGCCCTTTGCTAGAGACCCTTGCTTTTCGGGTATCAGGGAAAAGTTAGTAGACATGCTGGGAAACATTGGCCTTTTTCTAGTGACCGTGCAAGCCTGTTGTATCTTTGTGGTCATTAATGAAATTCATAGATAAACTACAGACAGATATTAGATTTCTCTTTGATTGCTGTTGAATAAGACACAGGCCAAAAAATATGCATGAAATAGTTTTTAGTTTTCATACCTTTTTTTCCTGTACCAGGAAGAAGAGCTTTCTTATTTACCTCTGCTTGACTTGCTCCATGAATATTCAGTTGTTGACAGGGCAGTAAGCCAGTATCCATGGAGACGAGCTCATTAGTGACATTTTGCTGCCTCCTATTTTATTCGTGAGACATGTAGAAGAATTTCTGGTATTTTGTATTTTATTTTCCCGTTTTTTGAAACATTAGGATAAGCTGATGATTATTGTCCCTAATTTTCAGTTTTTAATTTCGCCCCTTTCTCATAATTTTTAAGATATCCCATTCCAGGTTGTTCAAATGGTGTTAGCAGATGAATTCTGGAGAAAAATTCTGAGCATCTTGGAAAAGATTTTGAAGTTGCACATATTTATGTGCACACATAGCACCTGTTTCTCTCAGCTGGCTATTGGTGCTGCAGATCACAAGGTAGAGTGTCGCTGTTGTCGACAGTCAGACCTCTTCTCATTGCATTGCCCAGACTGGTCTGCAACAAAACCTTTTTGTCTCCACCTCTCAGTGTTGGCATTGCAGGTAGTTGTCATGATGACAGGATTAATGTTTGGCCCTTTTCCTCCCATTCCTCGTCCTCCTCCCCCTCTTCATCGTTACATTTGCTAGTTTATTTTGTTTTATTTTGTTTGAGACACAGTCTTATGTAACCCAGGCTGGCCTTCGCATCCTTATGTAGCCAGGGATGAGCTTGAAGTCCTGATTTTTCCACTCTCAAATGCTGGTATTATAGGACTGTGTAGACGTACGTACACTTCTTCTTGAAGGTCTTCCTTCAGAGACTGCCATTAGTAACAAAGATAATGAAAATCATACCTGGTAAGTGCATTTGGTGATATAAATTAAAATATAAAAATAACAGAACCCATATAGTGGTGTTGTAGATATGACTGCTTCTCTCTCTCTCTCTCTCTCTCTCTCTCTCTCTCTCTCTCTCTCTCTCNCNCACACACACACACACACACACACACACACACACACACACTTTTTCCCCTATAGATATCCCAAAGTTACAGAGACTGTTATGAGTTTTATGTCACAAATATGAAACTCTGCCTCAAGTGGTCAAGTTGCTTATCTGGTAATTTGGGGAGTTTGATTTGAAGCAGGCAGTGGCAGCACGTTGTTCCAGCACTTGGCATTTACCCGCTGATTGGAAATGCTTCCTTTCAGATACTGAATTCTTTAGCTGTCAGACTGTTTCCTGGTCATCTCTGTACTGTGAATGTTTACCTGCAAACTGGCCTAACCTTAGCCACTTTGGTTATGATACTTCACTTGCTTTCAGGAGAGGCAAAGAACAGAATTTGAAAGGAAAGGAGATACTATGATAAACTAGGGAGAAGCTGACTAATGCCTGAAGATGGTGAAGACAATATTGGGTTCTAAGAAAAGAAGAGAAAGGGACATGTTAAGTCTGAAGGAGCAGTGGATAACAACCTGTACTATAAAGTTTCTAGGGTGTGGGTGCCTCTTTGTTGTAGTTAGCCTTAAGGAAAGGGATACGTTAGCCCCGATATTTCTCAGGTACATAGACCTCAAGATGAAAAGAAGTCTTTCTATTAACTGAACAAAATGTCTCCCATAAAGATAACTTATCCTCCTGTCCCTCATAAGATTATGCACTAAGTTAGAACATAAGTAGAAAAGAGAGGCCCTGGGTACCAGGGAGGCGGGGCTTCTGCTTGGATCCTGACTCCTTTCATTGGGCGGTTTCTGCCCCCCACTGCTTACATTTCCTTTTCATGGGAACTGGATTCTTGAATAATGACTTGAACAGGAATAGTGTTCTGCACTTTTAAATGTGGGAAATGACCAGTTTCCTGTGCAAGAGAAAAAGCTGCACTTAAAAATATTATCTATATTGTGTTTCCTACTTGGCCTTTTCTTCCATTGTGCTGTGCTATTTAAGTTAACTGCTATCGATGTAAATTCCCAACCAGTACAATGTGAAGTATTATATCAAAGGCACAATGGTCTGTCTTCATCACAGCATAAATATTTGTACGGTATTAAAAATAAAGCAGTTTGGACAATGCCTAATTAAGGATGTCATGAAGACATTCACATGAGAGTACGGGCTGGTTTTAGAAATTCATTTCTGGGGCCGGAGAGAAGAGCTAAGAGTGATTCCTGCTTTGCAGAGCATCTGAGAGTTTGGTTCCCAGCATTTATGCTAGGCGTCTCGCAGTCGTCTTTAAGTACAGCTTCAGGAGATCTGATGCTATCTTGTGCATCTCACAGACACCTGTATACAAATGATAACATCCCCCCCCCCAAACACAGACATGTTTTGTGTGTATGGGTGTTTTGCTTCATGTGTATTGGTGTACCATGTCTGTAGATGTCAGAAGAAAGTGTCAGCTACTGATGGCACATTAGAACCATCCTGTTCTTTTTTTTCTCCTATCTGTGTGGTTTTTGTTGTTGTTGTTGTTAATGCCATCAAAATTTTATTATTTTTCTAACATTAAGCTCCTTTACAAACAAACAAACAAACAAAAAAACAAACCCCAAACCAAAATGTTCATCATACCCTAGGGATTCTAATATGATTTTATATTGTAAAGCAGCCTGATAAACTATAATTGTTATTGTTGGAGGGTTCATTAGTACTAGAAAGAATTTGTGGGATAGAGAGTATTCATCTTATGACATTTTTAAGAGAAGGGCCCAAATTGACCTTTGGTTTTATAATGAGCTGGTGTGAATCATGTGATCAGATCTGAAGCTGAGGCTTGCTCTGGATCTTAGGCGCGAACTCTGTGGAGGGTCCCAGGTCCCCAGAGGACTCTCCACACTGCAGCTTCCCTAGCATACCTAGGATCTTGAGATCAATGGTGAGTAGAATGCAACATCTGTTCCAAAAAACCCAGAGGGTCTTGTGCCAGCAGGGACAGGGACAAAGGACACCCACCCAACCAGCAGCTAAGGTTTGTTCCAGTCAGGGCCAGCCCTGCACCATCTTGGGCATAAACACAGCAGGCCTTAGCCAACCCAGGATCTTGGGATCACTGAGACCAGTCTACACAGGAGAGCACATGGGCATCAGAAGCAACAGAGCTTTTTGGACAGGGTCACTTTGGGCCTTCATCCTCAGCCAGGAGGCAGAGCTGAGAATCAGATGCCTGGGAACCTTCCCTGCCAGAGGAGAGTTGGTCTCCAGGGAGGGCTCTGACCCTGGGACTCAGGAGGTGGATCTGAGCTCCAGACTTCTGTGCGCCTTCCCTGCAAGAGGAGAGCTTGCCTGCAGAGAGTGCTCTGACTACTGGGACTCAGGAGAGAGTTGGACTCCCAGGAGTGCTGACAGAGGCTAAAGAATCACAGGAACAACAAGCTCCAGCCAAAGACAGCTAGAACATCTTACACCAGAGATTACCAGACAGCAAAAGGAAAATGTAGGAATCTTACTAACAGAAACCAAGATCACTAGGCATCATTAGAACCCAGTACACCCACCATAGCGAGTCCTGGTGTTTCCCAACACACCCGAAAAGCAAGATTCAGATTTAAAATCATATCTCATGTGCTGTTAGAGGATTTTAAGAAGGGCATTAACAACTCACTTAAGNAAATACAGGAGAACACTGCTAAAAAGGTAGAAGTCCTTAAAGAATTACAAGAAAACATGGCTCAACAGGTAGAAGTCCTTAAAGAGGAAACACAAAAATCCCTTAAAGAATTATAGAAAAACACAACCAAACAGGTGATGGAATTGAACAAAACCATCGAAATCTAAAAATGGAAGTAGAAACAATGAAGAAAACCCAAAGGGAGACAACTCTGGAGATAGAAACCCTAGGAAAGAAATCAGGAACCATAGATGTGAGCATCAGCAACAGAATACAAGAGATGGAAGAGAGAATCTCTGGTGCAGAAGATTCCATAGAAAACATGGACACAACAATCAAAGAAACTGCAAAATGCAAAAAGATCCTAACTCAAAACATCCAGGAAATACAGAACACAATGAGAAGACAAAAACCTAAGGATAATAAGTATAGATGAGAATGAAGATTTTCAACTTAAAGGGCCAGTAAATATCTTCAACAAAATTATAGAAGAAAACTTCCCTAACCTAAAGAATGAGATGCCCACGAACATACAAGAAACCTACAGAACTCCAAATAGACTGGACTAGAAAAGAAATTCCTCCCGACACATAATAATGAAAACAACAAATGCAGTAAACAAAGAAAGAATGTTAAAAGCAGTAAGGGAAAAAAGTCAAGTAACATATAAAGGCAGGCCTATTAGAATTCACCAGACTTCACACCAGAGACTATGAAAGCCAGAAGATCCTGGACAGATGTGATATAGACCCTAAGAGAACACAAATGCCAGACCAGGCTACTATACTCAGCAAAACTCTCAATTGCCGTACATGGAGAAACTAAAGTATAGCATGACAAAATGAAATTCACACATATCTTTTCACAAATCCAGCCCTTCAAAGGATGATAAATGGAAAAGACCAACACAAGGAGGGAAATTACACCGTAGAAAAAGCAAGAAAGTAATCCTTCAACAAACCTAAAAAAAGACAGCCTCAAGAACAGAATCTCAACTCTAACAACAAAAATAACANNAAGCAACAATTACTTTTGCTTAATATCTCTTAATATCAATGGACTCAATTTCCCAATAAAAAGATATAGACTAACAAACTGGCTACATAAACAGGAGCCAACATTTTGCTTCTTACAGGAAACCCACCTCAGGGACAAGGACAGACACTACCTCAGAGTAAAAGGATGGAAAACAATTCTCCAAGCAAATGGTCCAAAGAAACAAGCTGGAGTAGCCATTCTAATATCAAATAAAATTGACTTCCAACTCAAAGTTATCAAAAAAGACAAGGAGGGGCACTTCATACTCATCAAAGGTAAAATCTACCAAGAAGAATTCTCAATTCTGAATATCTATGATCCAAATGCAAGGGCATCCACATTCATTAAAGAAACTATTGTAAAGCTCAAAGCACACATTGTACCTCACACAAATAATAGTGAGAGATCTTTAACACACCACTCTCATCAATGGACAGATCCTGAAAACAGAAATTGAACAGAGACACACTGAAACTAACAGAAGTTATGAAACAAATGGATTTAACAGATAACTACAGAAAATTTTATCCTTAAACAAAAGGATTTACCTTCTCAGCACCTCATGGCAGCTTGTCCAAAATTGACCATACAATTGGTCACAAAACAGGCCTCAAAAGATACAAAAATATTGAAATTATCCCATGCATGCTATCAGTTCACCACGGACTAAGACTGATCTTCAATAAGAACATAAATAATAGAAAGCCAACATTCACATGGAAGCTGAACAACACTCTACTCAATGATACCTTGGTCAAGGATGAAATAAAGAAATTAAAGACTTTTTAGAGTTTAATGAAAATGAAGCCACAACATACCCAGACTTAAGGGACACAAGGAAAGCAAGCCCAGGAGGAAAACTCATAGCTCTGAATGCCTCCAAAAAGAAACTAGAGAGAGCACACACTAGCAGCTTGACAGCACACCTAAAAGCTCTAGAACAAAAAGAAGCAAATTCACCCAAGAGGAGTAGAAGGCATGAAATAATCAAACTCAGGGGTGAAATCAACCAAGTGGAAACAAAAAGAACTATTCAAAGAATCAAGCAAGCCAGGAGCTGGTTTTTTGAGAAAATCAACAAGATAGATCAACCCTTAGCGAGACTAACTAGAGGGCACAGGGACAGTGTCCTAATTAACAGAATCAGATTTGAAAAGGGATACATAACAACAGATGCTGAGGAAATCCAAAACCTCTTCATATCCTACTACAAAAGGCTATACTCAACAAAACTAGAAAACCTGGATAAAATGGACAATTTTTTAGACAGATACCAGGTATCAAAGTTAAATTAGGATTAGATTAATGATCTAAACAGTCACATCTCCCCTAAAGAAATAGAAGCAGTCATTAATAGTCTCCCAACCAAAATAAAGCCCAGGACCAGATTGATTTAGTGAAGAGTTCTATCACACCTTCAAAGAAGACCTAATTCCAATTCTCCTCAAATTATGCCATAAAATACAAACAGAAGTTACTCTACCCAAATTCATTCTATGAAGCCACAATTATTCTGATACCTCAACACATAAAGACCCAACAAAGAAAGAGAACTGCGGACCAATTTCCCTTATGAATATCAGTGAAAAAATACTCAATAAAATTCTCCCTAACCAAATCAAAGACCACATCAAATGATCATACATCATGGCCAAGTAGGCTTCATTCTAGGGATGCAGTGCTGTAGCTGGATATAAAATTAACTCAAACAAACCAGTGGCCTTTCTCTACACAAAGGATAAACATACTGAGGAAGAAATTAGGGAAACAACACCCTTCACAATAGTCACAAATAACATAAAANACCTTGGTGTGACTCTAAGTAAGAAAGTGAAAAATCTGTATGAGAAGAACTTCAAGTCTCTGAGGAAAGAAATCAAAGAAGATGTCAGAAGATGGAAAGATCTCCCATG
>NC_034611.1:6473703-6474872 GCF_900095145.1 Mus pahari | reverse complement strand
TCCACTATGTTCATAGCAGCCTTATTTATAATAGCCAGAATCTGGAAAGAACCCAGATATCCCTCAACAGAAGAATAGATACAGAAAATCTGGTACATTTACACAATGGAGTACTACTCAGCAATTAAAAACAATGAATTCATGAAATTCTTAGGCAAATGATTGGATCTGGAGGATATCATCCTGAGTGAAATAACCCAATCACAAAAGAACACACATGATATGCACTCACTGATAAGTGGATATTAGCCCAGAAATTTAGGATATCCAAGATTCAATTTGCAAAACACATGAAACTCAAGAAGAAGGAAGACCAAAGTTTGGGTACTTTTTTTTTTCTTAGAATGGGGAACAAAATATCGATGAAAGGAGTTACAGAGACAAATTTTGGTGCTGAGACGGAAGGAAGGACCATCCAGAGACTGCCCCACCCTGTAGCCCTACTGTCTGGAAAAGAGACAACATTTACCCCAAACAGGACAAGGAAAGCATATCTTAAGGAATCAATATTTTGGGGGATAAATATGCTAAAAGCAATTATTGACAAAAGTTACTCCTTAAAAATGCTAGTTGAAAGTCAATAAAATGACATTATTGGGTATTTGTGTCTACGAGGTCCAGACCTATTGTTAGCTTCTCATCTAAGAGTTAGTATCTTCGCTTTAGACCCTGATGAGACTAAGAGCTAAGTAACACAGATCACAATGTTTTCAGCAGTATTTAATTCTGTTTTATTCTATCACGAAAGTAGTACTTTATTTAAACACTTTAAAACAAAATCGCATTTTCAAACTTACAACCCTGGAATGATCAGTACTAGATATTTGTAAGTCAAGAGTACCTTGGCAAAATTCCAAGATTGTGGCTGTAAACGGCCAAGGCTACGGAGATCCGTTTGTAAAAATGAGCAAAACAGGCTTCAATTTAAAAGACCGCTGTAAACTCTATGGCTGCTAACCACGAGCCTCGGAGGGAGGCAAGACAGAGAACAGGGACGCTTGTGACAAAACGGAGCGAATATATGGCTCCCTATGTCTAAGCTGGTGGTGCCCTTGAGGAAGATAGACCCCGGTCTGTTTCTCTTGGTGTTGACACTGGGTCTCCTCCTCCAGTGCTTTATTATTATTATTATTATTATTATTATTATTATTATTATTATTATTATTATT
>NC_034611.1:6462534-6472188 GCF_900095145.1 Mus pahari | reverse complement strand
AGGGAGAGGGAGAGGGAGAGGGAGAGGGAGAGGGAGAGGGAGAGGTTTATTTTGAATGTTAGTACACTGTCACTGTCTTCAGGTATACCAGAAGAGGGCATCAGACCGAATTACAAATGGTTTTAAGCCACTATGTGGTTGCTGGAAATTGAACTCAGGACCTCTAAAAGAGTAATCAGTGTTCTTTATTGCTAAACCATCTCTGCAGTACCTTTTATTTTACATTTAATACTTAAATGTAAAGCTATTTAACTCTACTGGTAATACTTTCATTTCTTTCCTTTTTGGTTCACACTCACTATTGCCAGTCTCCTGTGTCTCAAGTCCTGTGTCTGATGCGTAATGTTCCAGTCACATGCTGACAAGTGATGGAGACACCCAGGAAGATACTGTTTTTTTTATAGGGTTTTGACTTTTTGGGGTCAAGTAGAGAATGATAAATTGTTTTATCTTCATCAATATTTTTTAAAGATTTATTTATTATTATATATAAGTACAGTGTAGCTGTCTTCAGACATTCCAGAAGAGGGCATCAGATCCCATTACAGATGGTTGTGAGTCACCATGTGGTTGCTGGGATTTGAACTCAGGACCTTTGGAAGAACAGTCAGTGCTCTTAACCACTGAGTCATCTCTCTAGCCCCCATCAACATTTTTTTATTTCATTATGTGTATGTATGTTTTGGCCACATATATGTCTGTGTACCACGTGTATGCCTAGTGTCCATGGAGGCCAGAAGAGGGTGTGGGAGCCCCTGGAATGGGCATTACAGAAAGTTGGGAGCCAACGTATGGGTTTTGGAAACTCAACCTGGGTCCTCTGGAAGAAAAGCCTGTGCGCCTAACTGCTGGCCCATCTCTATGGCCCCTTAATTATCTTCAAATCCAGAGATTATGACTAAAATTATCTGTCTCTGAGTTGATCATGAGGTTCAGTTGGGATTAATTACTCTGAAACAGGAGTAAAACATTCAGTAGGTGAGCACATGTAGAAAGTGTCAGTGATGTAACAAATGCTTTTAGCCCAGGACTGTGCAGAAACAGATGACTGTCCTTGGGGAATTTGGCACTTGATTGTTTAGATGTCGGTGCAATTTAGGCTTTTATCTGAGTAGTCCAAGTGTTGTACATTCTCTTTCATGACTTTTAGGTTGATCAGTACCCTTGAGGATGAACCTTAAATGGTACTGAAGTACTAAACAGATGGCTTAGTATTTCCAAGATTTTGTAGTTTTGTCTGGATGGAATGTTGCCATGGTAGCTGAGGGACAAATGATCATCTCTTTTAAAGATGAAAAGATGCAGTTTATATTCATTAAACAGGTGCAGCTCAGAGGATGAAGACACACAACCCATTTTTGTTTTTGTTTTTAATAGTTATGGTTCAGGGCATTACAAAAGGAAACACACTACCAACTACCTTGGAATAGACAGCACCTCTCCCCACAACAAAAGGATTATCTGGCTCCAACTGTTAACAAGATTGAGAGCCCCTTCTGTCCCCAGGTGGACCAGAAGAGAGGGTCATAGCCTATAGTCCACGCTGCTTGTCAATATTTTGAGAGACAGAACACTCTTAAGAAATGTATAGGTCATAGTGTGTGCTCTGAATTGACTGACAGCCACTGCAGAGCATTTGTTTCTTTGTTCCACAAGCTTACTGAACACTCTGTCTGTCTACCTGTCTGCCTGTCTGTCTGTCTTATTTTGAGACAGGGTCTCGTTGTATAGTCCTGTCTGTTCTGGGATTCACTATGTAGAGTTGCTAGGAAACATCATATTTACTTGAAATATGATTTTAAGACAAACTATAGTTTTTGTTCTAGAGTATTCGGGTATTTGGCAGTCATTTGCTCAGTAAACAAAGAGAGCCTCTCCCTTCTAGAGAAACAACTGATAGTATTTTTGGGGAGTGATAGAATTCATGCTTGCAAGTGAGCATTGAGTTTTAGGAAATGAGTGTCAATCTCTGGGAGTTGACTGTTCTCTAATACTTTTTGAATTTTCTGATGAGCTAGATACTTACGTGATTTTTCAATAGTATCTAGTGACATATGTCAATATTTAGGAAATAGATAAAAGTATCATTGAACTAACACTGAAAATTTATACATTCCCACATGAATATAAAATCCCTTTATGGTAGACCAGTGAATTTTAAAGTTTCAGTGATTTTACTGACTATGTATGGGTTCCGTTTCCATATTACTACTAACTTCTAAGAAATTATAGTTGATTGAGCTTGGTAATTCATGTAAGTAGAATAACCATGATTATCTGAATAAGTGATACATGTATATTTCTGTTTTAAACATACATTTTAGTAGGTTGTATTTTCTCTGGATAATTCCACTGAAACAACACATCACAACAATTTTAGCACACATTAAAATCCAGCTGTCTTCTTTTATGGTAATAATTAAAAAATTGCAAGCATCTCAGGCTGTATACATTTAAGATGACTTTACTTATTTATATGTGTGCCTAAGTCTATGTGTGTCTGTCCTTGCAGGTAGGTGCAGGTAGGTGCACGTGGTGCACTTAGGCGCTAATGGGGTCCAGAAGAGGGTTTTATATGCTTTGGATGTAGAGTTATAATCTGTGAGCTGCCTAGACTGGGTGTGGCACCTGAGCATCCATACTCTCAACACTCAGCCACCTCTGCAGCTTCGAGTACAAAACTTCTCACAGAAATTATTTTGGGTAAAAAAAAACTAGTATCTTTCTAAAACTGAAATGATGTTATTTATATTGATATATAATGGGTTTATTATTAATTTTAAATATCTTAAAATAAATCTATTAAGTTAATAATTGTTATATTGTTTCTGTTTTAATTGGTAATATGTTAGATATTGACAGACATATACAGAAAAAAAGCTCTTTGGAATTCACCATTGTCTTTGCAAGTATGAGGAAAAACAGCTGCCGAGAACAGTGCCTGGTACATAGCAGAAACACTGCTGAATTTCCTGAGCAGATTGTTGTTAGATTACAGATGTTGATAACATCATATGAAGACATATGGGAAAGGAAGAGCGCCCTCTCCAGAACTTAGGATTCAGGAAGGGAGGCCAATGACAGCAGGAAGTATTTACAAAAACTGGGTTCAGGAAGCCTATTGCAAGGTGAGCATGCCTACTGTAAAAGACCCAAGTCAGGATAGTGGGAAATCCCGTAACTTGTTTCATGCAAAAAATTATTAAAAATGTGTGAAATTACCTTCAGGCTGTGCTTGCTAGTTATGCGCTTCCCATAAATAAGCTTTATGTTCAGTCACTTCAGCAGTGTATCCCACTCTGTGTGTGTGCAAATATTCAAAAATCTAAAAAATCTAAAACAACAACAACAACCAACAAAAACTCCCCAGTGTGAAGAACTTCCAGCTGTAAACATTTCACATGAGGTGACTTGACTGTGTGAAATGTGAAAGATTGTTGGATGCAGTGGTTTTTAAATATACCTTCTACATTGTCTGCTATGTTCAGCAAAACTTCTTTAGACCTATTATATACCTACTACTGGCTCCATGCCCTCACTTCCACTTTTCCCACTGGACTGCTCAGGCTCTCCAGGGACCAAATGTGTTTGCTTCCTCTTGCTTGCTTGGTGTTCAGAAGCAGTAGGTCCCCTCCCTGTCTGTAACCTTCTCCTGCCCTGGTGTTTGGGACACTATTCTCTTACTTTCACCTTTCTCTTATTGGAATTCTCGTCTCCTGTGCCTTTTCCTGACATGCCCTGCATGGTGGAGAGGCTCTGGTTCTTTCCTGCAGCCTTTGCCATCTTCTTCTGCATACTTTCTTTTATGGACTAAGACTCTGTCTCCATCCTTTTCCAAGTTACATCTTCAGGCCAGTGACACTGAGAGCTGCTCTCACCAGAGAGAGCACAGGAGAATCTTTCAGAACCCCAAATGGTGTGCCAACTCCTTGGCCAGGATCTCCATTTTGGTGCTCAGTAGACATTTCAAATTCCACATGGTACCACCAAGCTAATTTTCCTACTCCCAGATCCTTTTTTCCCTTGAATTTTCTCCATTCCCTGAAAAGACACCACCATCAACTAGATGTTTGAGTCAAAGCAAGCTTGTGTGATTTGGCAAGATTTTGTATATGCTATCAGAAAAACAAAATAAATTTTGTTGCTAGCCCAAAGAATTGACATATGATAATGTTTCAAGTTTAAAAGGCAAATGGAAAATATTTGTCCTTAATATTTTTTACATCTATTTTCATTGAATGAGTAATTTTTTTTCCTTCAACAGTATCATCTCTCTTGAAATTTGTCCTTTTCATTTCTTTCTTTTTTTAAAAAAGATTTATTTATTATATGTAAGTACACTGTAGCTGTCTTCAGACACTCCAGGAGAGGGTGCCAGATCTATTTACGGATGGTTGTGAGCCACCATGTGGTTGCTGGGAATTGAACTCAGGACCTTCGGAAGAGCAGTCAGTGCTCTTAACCACTGAGCCATCTCTCCAGCCCCGTCCTTTTCATTTCTACATGCAAATTCCTCCCTCATTCTTCATAGCCACATTTCCGAGATGATCTAATGATGCTGAGATATGTCCATATGTTAAATATTCATGGGAGTACCAAGATTTAATACTTACGTGATATTGTGAATTTAGGTTGAAATTGAATGGCTAGAATCTAACGTGTAACACACTAAAACTTGAGAGTCTTTTCAGAGAGATGCAGATCTAGTTGGTGAAAATAATAGGAAAGGCAAAAATTAGCTCAAGGAGGTGCATTAGAGCCTTGAAATTTCTAAATACGAATGCATGCCAAGAATGAAGCTATGTGGGCTTTGCATGCTATTGGATGGTAGCAACACAATTGGGGCATCAAGGAAGGGATTCTTGTGTTTTCCTCATCTACCTAATGAGTTTCTTCTTCTCTTGGTAGCAAATCTATGATATTTTAGTGTTATTAAGCTTTAGTTAGTATTTGAAATTTGACATTTAATATAAGCTTTTGCCTAGCTTGTAGTTAGAATAAAACAACATGGAAAGAAGATACAGAGAAAATGAAGCATGTGCTCACAGCTGGGAAAAGATAGCCCATACTATGGGGCTCTCAGAAAATGTTGTGTTGGAAGCACTGTTGGAATGCAGAAAAGGGGAGCATGTACTGGCACACATGTGAGCTGCAAGGTCCTCGGAGAAGCATATGGAAGCCTCACTTTCTCCAACTGTTGTTTGTCTATCTTGTCTGAGCACCTGCTTGCATTCCCACAGTTGATGAAACCTAGATTGTGACTCTCCAGGGAGGCATCTCCTGGCTGGTTCTATAAAACTCTAAGTTGCTGGGTAAAGGGGTCACACACAGAGATGAATATTTGATGTTGAACTGAAATAAAAGATGAAATGAGAGACTGTCTTGCCACTGCAGTTCATTTGATGAAACTTCTTTCTGATATATTGGCAGTCTTTGGAAAGATCAACAAGGCAGCATTTATCAGAAGGTAGGCTCTGGATCTGATTTATCAGAGCCACCAGAGTCCTGTTCATAGTGCAATCAAAACCAACCTTCTTTCTCAGGCTCCAGGAAGAGTCGGGAACCTTTGTTTAGACTCTCCATGTCTCAAACACAACACAATTCATGTGAACCATGTGCACTAAGTGCTGTTTTCCAGGGCTTATTTGGAGCATATTTGTGCCAAAGCAGGAAGGATCTAATTCCAGTGGAATTGTGGAATTGGGCAAATGATAAATGCTTAGAATTTCGTGTGAATTCTGTCGCATGCCTTTGTGACTGACTTGCTGCTACTTCCTTAGTTGCTCTGAGAAGGCTTCATGTCCAGGCATTAAACTCTAAGAAACCTACTGAGAGAGCCTGTTAAATAGGAATTCATGTAGGTCTCCAGGACAGAAGACTTAAAAAAAAAAAAAAAAACCCAGAGTTTTCATGATTGCACATTCCTAGCAAGCCATCTAAAGTCTGCTTCTCCTGTTGTATAAAACAGGGACTTGGGGAGTGACTGGGCAGGACTGCTAGTGAGTTCCTGGTTCCTTCCCTATTGTGGCACGTTCCCCAATGTCATGCAGGGCAGAAGATACAAATGTCAGATGTCTAGGTCGTGTACGTGATTAGTTTTTACATGTTTTCTTCCAACTCTTATTTTGACTCAGTTTTACAATTTCCAGGATTTCATTTAGTGTTTGAAGAGTGTGCTGGGTCCTGTTTATGAGGAAATGTTTATAATTGCAGAGGTGAAGTTTAAGGTTTGTTTGCATGCGACATTACCTGTTTACTATGTGGTCAATATGAAATGTAAACAAGGCAAGAACAGCATTCTTGTTATTGTAAAGCTAAAAAGAAAAAGCCGAGGATCATGCTGGGATGAAGGTTTGGAAAGTATTCAAGAGAAACAAATCTGAAATTAAATTGAATAATACTAATAAAATGAGTCCTTAAAGCTATAAGATTCAAATGTCCTTTTCCTCTATGGCCAACTATGTATAACTGTAACAATATTTCAAATTATAAAAATTATCTGAAAGCTATAAAGTGGTTCAAAAATTATAATATAGCTTTTAATATAATTAAAGTTATGCCAATACTTTTGTATTTGTTTTATTTAATTTGATGACTGCAAGAGAGTTGAGTTATTATTTTGTAGCTAGGGAATCTGAGGTATGAACTGGATGAATCAGGAACAACAAACAGTGCTGATGGTAGGGACGATCTGGGGGCTTCCTTGTTTGATTTTGTTTCAATAGGCTTTGTTTTTAAAACAGAAGTGATAATGTGCTTAGAGCCAAATGTTCAAAACGTGTTGAAATGTACAGAAGTCCCATTCCTGACCTCTAGGCAGATATAGCTACTGTTTGCAGTTTTGGAGTATTTTGGCCATTTTTTTCCTCAGTGTTTACATACATTGATATGCTATATGTAACATTGATAGGAACATGTGTCTATAGATATATTTATGCATATACACATATGTACACATATATACAGACATATACATACATATATATATATACTGTGTATATATTTATATGCCAGTATGTTACTTTGTGAATTTTTTCACTAACTTTTCATGAATATCACTCATGTATACATGTATGTATTTATATACATATATGCATATATATGGGAATTGTTTTCAGTACATTCATGTCTGACTGGGCTTTTCCATCAAAGTTTGCAATATGAATGTACTACAGTGTATTTTATGCTTTCTATATGTGTGGGTCTTTAGTTTTATTACTTTTATGACTAATGAGTATTTTTATCAGAATATAATTCTAGGACAGATTCTTAGAAGTTACAGGAAAGTCCACTTTAAGAGTGACATATATTCCCAGCACAAGGGAAGGCCTGGGCCAAGTAGTGGGAGTGGGTGGGTAGGGGAGCAGGGGCGGGAGGGTATAGGGAATTTTCGGGATAGCATTTGAAATGTAAATAAAGAAAATAATAATAATAAAAATTATACGATGTAAAAAAAAAAAAGAGTGACATATATTGTCAAGTTGTCTTCAGGATTGCTTTCCCAGTTGTTATTCTTTCCAGCAATGCCTTGAGGGTGATAATTTAGGGACATTATGATCAGTGTCTTCAGCAGCAGCAGCCTTAAGTGTACAAATATAACATGTCAAAGATATGATTCTTATTGTAACTTTTATTTTTTAAATGTCATAGCCAGAGGCACCCTGAACTTCATGTGCCCTGGGAAGTTGCATACCTTCACTAGGCTCATGGTGGCAGAGTTCTCAAGGCAGACCAAGGACTGATGATGTGCTGGAGAAGCTACAATTGAACAACATCCCCACATGATCTTATCTGGCCATTAAGTAATTTATGGATAATGTCTTGAGAACATAAGCTAAGTTCCCTAAATGCATAGTTCCCTTTCTTTTTAAACCTTTCACTTTTTAAGGCTCACTATATATCAAGCATTCTTCTGTATGTAGCCTTTAGCAAAAGCCTAATTATCATTAAGAGTTTCAGTCTAAATATTCTAAATACAACACCCCTCCCCCAGCCCCTTTCTTTCCTGAAAGCTTGGCATTAAACCCAGGGACTTGTGTCTGCTAGGCAATTATGCTACCACAGAGCAGCTTTCTTAGCCTTTGTCTCAGTCTTAGGCCTACCATAGACCAATGAAGAACTCTAACCTAATCCCAGAAACTTAATGTTTTGCTTCTTATGAAGTATGAGTATGGTGAGACAGAGGTGGGAAAGGATCTTTCCTGCAAGCAGTTACTGGCAAGTGTCCCTTAGTGTGCTGATGATCTACTTATCTCTCTTTTCCTGCCCCTCCCTCCCTCCCTCCTTCCTTTCTCTTCATCCTACAGTACTAAGGGAGTTACTTTAGAATTTTAGGTCCCTTTGCCTTTTTAGTTGAAATGTCATTTTTCATTGTATTTTGGTCTTTCTGTGCTTTGCAACACTTAAAATTTAGGAAGCACCTGATCCTAAATGTTTACCCTTGAATTCTGAGAATCAGGTGGATGAATTGAATTCATATAGACTGGATTAGTTTTGTCTCTGCCTCAGCATTGTAACGGAAGTAAAGTTCTGAGGTCAGAGCAATAGAGAACAATAGTCTCACATATTATTGCAACACTATTATACTCAGCAATTAGAATTTTAACCCCCAGTTTTGTCTGTTTTCTTGAGACAGGGTCTCACGGTATAGAGGTCTGGCTAGTCTGACAATCCTCTGACACTCAAGTGTTGGCATTACAGGTGTGCTTTGCAATGCCCAGTGGCAAGCGTTGGTGTTTTGTATGGGACTTAATCTCCTTCTGCTCAGTACCAAGTCATTCTATGGCATGACCTTTGCCCTCATAATGTCTTCTCTGGTTTCACACAGGCCTTCTTGCATCGAATGAACCAGTGTGCAGCAGCAAAGGTTGATAAAAATGTGACGGAGGAAACAGTGAAGGTAAGCAGGCAGCTTTCGTCCCTCAGCCAAGCCTGGATAGCATGAAGGTGATGCTGTGTCCCCACGGCAGCTTAAGCAACTCAGACAAGCTAGGGGACCAGGAAGATGATGCTGTGTCCATCAGTTGTTCCTGCAGGGTTCTTCAGTTTAGTGCCAGCTCCACTGTGAGTCCCTGTAGCAGTGACTTGTGTTGATAATTTGAAAGAGGGAGCTAGGGGTTGGGGAGGGAAAGGAAGAGGGCAGGTTACATGTTGTAGAAAATTTGTTTTCTTTACCAAGCTCATGAAACCATTTGAAAAGATGAAGAAAAATAAGAATAAGAAGACAATAACTTCAGTATCTGTGGGAAAGTTGGGTCAAATGGCAGACAGTTGCCAGAGTGGTTCAAGAAGGCAAGAAATGGGAAAATGGGAATTCCAGCCTCTATAATCTCTAATGAGCAAGATTTGGATGGTCCACTGGAGTGCAGAAAAGATTGTAATCCTCCAACACAGAAGTAATACCAGAAGCATTTCTTGTAAAACATAGGCAAGGGTCCAGGGATGGGGCTTAGCGGCAGTATGTGTTCTGGGATAGTCATAAGGTCACTGCTGTCATCATAGGAGCCAACTGAGAGACATTGCCGATTACCCAGGTGGCAGAGGGTTGCTAGAGAGTATGTAGTGCTTGGGGGTCTGGATTCCATCCCCACCCCACCCTAATATACATCCCCAGCCATGTCACACACACACACACACACACACACACACACACAC
>NC_034611.1:6450138-6461354 GCF_900095145.1 Mus pahari | reverse complement strand
GGGGTATAGGGAACTTTTGGGATAGCATTTGAAATGTAAATAAAGAAAATAATAATAAATAAAAAAGAAAACATTGACACAACAGTGAAAGAAAATGCAAAGGGCATAAAGGGCATCCTAACCCAAAACATCTAGGAAACTCTGGACACAATGAGAAGACAAAACTGAAGGATAATAGGTATAGAAGAAAATGAAGATTCCCCCTCAAAGGGCCAGTAAATATCTTCAACAAAACTATAGTAGAAAACTTCCCTAACCTAAAGAAAGATATGCCCATGAACATATAAGAAGACTATAGAACTCCAAATAGACTGGACAAGAAAAGAAATTACTCCCATCACATAATAATCAAAAAACCAAATGCACTAAAAAAAGAAAGAATTGTAAAAGCAGTAAGGGAATAAGGTCAAGTAACATATAAAGGCAGCCCTATCAGAATTACACCAGACCTCTCACCAGAGAATATGAAAGCTAGATGATTCTGAGCAGATGTCATACAGACCCTAAGAGAACACAAATGCCAGCCCAGGCTACTATACCCAGCAAAATTCTCAATCACCATAGACGGAGAAAACAAGATATTCCATGACAAAACCAAATTTACACAATATCTTTCCACAAATCCAGCCCTACAAAGNATAATAGATGGAAAGCACCAACACAAGGAGGGCAACAACACCCTAGGAGAAGCAAGAAAGTAATCTTTCAACAAACCCACTCAAATATTATTCCACCTCTAACAAGAAAATTAACAGGAAGTAACAATCACTTTTCTTTAATATCTCTTAAAATGAAAATTAATATTACCAACATTACCTAATCAATTGATATTCAAAAATATGAGGAATTAGAAATTTGTCAGCTGTCATTCCATGGTGTCTCTAATTTGGTAATGGGAGAAATAGGTCCAATATTGTACAATCCATGTACATTTTCTGCTTGTTTATACATGATAAGGTCTTGCTGTGTGCCACATAATAATCTTGAAATCATGCTTCTCCTATCTCAGCCTCTCTATTAGTAGGATTGCTTATTTGATATTTTAATACTATCCTATGGTTTTCAGAACAGTTTACATAATTCAAAATTATTTATACAGCCAGAAGAAATGTAGACAATTAATTTGGGAGGTGGCTTGCAAGAGAACAGCAAAGAGTGAGACTGAATCCTTTGCTTGATATTTATAATTATTGTATCAATTTTGAAGAAGAGGACTTCATAAGTTACTCTTATTCTGAAATGAATGCTTTTCAAAATCATCACAGACCATAAACCAGAATCTTACCCTCACCTAAAGTTTGTGCCACCCTCCAAGTAGAGCCATTGTTCATTGAAACAGTTGATAAGTGAATTCATGGATAGACCATGTTAATACACACACCATTTCTTAAATGAATGTAACCTGTTCCCTGTGGGCTGAGAATGACGACAATCACTCAAATCACATAGCTTTGACTGTAGCAGAAAATCTGTATCCAAAAATAGTGCCTACAATTCATTCCTTGGTGCAACAGAACTGTCAACTCTTATCTTATCTATATGGAGGTAAAATCCTTTGGTGATGTGGGGGACATTCAAGTACAGCCTTATTACAATGAACTCCATTGTCCAAAAACTGTTCTTATTTTGTGCTTGTAGCACAGTAAAAGCCAAGATTTTAAGCTCTACTAAAAACAAAACAAAGAAACAAAAAGACTTTATCTATTTATGTTCATTAAAAAAAACTAATAGGGATATGTTATTTTAGAATATTATACAGTTAATATATTTGATGTTATTTAAAAGTAGTCACCAATTATGCTTAGTGTTTTGTTTTATTAATAAAAATCTCAGGTTTTTATAGATTCCTCTGAGCCTATTTCCTTCTAGACTATATATTTAACTTGCAGGCTTTTCTACCACTGGAACTTCAGTTAAGATTTTGGGCTCAAAGAAAACCAACCTGTGGTTGAAATGGCCTCTAAAACTTTCACTGACAGGGTCTCCAGGTGGAAGAAAACATCTGTGCTGGTGTTTCAGAGTGGGTAGCGTTGCTAGCATTCTGCAGTACCCAACTCTGCCATCTGGGGGCAGCACAGTGAACCTGCAGTTGACCCAGCTATGACTTCTACACACAAGCACCTGCCAGAAGCAGGAGGGAAGGCTCATTCCTGGATACCTTTCACAGGGTCAAGGACCTCCCTGAAAGTCTGTCAGCAAGTCTGCCTCACACTTTTACTTCCAGGCATTCTGGGAAGAGACTAGGACTGGCAGGCTGGGATTTGAGCCTCCCCCTTCCCCAGCCCCCCCAGGCTGTTTTCTGAGAGTCTGCATAGTGTCCTTATCCCCAGAGTTTTGTGGGACGAGAACAGTATAAAACTATATTCTGCTTTCCAGGTGGGAGTAAGAGATGCCTTGGTGTGGCTCTCTGTCTGGGATGCTGTGTCCTCACGGGCTTTTTAATTTAAATTTTCGAATTTGGTTCACAACTACACTTACAGTTTTTATCTATGCATTTATTTTACAGATGTTATTCTCCAATATCGAGGAGATCCTCGCCGTACATAAGGAATTCTTGAAAGTTGTAGAAGAATGCTTATATCCGGAACCCAATGCACAGCAGGAAGTGGGAACCTGCTTCCTTCACTTTGTAGGATAATTTTTTTCCTGTTTATTTTCCAACTGTTGATTTTAAAGATCACATCTTGGTAGAGTTGTGTGTGTTTGTGTGTGTGTGTTTGAATTCAGCATGAGAAGTAAAGTCGGACACCAGAAGTTTGGGGTCTTTTAAGGCCAATGAAATCTTGTCCTCAAAGCCAGAAAAGGGGAGGGAACCTCTCATCATCTATTTCACTCAAAGAATAAACAGCCTTTCTTTTTCCTGACAAGCTAGTTCTTCGCATTCTCTGTAGCTTTGAATTCTAATGAATATTCAGCCTGTTTCATAATGAATGGATTTTTATGTTTCCCTCAAACATAGAACATTTTTCTTTTGAGGCCGAAACTTCTCAGTCTTATAATGGCGCTAGGAGCCCTTTATTGGTCAGAATGTTCCCTTGTTAATTGGCTGGTAGCAAACCTGGAGGTGAACAGACCCTGGCTTCTTGTGACTGATTTTCCTCCAGGGTGGCGTCTCAGAAGTTTGTTTGCAGCGCTGTGGAAAGGATGAGGGACAGGAGCAGAGCTGTTTGGAACATGGACCTTGTTATCATTTTTGTGTTTTTGTGCAGGGTAGCTGGAATTATGTAATCAAGTTGCAAAAGAAGCCTTCTGCTTAGTGAAAATTGTTTTTAAGAACTAAAGGACATCCATAGTATAAGAACACATTTTTAAAAATGTCATGGTTGATCCCATTCCATTGATGCTTATTTTCTGAATGCTTCCCTGAGTCAAATGGCTGCCCAATGACTTGTCTAACTTAAACAAGTAGATGAGAGTATTATATCCCAAATGAAGCTTCGTGTATGTTTTCCACGTAGTCATTTATCTTATCGTTTCTTTACCTTTATGGGATGAACAGGGCTTTTTTGTAATCTGTATTTCATAAAGATAATTCTGTCAAAGTAAAATGTTCCTCAGGTCTGAGTGGATTACACTAAGCATTTCTTGGTTACGGCTGGAAGCTGTGATGTTCATATCCACTTCCTCAAGCCAGTTTCCCCTCACAGAAGAATTAGACGCCCCTGCCAACTGGAGAAGCTGTCATCCCAGGCCAAAGATGGTCATGGAAACTTTGCCCCTGACAGCCATTTCCTTAGTACCACATTATGAATCTATCACCCATAAATGTCACTCAGAGTTCTGAACTTTCCTCTTGTTCTGGCTCATATCATCCTTTGAGGCAAGTGATTTGATACATGTGCTGCTGGCTATATGAAATAGTACTTACTGTTCTGTGTGTCTTTGAAGTTACAAAGGACATCCTATGTTCTGATATTTGACCAATAAATTATTTGTGTTTTTCACTGGGCTTCTTTGATAGTTATTAATCATAGCTCCTTTAAGAGCATCTTTACAGATAATAATAGAGACCAGAGAGCGTGATAGCAAGTCTCCATTTTTGGAAAGAATTCCTCTATCACTGAAGACTGTGTGTGTTGTTTACTGGCAGTTTAAACCACTAGAAGATCTTGATAGATCACATCTCTGTCCATTTCCAGTGAATGGTCCTGTTTTTTGGAGCTCTGTAGACTTGTTCATTTCTCACAGAATAAAGGTAGTTTGACAGTAGCAATAGTACTGTTTCTTGAACTTTCTGTCTGAAACATCTTTCTACGAAACAATCACTAGGATGTTATATTGTCAGGGTCTGCTTAGTTATTTGTTGGTGGTCTTGTTTGTCAATATCCTTCATAAATACAATTGCCAGGATTGGTTAACATGAAATTCAGGGTTGTATTTTCATGATTTCTGTGTGATTTCTCATATGCTTCTTTCCTCTGTGTAAAGTGACTTTCTTCTCTGAGCTTTTCCACTCACTTGTATTATTACTCACTTATATTATAGCTCACTTATATTATTACATTTATCTTGATAAATTTATTATCTCTTTTTCTAGGGTATATTTATGAATTGGGGAAAATAAATAATATGCATATATGCATATATATATTATATCTCTTGAGATATTATACCTTTGTAAACTTTAGTTATGCATATCACATGGGTTAAAATTTCAAAGTAGTAGTGGTATACAGTGATTCTTATTTATTCTGTTATATAATTAACAGAAGGACAAGTTTCGTATCTATGATGAATATTGCAGCAACCATGAAAAGGCACAAAAATTGCTTCTTGAACTGAACAAAATAAGAACAATCCGGACATTTCTTTTGGTAAGTGCATGTTCAACTGTTACTATACATTGGCTGGTTGAAGGCCCTACCTGTAAGAATGCCTGTGACACACTCTCATGAGTTACTTCTTAGCATATGCAGACTTTGAAGCTAATCCATGGACAATTCAAGCATCCAGATCTGGGATGAGCTTGTGTGTGACAAATACTGCTAATGTCCTCTTCTGGTTGACCTGGAATGTGTGTGCAATCTCCTAGGTTCCTGGTGAGCAAAGAACTAAGGTCAGAGTTCACCTTTGCCTTACATTATCAGCTCCCTAGAGATCTGCTTACACCTTAGAGGATCGGAAGAGAGATGGTCACAGGAAGGAAGCAAGTGTAAAGACAAGTTGCTCTCCTACCTATATACATTCCTTACTCTGTTTTCACGAAAGCATCAGGGATCAATGTCAAGGTGGCATACTTAAAGGCATGTTTTGACAGCTCTGGGGTGTCATTGTAAGCATCTGATTGAGAGATGAATTGGTAGGCCATCCTCCCAAAGTCTGGCTTTAGAGTACTTCAATGTACTTATACATTGTCTCCTGTTTCTTCATAGCCCTATTCCTTCATTAGCTCTAGACCACACTGATTTGATTTCAATATAGAGAGGCATTTTCTTAAAAAAAATACTTTTGGATAGTTTTATTATATAGGGCAGGGTATCCTCAAATAGGTAACCCCTCTGCCTGATATAGCTCTTAGATGTTATGATTAGTGATCAGATTTCAAGTTTCTGTAGACTTTATATGAAGAGAAACAGAGAGTTGTTCGTTGGGCCTGTAGTTTCTTTAATGTATAGCTTTATGTCATGTATTTAATTTTGCAATCATTATTACTGAATGATATTCCATTGAGTATATTTGCCATATTATGTTAATATGTTTTATACATTGATGAACATTGAGTGAGACTTATTTATAGGGTTTGCCATGAATTATGAGCATTCATGCACCAGCCAGTCTGGGGCATAAATTCTTATTCTCGTGAGTAGAAACCAAGTATGAAGTTGGTGGATCGTATGGTAAATTTAACTAAGAAGCTGGTTTTCTTTTCCACAATGATCAAGCCATCCCCAGAAACCTGTGCTGAGATTTTGGGGTTTCTGTCCCTTGCCAACACTTGGTGTGCCTAGTCCTGTGATTCTAGCTATGTTAGTAGGTCTGTAGCATTTCATTATAGTCTGAATTTGAAACTGAGAATGCTTTCCTGTGCTCACTAACCATGCATATGACCACTTTGGTGATATATTTATTTAAATCTTTCATGAATTTTAAAATCAGAGTGTTTATATTATAGAGACATACAAATGTTCTTACTTTTGGGAACAATTTCTGTATCAAATATATTACTTTCCAATATTTCTTCCCAGCCTTGGTTTTCATTTTTTTTAAAAAAAAATACTGCCTTTTGAAAAATCTAAAGTTTAAAATTTGATGAGATATAATTTATTAATATTTTCATTATGGCCATGCTTTTCTTGTCATATTTAAGAACTCTGTACTTAGGTGTTGTGCTTATTTTATGAGTTTCCTGAATGTTTTATTCGGTTGGTACTGTGTTTAGAATTATCTTAGTTTCATTTGGGGTTGATTCATGTTTTAGGTGTAGTAGTTTTTTCAGAGTCTTCGGGTATTCTGTTCGCAGCATCTTGCTGCCTGATTTCAGGCAGTTTATTTCTCTTTCTTTTCCTTACTCTATTATCTAGATTAGAACCTGTTGTAGATTGCTGAATAGAAACCCTATGGACTTATGCCTTATTGTTGGTCATAGGGGTAAAGCTTTGTAAGCTATACATTGTTCACGTGAATCGACTTTCTGACATTTTTATTACATTCGTAGTTTTGAGAGTTTTCTTTATTACCCTTTCTTTCTTCCTTCCCCTCTCCCTCCCACCCTCTCTCCCTCTCTCCTTCTCTTCCTGTCTTCTCTTTTTTCTGTCTGTCTTTCTCAACATTGGTATTGATGTTCAGGCTCTGTGCATGCTGGGCAAGTACTTTGTCACTAAAAAAAAACCACATCTCTTACTGAACTACATCCTTAGCTCTTTTTTTAAAAAATATTGGAAGCTATGACTCATTCATATGTGTGTGTGTGTACAACTATAAATAATATTTGTACTTGATTATACAAAATAATGAAGTTGTGAATTCACTTATATTCACTTATCCACATAAAAATGGAGTATTGAGTCCAAATATAATTCTCTTTTATAGCTTTCAATTTTGTTCATTTTCTTTATACTTTGTTGTTAGATATGTATTCATAATTATTATGTTCACATTTCTATTTATCATTATAAAATAATCACTTTCACGTTCAATGCTAGTTTTGATAAAGTCTATTTTCCTTGTAGTTATGATGGCTCTCTTGGTGGTTGAAATTCACTCTTTATGTCTCCTTGAGCAACTGGCTATGATGTTTTACATGTGTGGTATACAACGCATAGCCAGAACTTCCTTTCCTAGCCACGCTAATTTTCCTGTGTTTTATACTTGCTACAGACTGTTATCTCGACTCCTGAAGATTTGACCCTGACTCTGACGACCTTGCTTGTGAAGACTAACTAACCCTAACTCACCCTAATTTTTCCTATACTAGTTTATCTGGGAATGTCGGTGCCTTCATTTTGACGGGTGGTTCTATTGATGGAACTCTTGATTGCATCTTTGCTTTTCCTAATTTTGACTTGAACTCCTCTGCTGCCCAGCTTCCCTTGCTTCTGATGATAGTGAACCTGTCCTTTGTATATTGTTTACAAACTACTTCAGTTTCTTCTTGCCACTCTTAGTACTCTATCTTTCCATAGTTTAACTACATTGTGATTAGATGAGGATAATGACTTTGCTTTTCTCATTTGTAGATAAGCCTTTTGCTTTTTAATAATTGTTGGGACATTTTAGCATGGCCCAAGTGGCATGTCGCTGTGCTTCTAGCTACACGTGAGGAAGAGGTGGGAAGAAGGACTTTTGACCTCAGGAGCTGAAGGCTAGTCAAGGCAACATGGTCAGACTCCAAGGCTCCAACTTAAAATAAAATGAACAAACTAAAACATAAATTGTGATGTTTGTAAGCATTATTAAAGATAGTTACCATAAACTGGATGGTGGTGGCACATATTTTAATCATAGCACTCAGAAGCAGAGGCAGGTGTATAATTGTGAGTTCAAGGCCAGCCTGGTCTACAAAGTGAGTTCAGGACAGCCAGGTCTACACAGTAAAATCCCATCTCCAAAACACACACACACACACACACACACACACACACACACACACACACATATATATATATGTATATGTATACATATATATATATGTGTGTGTGTGTGTGTATACTTTTTTCTGTTTCTTTATTACCGTTTATACATACATTAAAATAAAAATAATAATTATTAGTATTATATTATTTGTGTATAGGTGTCTTGCCTCCATGGATCTTTGTCTACTGTATGTGTAGTGCTTTTTGAAAGTCAGAAGAGGGTGTGAAATCTTCTGGTGCTGAGTTACAGATGGTTGTCAGGTAACATGCAGATGCTGGGGATCAAATCCAGATCCTCTGGAAGAGCAGCTAGTGTCCTTAAGCCATGCCCTGCTGAGCCATCTTTCTAGCCACCATATCCGTGTTTTCTCCTATTGCCTTGGAACTGTTTGTTTTTCCCTAATCTTTTTTTTTTTTAATTCTGTTTTTCACGTTGGATGATTTATGTGAACTTGTTTGTAGCTCAATGGAGTTCTCTTTTCATTCGATGTCTGTTTGATTTGGCTCCTCTGCTTCTCTCTATTGAGGGTTCCTGTTCTCAGCTCACTCTTCACTTACCTGATGCTGTTATCTCAGGAATATTTTGATGTCATTGATCTCCCTGAAACTTATTCAGTGTTCATACTTATTTTTATGACCACAGCACAGCTCACTGTGGGCTATATGAGCCCACAACAATCATTAACCCAGAAAATGCTCTGCAGACATGCCCACAGACTGATGGAGGAAATTCTTCAGCTGAGGTTTCCTGTTCCTAGGTGACTCTAGTTTGTGCCAAATTGACAAAACTCAACTAGGACAAGTACTTTCTGTGCATGCATGAAGACAATCCAATGTACTGTTTCTGAGGACTCATGTAATGCTGACTGAGTGTCCACCTAGAACTGAGCCTTAGAAGGCAGAGAGACAGGATTCCCCAGAGCAAGCTGGCTGGAGTGACCAGTCATAATGGTGAGCATTGTCTCATTGAGACCCTGTCTCATTGAATAAGTTGAAAGAGGATTGAGAATGATTTCTGACATCAACTTTGGCCTTCCACATGCACGTATCACATGCGCATGTACCAATGTGCATGCTCACTACACATGTAGCTGTCCACAGTATGCAAGAATGCATGCACATACCCTATCACCACCACCACCACATGTGGAAAGAAAAAGTTAAAATTACCTGGGACAGCCCAGCATTGGTGGCACACGCTTTAATCCCAGCACTTGGGAGACAGAGGCAGGTGGATTTCTGATTTCGCAGCCAGCCTGGTCTAAGTGAGTTCCAGGACAGCTAGGGCTACACAGAGAAACCCTGTCTCGAAAAACCAAAAACCAAACAAACAAAACACCCCCCCCAAAGCCAAAAACCCAAAACAAAATGACCTAGGAGTTTTCAGGATACTTCAGCCAGAGCAGGGAAAGAGGGAACTACAGCTGCTAGCTGTTCCTGTTGGAACAGGAAACTCTGAAGCAGTCATGGAATAGTATAAGATATAAATAATTGTGTCCAGGGATTTCTCCCAGGAAAAATGCCATACATACCTTGAATAATCTTGGCTGCTCTGTCTGTTGTGATGTCTAGATGAAGTGATCATTCCAAGCTAAGCACACATATTGGCACTGAGGCTTGGCTGCAGGGGAGGAGTTGGTACCAGTGCTATGCTTTCATAACATTTTTCTCTCCGTTTTTGGTCCCTCCTTAAAATTCATATGGAATGTTATTATAAAATTGTGACAGAATATTCTGGCCTCGTAATACAGCTATCTGAAGTGCTTCTCTTTTCTGCCTGATGTATAAAGTCTACTTCTGTTTGGCTACCATGGAAGGCAATGCAGAAACCAGTTTTGAGCAGGTCTTCCTCGTTATACATCTGTTCAGAAGACCAAAGACCATTTACTCCAGTGGGTTTTCTCTTTACTGTCCCTTCCTGGTGAGCTTCATGCCTACCGCCCTGTGACTGTTGATGTGTGGGGATTTCTCCTTCACATTGCCAATGTGGACATCCTTTCTGACTTCCTCTGAGATTGGCTGCCACAGCATCATTCCTTAAGTGTGATCACATAATAACAGCAGGAATAGAATGACTTGGAATCACCAGGTTAAAGTGTTCCAGCTTGGCAGAGTGAGTCACTCTGAAATGAGTTCAAGTTGTGCTACTAGTGAGCAATGAAGCCCGACTTTCACAGTAGAACTCAACTTCTCTCTGTTTGCTTTTCTCCAACATGATGACTTTTAAAAATTGTTCTTTTTTAATTTCTGTGTGTGTATGTGTGTGCCTTTAGGTATATGTGCCCGATTGTCTGTAGGTGTTCAACATGTGTGGAGGTGCCTATGGAAACCAAAAGAGACAGTCACATCCTTTAAAACTCAAGTTACAAAAGTTGTGAGCCTGATCTGAGTACTGACAACTGAACCCAGGTTTATTTGCAAAAGTGGAAGTGTAGACCCATCTCTCCAAGCACAACATTGTGCTTCCTATAAACAAAATATATCTGTTTTGTCTGTTTCCCTATTTTTCCTCTCTTTCCCCCCTTTTTTTTTAACTGAAACCCTTCCCCTTCATGCTTGCTCAAAAGAATATGTGTAAATTAAATTCTAAATATAGGTTCACTTTGGGTTCTATAACCAGTGTGAAGGACTGGGTCTTGACTGAACCTCGTAACATGGTATGTAAGGACATGCATTTTTCACAAATGTTCAGCATACAATGTGATGACCGAATAGTTCACAACCTCAGGTTTGCAAGATGTACTTATGTTTATTTTCCCCACAGAACTGCATGCTGCTTGGAGGTCGGAAGAATACAGACGTTCCCCTGGAAGGATATTTAGTGACACCAATTCAGAGGATATGCAAGTACCCTCTTCTTTTGAAGGTATTTTAATTATGTACAGTGCTTGTTATTGCCTTAACATTTGATTTATTTAAAAAACCATATCATTTAAAGAGACCAATATTATAAAAATAATAGACCATAATTACTGAAAAAATAGCTGTTTAGTCATTGTCTTAGTCAGGGTTTCTATTCCTGCACAAACATCATGACCAAGAAGCAAGTTTGGGAGGAAAGGGTTTATTTGGCTTACATTTCCATACTGCTGTTGATCACCAAAGGATGCAGGATTGGAACTCAAGCAGGTCAGAAAGCAGGAG
>NC_034611.1:6441677-6449948 GCF_900095145.1 Mus pahari | reverse complement strand
GGGGCCTCTCCCCCTTGATCACTAATTGAGGAAATGCCCCACAGCTGGATCTCATGGGGGCATTTCCCCAACTAAAGCTCCTTTCTCTGTGATAATTCCAGCTGTGTTAAGTTGACACAAAGCTAGCCAGTACAGTCATAAATAGGAATGTCTTGAATAGGAAACAAACTTTTGGTAGAAAGAGCATTAAAGGATGCTCTTAGTGCTTTCTGGAGCATACATACTCGTTTGAGCTTCATTTAGAGTAAATGCATTAGCTTTAGAAGAGACCCCACTAAATCATTATGATTGGCTTCCACAGCACTTTAACTATAGAGAACTTTAAATACTTCCACTGTTGGTCTATGTTTGGTTTTTCCATGCTTTGGTGACTAGATGCTAATGAAGTTTAGGTTAAGCATACATAATTTTAGAACTTAGTCTGATGGTTAGTTTTTTGTCCACTTGACACAAGTTCTGGCCATCTGAGAGATGGAACTATCTATTGAGAAAATACCTCCATCAGTTTAGTTTGTGGCAAGTCTGGAAGATATTTTCTTGATTAACAATTGATGTGGGAGGGCCCAGCCACTGTGGGTGGTACCACCCCTGGGCAGATGGTTATGAGTTATAAAAAAAAAAAAAAAGCAAGCTAACCACCCATGGGAACATGCTAGTAAGCAGTATTCCTCCATTGCCTCTGCTTCAGTTCTTGCTTCCAGGTTTCTGACCTCACTTCCCCTCATGATCTACAATAAGCTGAATCAAACCCTTTCTTCTCCAAGTTGCTTTGATTCATGGTGTCTATCACTGCAATGGAAACTCAACTAATGCACTTGCCTTTTAAATAATTATTTTAAGTGTATGGTGTAGACCACGTGGAACCAGAGTTATCAAATTTGGGAGGGGGTTGACATTTGAGGATCAGTTTGAGCTGGCAGTTTCTTGGGGTCTCTTGTTTCAGGGGAGCCAGATGTAGCTGAAGGCTTGACACAAGTCTGTTGGAGCCCTCTGACTCCAACTGCCTTGAGGATGGCTAGCATGTCAAGATATTGGCTCTACCAAAGGAGGCAGACAAGGTTTTTGATTGGACCCTGAAGTCTTTATTAGTATGAAGTTTACTGGACAGAAATGGAGAGGTTCTTCATGTCCTTCTCTGAAAAATCCTGTCTCTAGTTCTGACAGATCTATTGGAATTTTGCCAGCTGATGACATGAGTCTCCAGTGACAGTTTTAGGGTCTGGTCAAGGTCATTGGTGAGGAAAGATTTACTGTACAGGGATGATACTTGGTAATTAGACTCATTCCTAAGTTTGAGCAGAGCTGGGGCAATATATATTACCCATGGGGCTTGGGTCTCCTGGCCTAGCTTCCTTAGGTGTCTTTTAGGAGATGTGTAGCCTGTTTTACTTTCCCAGAACTCTGGGGCTGTGAAGCGCAATGTAGATGATGCTGAATTTTTAAGGCTTTAGTTAGACCCCGAGAAATGATTGAGCCCATTAAAGCTGTAAGCACTTTCTATGCTCACCCCAGCTCTGAGAAAAATGCAGGTTTTTTATATTTATTATAGATGCTTAAAGTCTTTGCTTAGGCTATTTTCAACTAACTCATATGACTTACCCATTTATTCTAGTCTAAGTTCTGCCATGAGTCCTGTTAGTCTCCGTCCATCCCAGCCTATTCCTTCCTCCGTCTGATTGGTGAGATCTTCTCTGCACCTTACTCATTTCCCATAATTGTCTCTTCCTGGAAGTCCTATCTTCTTTACCTGCCTTTGCTATAGGCCATTAGTTTTTTTTTTTTTTTTCCTTAAGACCAATCAGAAGGTGAGAGAGGGAGTGTTTACAAAATATGATATAGCCATATGAATAACAATACCAAAGTCTGTCTGCACTCAACTCTCTGTTGCACAGAAATTAGCATTTGAATAGTACAAAGAAACTCTTTACACAGGAGCACAAAAAATCACCTCAACATATTGTCATTCTGGAAACTTTTTCTGTTTTTGTTTTTGTTTTTTTGTTTTGTTTTGTTTTGGTTTGTTTTTTTGAGACAGGTTTCTCTGTGTAGCCCTGACTGTTCTGGAATTAGCTCTGTAGACCAGACTGGCCTTGACATCACAGAGATCTGCCTGCCTCCACTTCTTTAGTGTTTTGATTAAAGGTATTTGCCACTACCACCTGGCTTGGAGAAATTTGAGTATTCCAAATCTAGGAATTATTTCAGAGACCGATACTCTAGCTAGTTATTTTAGAGAAACAACATCCTCTCTACCTCTGGTTTTCTATTTCACATAGGAAAGCTCCTATCCATCCTGTAAATGTGTCCACTAAGACTAAGAGATATTTGGAATTTTGTCCACCAGGCATGTAAGTTAAATCTAGTTGCCAGTCTTCCCCATGGTAGGTGCCCTGTCTCTATTACATGAATCTGGAGATATCATTTTGAGGGGTTATATCAATGAGATAGCTCATGTTCTACTTGATGGATTATTTCTTTTAGGCCTTGTCCATTGAACATTCTGTTTACCAGGATAAATGTACATCCTTGTCCAAAATGACACATGTGACAAAGGGCTTTAAAACTTCCATTGTAGGGTAATGATAATCAGTGATTAGGTGTTAGCTCTCATCCTTCATGATTTCTGATTTTAAAGGCTAAAGCTGGTTTCTCAAGGGATTTGTTGGCTCTTTCTCAAGGCAGCAGAGATTCCTCCCAGAGGCTGGGACATTCCTTGGGCCCCAGTGCAGCCTCCTTGGCCTCAGAGTCAGCCATCTTATTTCACTTGCCACTGGGTCTTCTCCTTTCTCATGTCCAGGACAGAGGACTGTAGTCACTTGCCTGATCAAAAGGATAACATTCTGGAGTCTAAGAATTTCTCGAGAATACTTTATAGGGGTTTCTGTTAGGAGGAGACTTCTTTCCTTCCATGTGGTTAGATAGGCATGGGAGATAAGGAGGCCACATTTGGAATCTGTATAAATAAATGCTGAACCCCCAACCCCCACCCCAGGACAGTTTTGGGCCTAAAGTGATAGCTTTCAGCTTGGCTAGTTGAGTAGCAGAGTTTGGGGCTTTTGGACCTGATTCCTGCACTTTGAAGTCAGCGACTATTGCATATCCTGCATGTCAGATTATTCTTTCATTAATGAAGGAACTATCCTCTGAATAGAAGACCAAGTTAGGGTTTTCCAGGGGCTGATCTGAGAGATCAGGATGGGCTACTACACAATTCATTGTCCATAGGGATCCCTGAAAGGAGGAAGAGAGATTTTCCTTCCGTTTCTGGCAGATAGATGGCTTTGACAGGTCTTGAATGGAATTTCAGCTCCCTCCAGCATGAGGGCCTGATATTTAAGGAACCCATTGTGAATTAGATTTACAGTGGTTCTCAACCTGGGCTTGTTACCTCTTTTGGGTCAAAGGACCCTTTCACAGGTGTCGCCTAAAATCATAGGAAAACACAGATATTTATATTATAATTTACAACAATAGCAAAATAACAGTTATAAAGTAACAGTGAAAACAGTTATATGGTTGGGGGTTCATCACAACACAGGGAACTCTCTTAAAGGTTCACAGCATTAGGAAAGTTGAGAAACATTGAGTTAGAACATTGTCTTTGAATTTGGAATGATCCAGTGTAATCACTCATGTGAACTGCAAGGGGGCGCCCAACGGTAGTCTTTTGAGATTCAGGAATCATGAGTCTGACAGTATTAACTGCTCACAGACATTCAGATCAGCCCATGGCTACCTGATGTAATTCCTTAGCTATCCATATGACTTGAGGAAATGAACAATGCACTGGGTAACTACACCAGAGCTGTTCCCTGTCACTCGGCTATACAGGTCTTTTCTCTGGATATGAGGTTTCTTTAGTCATCTCACATAGAAGATCATCTACATATTGGATCAAGGTAGTCTTCAGATATGTTCGTCTTATCATTCTTGGGAAAGAGCTAAGGCAAATAAGGAAGACTGTCTCAAAACTGCTGCAAGATGACAGTTAAAGTAAGTTGTCCTGCTCTGCATGTGAGATGTTCAAAAGCAAATAAAAACTAGTTATTAGATGACTTGAGATATTTAAGAAACTGTCTTCAAGATATTAACACTGATATGACATATTAAGAAATGCTCGTGGTGGTGGCAGCACAGACTTTTAACCCCAGCCCTCAAGGGGCAGAGGCAATCTGAATTAGAGACCAGCCTGGTCTACCGAGTGAGTTTGAGCACTGCCAGGTCTACACAGAGAAACCCTGTCTTGGAGAACAAACAAACAAACAAGATCTAGCCTTGACCCAAGAGTATTTTTAGGGGAATCTGGGTAAGGAGAATGTGAGAATTAGGAACAACTAGATGGGGTGGAGTCACTCTGTAACTGATCAATCATACAAAAACCTTGGACTGATTTATTTGCTAGAACCTTTGCTAACACCAAGAATGAGATGTTCCGTGTGCTAGAACATTCAGCCAATCATCCTTATTTCATTAGCCTTTGGATTATGTCCCTCTCTGACTTCAGGCTTCAGGAGACATTGCCTCTGATCTAGAAAATAGGCAGGGTCTTTAAGATACATAACTCCCAAAGCTGCCATCTTAGCCTTCTCATTAGTTTATACTCCCATCTGTCTATGCTGCAGTCTTGATCGTTGCTTTCTATTGAGACAAGCAGTAATGTTCTGCCCTGGAGGGATAAATCTTAAGTCTAGACAAAAAGTTTTTTTCTAATAGAGGAGTCAGGCAGGGTATAAGGAAATATTAAAGAGAAATGACAAATGTGGAGTTCTCCTCCTGAACATGCAAACAGTTGAGTGAAATATCACTTAAGGGGCTGGTCTAATGCACCCTGAATTGTTGTAAACCTTCAGGACCAGGGACCAAGGGAAAGGGACAATGCCAAGAATCATACCCCTGAGTCAGTCATGAATCAAATCTTATGTTTCTCACAGTCAGAAACTCCTTAAGATTGCTGATCACGATGGAAGCCAGTATGAAAACCCTCTGCCTGCCAGACCTGTCATTGTGGGGAAGGTGGTGACATGAAGGTCAACTAGGCTGCAAGGCACTGATGTTGCCAGTGATTTTCCTTATAGATAGGACAGGGTCTGGGAAGTCTCTGAGAACATTCCCAACAGGAAGTGACCTTCTTGTGAAGCAAGACCTAGGCTTAGACTTGTTTTGGGGGTTGGGAGGACATTTATCTAACTGGCTCTTGTAGTGATCACTAACTCTCCATGATACTCTTTCCTTTCTTGGTTGTATCATAAAAAGACTGAGTTTATGACCTGGCCAAATAAAAATCCCAAAGCCTGCTAATGTTTTGTCTGGGGCTGCTACCAGTGTCTCAAGCATTTTATGAATGTCTGAAGTTGACTGAGTTAAGAGAGTGGTGGCTTCTAGGATTACTTCTTCTAGTGACTGAGGGTATGTAGAAGCTTCCTTGCCTTCTTGAACTATATAACAGGGACTAATAAAGAGTTTAGACAGTAGCAGCCTTCTCAAGACCCTCTATCACACAGTAAAGAATGTCATCTCCATTCTTCATGTGGTCATTCGGATTACAGAGATGGGCTAGCCTTATCCCCCATAGGAAAGTCCTTGTCCACTTTAGTCCCCTGGGCAGTGACAATGTCATTGCTGCTTTAAGAGCTCAATCTAACATTCTCCTCTTTCCCAAAAGGGTTAACATTTGTTTTTAATAACGTCATTACATCTCTCCAACATAATTCATGTATCTGCTTCAGTAGCTCGGTAGATTGACCTCACTGTTCTGGGTCCTCCATATAACTCCTCAATTTTTCCTTACTCTGTGTCATTCAGTTCTGCCAGGGTAAAGGAGGAATGGGCAAACATAGCTCTTCTCTCTCTCCTGATTCTTACCTAAGAGAAAAACATCCCCTTTGAGTATTAGGATAGTGCATAGAAAATTATTTTGTTTCTTTTTGGGGTAAGAATTGCATGGATATGAGGGTTATTGGGGGCTTAGGCTCCCAAAAGATCAGAATTGATCCTTGGTTCTTTCTTTCTTTCTTTCTTTCTTTCTTTCTTTCTTTCTTTCTTTCTTTCTTTCTTTCTTTCTTTCTTTCTTTCTTNCTTTCTTTCTTTCTTCTTCTTCTTCTTCTTCTTCTTCTTCTTCTTCTTCTTCTTCTTCTTCTTCTTCTTCTTCTTCTTCTTCTTCTTCTTCCTAGTAGAATTTTCTTGGGTGAAGGTCTTTCTTCTAATTTCTCTGGCTCTTCACTCATCTTTAAAACTCTATAGCTAGCTATAGTTAACTAATGTGGAGCCATCAGAAAGTATTGCAGAGACTCCTTGGCTACTGGTGGATCAAAATAAACTCCAATTAAATAACTCCCAGACAGGGTTCTTGTGGAACACTTTATGTACCATGAAGGTAGTCTCCAGATTAGGCCCCTCCAATCTGGTTCTCAGATTTTAACTTATTCCACCTCCATTATTTCAGGTGTACAATAGTAAGAGGAACTAGCTGAACTCTAGTCGCAACTCTCCGGCAGGGTAGCAGTTAGAATCCAGATTATGTAACAGTCCAGTAAGTTTTTAACTCTCCTGATCATGACTCCATGTATTCTGACCTAGGAGAGGGGAGCGAAGAGCCCAAGAAGAGCCTGTTTGTAGTCAGACTAGGTAAGACCCTCAAACCATCTACCCCAGTCAGAGAAGACTACAGAAGACTAACAAGATCCTATGTAGCCAGCAAAGTCTAGACAAGATGCCAGCAAGATTGCCCATAGTTGGAGAAGGCTAGATAAGACACTAAGAAGACTCTACCCAGTCAGAGAAGACTATGATTGTCAGGATAGAGGGAAAAATGCAGTCTCATTAGGACTAAAGTTCACCGAGTCTCTTTGGATCCAGCTACCTGTAGCAATTCTAAGAGATCTTCAGCCTCAGTGTAAGGAATGAGTGTTTGCCAGCTGTGAAGCCTTCAGCCAGAACTCTCTGAAAGAAGTCTCCTGCTCTTAGAAACAAAGGCATTGGAGCTAAATCTGAAAGTGAACCCTCCTTATCAAAGAAAAGGGAAAAATAAAATTACCACTCTGTGCTTTCCACTATACTTTAAATGTAGCGGTGGTGACCTTCCTGTTCCAGAATGAGGAAGGGATGCCATCTAACTCAGTGGTCACCCCATCACATGCTTTCATGGTTTGGTTCGGTTTATCCTGACCTTAATATCTAGATGTTCATCAGAAGGACTCACAGGGAAGTCTTTCAAAAATGTTACTGTCTAGTCAAGGAGATTCTCAGACACAGCAGGCACCAAATTTTGTTAGGGGTGAAGAAGCACACACACAGAAGACCCCCATAAGTGCAGAGGAGATTTAGAAACCAGATCTTCAGGGAGGGCTTGAAGGTTTTAATTGTTTTTGGGCTCCTTAAGCAAAGAAGAGGCAGGTTAGGAGTGTTTGGGAGTGGATGGGTCTGCTAGTCTACTAGTGTGTGTGTGTGTGTGTGTGTGTGTGTGTGTGTGTGTGTGTGTGTGTGTGTGTGTTGGGAGGCTGTACACCAAGCCTTTGTTCTGGATGGAGAGGCCAGAAGTTTACCATCTGGATGTTTACCTATAGCCTCTTTTCCTAGCTGTCTGCCTGTCATGGTGCTTATCTGCCTTCAGGATATCTTGCCTTAATTGCTCTCTACCTTAATTTTTTGAGCCAAAGTCTCTCACTGAGCCTGAAGCTTATCAACTTGGCTAGGCTGGATGACAAATAAACTTCAGGGAGCCTTCTGTCTGTCCCAACCTTCTACAGTGGGGTTATAGGTGTAGAACACCACACCTAGTTCTTGACACACATTCTGGGGATCTGAGATTGGGTCCTCATGTTTATGTAACAGGCTTTATGGACTGAGTCACCTCTGAAGCTTGTAAGAACCTTATTTAAAAAAAAAAAAAAAAAAAAAGACTGATTTCTTATTACAAAGTAGGTCTAAAGTTGCTTGGTTAAGCTATGGAAAGCCTTATGCTGAAGCAAAGGCAGGGACCACCTGCGGCAATTTTGGCACAGCCTTTAACATGCAGTATCAATATAAGCATGGCTCTGTATGTTCTGATGTTCTAAGAGTCCCTACAGATTTCCAGCTAAGGGACTCAGTGGGCTTACACACCCACAGGCACCCTTCTCCCTGGTCTCTGTTGGAATACCAGCTATTGTAAGGGCCAGAAGGAATGTTAAGAATATGTTGTAGCCGGGCGTGGTGGCGCACGCCTTTAATCCCAGCACTTGGGAGGCAGAGGCAGGCGGATTTCTGAGTTCGAGGCCAGCCTGGTCTACAGAG
>NC_034611.1:6403775-6441557 GCF_900095145.1 Mus pahari | reverse complement strand
AAAAAAAAAAAAAAAAAAAGAGTATGTTGTAAATAAGTGGTTGCATTAAATCACTCATTGCTGATTAGGAAGGAAACAAGTGTTTAAATTTGCTTCTTAAAAAACAAAACAAAACAAAAACAAAAACAAACCAAAAACCCAAAACCCTAGCATCATAGATACATTCTTGTCTCACATGTAAGAGAACAGTTAAGAGGCTATAAGTAGAACTTAGCTCCTTTTCCTTTGTGGGAAGATTATTTTCACACACACACATACGCACACACACACACACACACACACACACACACTCACACACACACACACAAAGATGATTTACTTATGCATACAGATGAACTAATGCTGAAAAATTATGCTTATATTGTCTTTGAGTGGTTTTATTTATTCAGAGGTAAGTATTAAAAACACGAGGTTATGGTTGAGTAATTCAGAACCTGAGTGTGAGTAACCATTAGAATTATTATTTGATTTGCTTTTTATTTGTTCTGTTTTTGTTTGTTGTTATTTCACATGATCTAATTCATGTCTCAACTCTTTGGGTTAGGTTGGCCACTATTTCAGGGGCCACATCCTGTCCTGAAGGTTGATGCTCTCATTTCCCAACCAGCCACTCCCTTATTTAATTCTTAGTTTGTACTTTGGGGATGGAAGTTTTATGCATGTTTTTCCTTTTCATTCCAAATATCAAAAGCAGAATAATCTGTAATCTTTTAACTATATTAAAAGGTCTTCTTAGTTGTTGTTTAGAAGTATAAAATTAAACATCTTCACCCACTGTCTAGACTTTTATGACCACACGGCTTCTTAGTCATTTATTTCCTTATGGCAGTTGTCATCACCATGACACTAACAGTTACAAAAACCCTGCAGCATAATTTCAGAAAGATTCCTTTTTTTTTTTTTTTAAATTTCTCAATATGCAGTAGAAAAGCAGGCATTTCATAGTTGTCTTATTATTGAATATTTTGAAATAAAATTTGACCTTGTGTTTGATATGATCTAACATGAAAGGAATACACATTACATTTTTCCCAAGATGAAGTTGAAAGTTTTATTCTGGACCACAAAATCTTAATACAGACATACAACCTCAGAAGTAAATTAAGGAATTTACTTCTCAGAATTAAAGCCCATTTAAAGTGTGTGAAATGAAGACATCAGCCTATAGTGTCTCAAAAGATGTTAGAAATAGGGATTTAATTCAGTTTTGAAATTGTGGTGCATATTTATTTGAAGATCTGATAAAGAATGTGAGACAAAGGCAATTAACATATACTGATACGCTTCTGTTTGAACAGAAGTCAGGTTTATAAAAGCTAGGATGTGATCCAGGTGAGGTAGCTGATCATTTGAATCAAGAAACGTCCTTCTGTTTCTAAAATACAGGTAAGTTTGAGGAAAAACAGTTTCTGCAAAAACTGAGCATTGAAGTAATGCTCACTCATCGATTTGACCTTTGGCTTTTGATCCCTATCTTAGTGGAGGGTGTGATGTCATTTAGCAGAGTGGCTGTCCCAGTCTTTGTAGTTTTCATTTCCTGGTCAGTCTGCTGTACTGGAGATCAGCGTGTGGTCTGTCTTTGGGTATCCACAGGAATTACTGAAGCGAACTCCACGGAAACATAGTGACTACGCAGCAGTGATGGAAGCGCTCCAAGCCATGAAAGCTGTTTGTTCCAACATTAATGAGGCCAAGAGACAGATGGAGAAACTGGAAGTTTTAGAAGAGTGGCAGGCACACATCGAAGGCTGGGAGGTATGTGTCCTTTGCTCAGCTCTTCAGCTTCATAGGGCTGTGGCTTCTCCTCAGTACATGGAACCCGGTGTGCAGGGCTTCTCCTCAGTGCACAGGACCCTGGGTAGCTAGCTATCTTCCAGCAGCCCATGGGTTGTTGTCAGCTCAGAAAGTGTCACCTTAACACTTGTGTGGGATGGAAGTCATCTTGACCTGAGACATGTGTGATGGAACCAATCAATACCATGTGCCTCCAAGCTCTGGCCCTTCAGAATTGGGGTACCAGGATTACCTTTTTCCTGTCCTGATTCTGGTCAACAAGTTTATAATCTGGATTCTTGAGATAATAAAAGATTGTGTGTGCTGTGATATCATCTTTAGACTCTTACATTGACGATATGATGTTGAATTTTATTTTGCTAATCAGTCTGTGTTTTGATTTCATTTTGAAACTGAAGGAAATCTCTGTGATTTATTTGATGGTGTTCATCTAGTCAAAATGAAAAATGTTATGAGTTTTATGAGTCATTAAAGAAAGTTTTTTTAAAGATAAAAAAGTAAATAAAAATCTTATTTGAAAAAATGCCCAATGTTTCCAGCTAAGATGACTGGTGATGTTAGTCTTAATTATTCCACAAGGATAAAATTGGCACTTCTGCTATAGAAATAAGCTAAAATTCAGGTTTGAAATGACTGTAGCTTAAAATAATATGATCTTTGGGCTAGCAGATTTTTTTTTCATGTGATAAACAATTAAAATAATAAAAATACAAGAGTGGAAACAGGAATGAAATTGTATAGCCAAGTACAACTCAGGCCAATGCACAGATTACTTTTATTAGACATAAAATTATATTCAGCTAGATATGCAAAGAAATCAACAGTGCTGACCTGAAATAAGTCTCCTATTTGGCCACCCCCTGGCATGAATCATTGAAAGTGCTAACTGGGGTCTGATTTAGCTTCCTCTCTGCCTGTAGTCTTCCATTGGGAGTGCCCAGGGTGACCCTTCCTGCAGCATGAATCCTGCCTCTTTCAATCAGAGAGAATGGTTGTGTGTTTTACAGTTAATTCATGATGATAATTCCTTTCCTGCGGAGCAGTTGTCCTGCTGGGATGAGAGAATTAGAGCCAAGTTTGCTTTTTGTGGCTTTGTTGTCAGTTGAATGCTGGGGGAAAAAAAAAAAAAAACCAAACTCTCTTAACATTGCAGGATTTGCCAGTATAATCTGCCAGCCTTTTACTACCAGAAGAACTTCAGAGACTGTATTCAGTACTGTGGATTCTGTTGTAATTTGGTTCCCTTCTAGTATGTAGCTTTAAAAGATAGGTCTACTACAGGTAAGAGGGTTTGCGTAAGCACTATTGCTTTTTTTGCACAGCCATGGATTGCATTATTTTACAAGTAGATCACAGCAGAGGATGTATCCACTAGGCCAGTTGCTAAAATTTGGGTCTTGAGTGTCCCTCAATACCCACGTGTTGAAGGCTAGGCTCCCAGTCTTTGGTACTGTCAGGAGATGGTAGTACTTTTAGGAGGTGAGGCCTAGTAGAAATAAGTTAGGTGACTGGAAAGTGTGCCAATACAGGGGATATTTAGATGTTGGGACCTTCCTGTTTCTCTCTTACATTTTCTTTTCTCCATGAGTATCTTAGTTAGGGTTTCCATTGCTCTGAAGAGACTCCATGACCAAGGCAACTCTTATGAAGGAACACATTTAATTGGGGCTGGCTTACAATTTCAGAGGAAGCATAGCATCATCCAGGCATACATGATACTAGAGAAGCTGAGAGTTCTATATCTTGATCCTAAGTCAATCAGGAGGAGACTGACTCCCTTCTGCAGGCAACCAGGAGAATGGTACCTTCTGCACTGAGCAGAGCTTGAGCACTAGGAGCCTTCAAACTCACCTACCCAGTGACATCATTCCTATAACAAGGCCACCTCTCCTCCAATAATGCCATACCTCCTAACAATGTCACTTCCCATGGGCCAAGGATACTCAAACTACCACAATGAGATAAAACAAACAAACAAAAAAACCCTATCTCTGAAAATACTTCCACTATGACATACTATCTCATCAGAGACCAAAGCAATGAGGCCAAGTGGCCAAGGACTGAGATGCTGGAAGATATGAGACAAAACCCAAATGTTTCCTTTCTATCCACGGATTTATTTCTGGTATTCTTTATAGTTAACAGAAATGGCATGCCAGCCCTGATTTTACAGTATTCAGAGTGGAGCCTTGAAGCTGAAGAAGTCAGTGGAGCTTTAGCAGTTTAGTTGAGTATGCAGGAATCCAGCAAGGGCTCAACTGTGTCATACAGGGCAATTGATAGTGCTAATGCCCTCTGTTCTTGAGAAGATTGAAAAGAATAAGTGAGATATGGCCATAGAGTTGAGAATTTGAGAATGTTGAAGCTTAGCTGAGACAGCTACTTGATAACTCATGACTAGTTCTCCCTCCAGTCCCCCACAGTGATGAGGGGAACTATTAACATTTTTGAAGGGGTTAGTAGAGAGTACTCTTTCAAGAGAACTCTCTAGAAGCACAATTTGGACAGGGTTAACTCTACCCTGAGAGAGAACAGGAATGGGTTAAAGAGGTAGTATGGACTTTTAACAGGGTTATTTGATATATGTGGATAAATCTTCTGCCTTCAGGGGAGTCCAAGTTCTGATGTAGATGGTAGAATGATATTCACAGAAAGCAGAGTCCTCGGAAGTCTTTTTTGTACTTAGGAACTTGGAGTGAGTGATGAGAATGAGCTTTGTGTAAATTTCCTGCAGCTCTCTCATGACCACTTCGGGGATATAAGCATTCTTGCATCAGTCACTAAAATGTCTTTGAATAGCACCGAAGTCTTTTAAATGATGGATAGGCACTAGTTCTAATTTGGGGTAGAAATTTTTCTCATTCAATTATCCAGGGTCTCATTGTCTCTTTAATCAAAGAAAGGTTTTGTCTGTCTGTTTGTTTGTTTGTTTGTTTGTCTGTTTTTGAAGACAGGGTTCCTCTCTGTAGCCCTGGCTATCCTGGAACTCACTCTGTAAACCAGGATGTCTGCCTCTGGCATCCAAGTGTTAGGAGAAAAGGCCTGCATGCTGCCATGACCCTGCAAACAAATTTGTTTTTTTACAATCAGTTCTCCCAAATAATTTGCCTACCTGGAACTTTGTGCTACTAAATGATCATTTACACTTGTTTGTGGAAATTGCATAAATAATTGCAACTTATTGTTCCTAAATGATTTGAAATGATGGGGGAAAAACACGGCTTTTGAGGAGACTTGATGTTTAGTCTAAGCTCCTGTGAGTGCCCTCCCCACACCGCCCCTGGCCAGGGATATACATAAGACTTCACTTGTAGGTAGTGTGGATGATTTCAAGAATTTAATGAAATGAGTGAGTATACTTTTACTATCATGAAAGTTCTGCAAACATGAAGCAATACTTTGGAGTTTTGCTTTAGCAGTAGGAGTTTATCTTTAAGAATCTTCTATTTGTATAGTGTATGAAGTTAGCTAATGATATAGACTCTCTCACTTTACTCAATACTTTTATTACTGCTATGACAAAATACTGGTGAAAGCTGTTTCAGGAAGTAAGGGTATCCGGGCATGGAAGGCATGGTGAGGGAGGCTAAGGGGACTAGTCACATTGTGTCCTCAGTTATAAAGCAGGGAGACAGGGATGTGCTGGCATACTTGGCTGTGTTCTTCTTTTTTCCCCTTTAATGTAGTTCAAGGCCCCAGCCCATGGGCTGTTGCTCCCTCAGTCAAGGTGTGTCCTTCATACTCAGTTTAACCTCCAGAAATAACTTTACAGGCATGCTAGACATTTGATTTCAAATGTAGTCAAGTTGACAATGCAGATTAAACACAACAATTACTTAAGGTATATGAGTCCAAGCCATTGTGCTGGCTAGGTTGATGTCAACTTGGCACAACTATAGCTATCTAAGAGGATAGAACTTCAATTGAGAAAATAGCTGTAAGCAAGCCTATATGGCATTTTCTTAATTAATGCTGATGGGAAGGACCCAGACTAGTGTAGGTGGGGCCATCTCTGGGCTGGTCATCCCTAGGTCCTGCAGGCTGAGCAAGCCTGATGAAGCAAGCCAATAAGAATCACTCCTCCCTGACCTCTGCATCAGCTCCTATCTTCAGGTTTCTGTCCTGTTTGAATTCCTGCTCTGACTTCCGGTAATGATCAACTGCCATATGGAAGTGTAAACTGAATAAATGCTTTCTTTCCCAACTTGCTTTGGGCCATGATGTTTCATCACAGCAATAGTAACTCTAATTATGATAGATGTGGACTTTTCAAATAAAAGTTAACTTTAGAGAAATGGTGTAGGTCAGATCACCAATAGAAACAGTGTGAAACTTGAAAATGATTTTGGAGCAACTGAACTTCCTGACTATCTGATCAAACTCTAACTAAAGTTGAATAGGCTCTATTTTCTTCAAAAACTTTTAGCATGCCATCCCAAACTCTTTTTAGTCATCTAAGACAGTAATAATCTTATTTGAGTTAATTTGGCTACAGGAAGGTAGAAGTCCTTGGCTAATGATCAATCACTCACCTTTAGGAAATATTGATTTGCTAATGTAAGTGACTGAAGGGAATACTTAAGCTTGGTCACTTAGCTCAGGGTGTGGGGGAGCCAAGAGTTTGTTAGAGGTATCTGCTCAAGTCTCTAGAGCTTCTGGGCAGATGCCAGGACATCCTGGGAGTTCATGAGAAGAGCTAAGTCACCTATAGAAGGTAGAAGTAACCAGGCTCCCTTTCAATAATTCATTTTTATGGGAACTGGCCCAGTACATAAGATCTGCTTTAACATTTGTGAGGTTAGTGCCTGTAACCTAATTCACTATTCACCAATATTGTCATACTGTAAAGGTCCATGATTCACAGAAGAATGATACCCCGGACTCAAATGGTATGTAAACGGAAAGAGCATTTTATTCTTCAGAAGTCTAGCATGCTGGGGTCTACCATCTACTAAGACAGAGACATCCCAGTGAGCTCAAAGGCCTGATTGAAAGCACGTTAGAGGAATTCCAGGGAGGGGTAGGTGACCTCTGTCTTAATCGTTGGCTCTATCTCTAGGGACGTTCCAGAACCAGTGCTGAGATGTAGGGGGCTAGAAACTGTCGTTGGGGAAGTTTGGAAACTGTTGATGACCTATTGTCCTTGCCTCAGGTCACGTGATGGGGCAGGGCAGGGTCTGAGGTCGTGGAAACAGAGATTTAGGCCTAGTCTTCTGAACTACCAATGTGAGGTCTGTCATGGAGTCAGCCTAACCTGTCTTAATCAATATCTCTAGGATATGAACCTCGGGGGGGGGGGGTCAGCCACACCTCAACAGTGACTTATGAGTCTGAACATGTTACTGAAGTTATAATTCTCTATTGACTTACATGTTAGGATAATTAACATACCCAATTTCTCAGAACAATAAGCTGATGAAGTTTAGGTTTGCAAATTTACAACTAAGGAAAAAAAAAAAGCTGATTCTTTGAAGTATTGTTTTCTTACCTGCCCTTTAGCAGTAAATAAAGTTTTTCTCAGCATTTCTGCAGTAACTATGGCCAAGAAAATATACAACCTATATTTTACCTGCTAATCTTTGAAGTTATCCTTTTACCACCACAGTGTATTACACTACTTCCCAGGAGAATGGCAACACCCACTGTATTTGAGAAGATTTTGATAATGAACAAGTGAGATACAGCCAGAAAGTGGAGAGTTTCAGAGTACCCTACTAGACCTTGTGAGCTCATATGCCAACAATGAATCTACTTTGGCAAGAAAATTACCAGAAGTTTAGTGAGAACTGTTGACTTACTTCATAGACCTGGGCCACTCTCAGTTTCACCCCACTGTGGGTGGATCAGTTATGTGGTTTTTAGCTGTAGGTACTGGATTTACAGTGAGGTATTTTGATAAAGGAATATCATTAACATTACACTGTTTAGTAATTCAGCTTAAAGTCCTTGAGTCTTGGTAAGTATGCTTTTTTCAAAATGCTAACTTTACTGTGGTTATTCCCCAAATAAGGAATTATATAATCACAAGGAAGTAATAGGAAATCATGCTACTGTATTGAGACCTAGGTTCATGTTCATGGTAATTTGGGCTCAGTGAACACAGGAGTGTTGATCAAGATTTACAATATCTCTAAATGTTTCTGGACTGTCAGGATAAAAAAGAAATTTTAAGAAGAGGTTTCCTAAAACAAGATACGTTTGGAACATAGATAAGAAAGTGAATATAATAACACTCTTTATTAATTTCTCCTTTAGAATTTTAGAATAGATTTGAGTTTTTGTTTAACTCCATTTGTTTAACTCCATTTGTAGTTAACTATAAGACCAATACTAGTAGTTGTTTGGTTTCAGACCGTTGGACAAAGGACTGAGGTACATATTTTACATATCAAAGCAGAACTGGCCTTGAGGTTCTCCCAGCATCCCCCAATCATTATCTGGTATACCCTGCTCCCAACCCTGAACTTTCCACCCCAGGAGCTGGGCTGCCATTCCCTCAGAGGCTCTTTCTATATAATCCAGGCAATTTGGTTTTTCTTGCTTTCTTCTTCACCTTCTCTTCTCTCTGTACTCATGCCCTTTCTCTCTTTCTCTCCCCCCCCCCCCCACTTGGTGATTCCCCTGGCCTCAATCCTTGGGATCAGTGAACTTGTCCTAGAGCAGTGTCCTAATTAACCAGCCTTTAATCTAATCTAGTCTGTTTTGAAATGGATCTTTTCACCGACATTGGAGATATAGCCTATCAGTAATTATTGTGGAAATATGAGACTATGCTTAATGTCCTGAATATTAAGTATCAAAACCAAAAGACAGAAACTTTAATTTAAATAAAACCCAGCAATATACCTATGGGTTAAAAGAAAGCAGACACATTTAAAGCGGAAATACTCTAGCTGCAGAGACCAGCTGGAAACTTGCATTCTTTTATTTGTCTCTCTTAAATATGACTCAGCCTGCCCAGTATGGATGGCTAGGTGGCAGCAAACAGCTTAGAGTGCTAGCAGGAAGTGAGCCAGACACTCTGTAGGAGCCCGGTGGAGGTGTTGAGAGCTGTGTGTTGAGCTCTGTGCTGAGCCACATTATGTTGATGCCTGGGGGTGGCTGCTTCTCTCTGGCCTCTATTCTCCTCTCAAGTCTGTGTTAAGAATCAGCTAGAGGCATCATATCCTTGGTGGAGTGGAGGTAAAGGGCTTGTGAGCCACCTGGTCTGGGTGATGGGAACTAAGCTCTCATCCTCTAAGTCACCCTCCAGTCCATTTTTCTTTTTTCTATTGTCTCCTCCTTTTTATAATTAGGTGATATTTTTAGATTAATACCCACTAATAACTTAGGCTTCTTAATTTTTTTTTTATTCTTGAGATTATAATGTAATTATATCATTCCTCCCTTCCCTTACCTGGCCCCAAACTCTGTCTGTCATATACCCACTTCCTTGTTGTCTTTGAAATTCGTGACCTCCCTTCCTTTTTCTTGTTATTGTTGTTACATGTATATATGTGCAAGTGTGTGAACGTGTGTGTGTGTGTGTGTGTGTGTGTGTATGTATGTGTGGGTGGGTGTGTATGTATGTGTGGGTGGGTGTGTGGGTGTGTATGCACACACGCATGTGCACATGTGTCTATGTGATTGTGTCTTTTCCTTCCCTGTTGTACTTGAGTTGCTAGGCTGACCATTTGCTATTGGATGATCAGTTACTGTGCTCTTAACTAGGGCAGATTTTCCACCCTCACCTCTGTAGTTGTCTATAGTCCTGTTTTAGCATGTCTGTGGTTGGAGCTTCCGTTGTCTCTGGGTAGACCTAGATTCTCTATGCAGACTGGGAAGGAGACAGCATTCAGTGTAACCACTTTGATTGTATACATGATAGTTGTTAATGAAAAACAAAAACAAAAACAAAACAACAAACAAACAAACAAACAAAAAAAAAACAAGTGAAAACTTAAAGAGCATAATTGCATATAAAAAGTCAGCCAGGACTTGCAGATAAGGTACAATGGCATTGTGCTTCTCTTACTTGTATGACACCCTTCATTTGATCCCAGCACTATAAAGATAATAATATATGCAATCAGACACAATCATCATTTCTTTTCCTGCCTCAGGGGTCCAACATTACCGACACCTGTACTGAGATGCTGATGTGTGGAGTCCTAATGAAAATTTCTTCCGGAAATATTCAAGAACGGGTGTTTTTTCTTTTTGATAATCTTTTGGTATACTGCAAAAGAAAACACAGGTAAGCTCATAAAAAGTTACATTTTAGAATTATTATTTTGATATCATAGGATCCCCACAGGAATCCCAGAACTCATCTCACCAATAACCCATTTCAGCCCAGCCTGCTTGCCTGCTTTCTTTACCTGCTGGATAGTCATGGCCAAAGAGTCAGTATCTCTTGTGACTTTCCCCAACACCTCTCTTAAGGAGAGGCGAAACCTATCAGAGATGTTGGTATGTTCCCCCTTTCCTAATTAGCTGCTGAGCCATTTCTTCTTGTATCTGCAGGAGACTTGGCAATGTGAGATTCTGTTCATATGTTTTCCTAATTGATCACTCACAGAACACAGTGTCTCTGCTTTGAGCTCTGATCACGTTCCAGTCTGCTTCTGTCATCATCCAGGGCGTTTTCAAAATTCCTGCAGATGAAACATTGAGAACCCTGGGCCCACATTCCCTTCCCTGTTAACACCTCTGCCACCAGTCCTATGCCTGTACCTGAAGCTTGTTAGCGCTAGCAGTTATGAATTTGAACCTCCACTTCAATCATCCCATCCTAAAAGCTATTGTGACTATCCTCAAATCTAGATCTTTTGCAAAATTATTATCAGTATACAATGTGCTGGTGTAATATGATCTTATGGTCACCCAGGAAATTACTGAAAAGTTATACAGAAGTAAAATCTTATTATGTGTATAGCAGATATCCTTAATGCACAATGCAGACTGCACTGTGGCTAGAAATGGGAATAACTTGATCAGTAATTCTCAACCTGTGGGCTGTGACCCCTTTGAAGGTTGCATATCAGATATCCTGCATGTCAGCTATTTAAATTATGATTTGTAACAATAGCAAAAGTACAGTTATAAGTAACAATGAAATAATTTTATGGTTGGTGGTCATGACTGCATGAGGTACTGCACTAAGCTGTCACAGTGTTGGGAACATTGAGAACCACTGAACTAGACTGAGGTGTCCTTTCTTCCAAAATTACAGAAGCCTGTGCATGAATTTCTTCAACCAGAAACACCTCAGATCATTCACAGGCTTCACCTTAGCATAGGCCTTTGGAGGCCTAGAACTACTTTGAGAGCAGAGTAAACTGAATTCTCCTTCAACATCCCATAATATTGCAATCACAAGAACCAAGGACAATGCATTCATTTCAGGTTTCCACTTGCATTCTTTGAAGACTGATGTATTAAATTAGGCATCTCTCTTTTTGGATCCCTTTAATGTTATCAATGTTAGAAGAGACTAATGTATAGATGATTTATGGTGTAGCATTTAATGCTAATGAATAAGATGTCACTTAGCTTTGCTTGATGACTTTCTAAGATAGAATCATAGTATATTTAGATTTTTTTCTATTTATCTTTTCTATTCATCAGTTTCCAAAATGAATATCCAGTTCTGTATAGCAGTAGTTTATTCATTTTATTGCTGCATAACACCCTGTTTGATTAATCACAGTTTGTTACTTTTTCTCCTGCCACAGAATTTTAGCATTATTTGTAACTTTTTGCTACTGTACAGTGTCCTAGTAACATAAAACACTTAGTTAGAAGATAGTAATGATAGAATGAATGTACACAAAAATGTAGTTCCATCACACAAATTTGTTTTGAATCTTCATATAAGGCTATTTTCTTGAGAAATTAGAGGATGTCCAAATTTAAGCTACTTATTAGATTTATATATTGTAACTCAATATCAGCACTCAAGATACAAAACCTGTTCAAAGTTCAAGGTGGGATCATAAAGAAAATTAGTAGTACCTAATGATGGATCATTCTTCTGTGTGTGTATGTGTGTATGCATTTTATATGTAGTGTTCGTATGTGTATGTGTGTGTATGAGAGAGGGTTATTTTTGTGCATTTGTGCATATGAATATATGTGTAGTGTGAATATATGTGAGTATATGTGTTTTGTCTTTATGTGTATATGTGCTAAATGTACATCTGTTTTTGTATGTGAATACATGTTATGAATGTGTATTGTGTATGAGTATGAAGGTATGTGTGGGTGTTTATGTGTTTTGTGTGCTATGTGAATATCCACAATTGTCTTGCCTATGACCAAAACTGTTTTCGAGAATACGGAGCCATTGTCACGTGATTGCTTTTGATCAAAAGAATACCAACTTCTAAGAAATGTCCTTTCATGATATCAGGATCCTATTTTCTATCTTGTAAAACATATAGTTGCATATGTATTAATATTCTCAACATAAATATACAAATGATAAAATGATAGAACTTACTGATTTTGATTGTTAATTAAGTTAAACAACAGACACGTGTTTATAGTTAAATATTTGCTGCTTAGAAAAATATCTATAATAGATATATAGTATAAGCTAAATATGTTTATAAATATCTGGCATTCTATGATTCAATTTTTGGTAGGTTCCATGGCCTAAATTTCCAATTAAGGGAATTTATTCAGGAGTTGTAGCAGAGGACATTTGAGATTGTTATCCAAATCAACACTAAGGGTGTGTGGTGGTGATGGTTATGGGCTACAGGTTTTCTGGCCAGATTAATTCATTTGTCTTTTTAGTAGTCATGAAGAACTGCTAACTGTGGCTGAGGGGTTAGGACAGATTAGACAGGTGTTCCTTGTTTTCCATGGAAGGAGGCATGGGAGGGGGAAGGATGCAGAGACTGCTTCCATTTCCATTCTGCTACCTCTGGGAAGGTCAGTACTTAGAAGAGAGATGAACAGGAGGGGTTAGTGGGCAGGCATGGTAAGGCTAGTTTTTCCATTATAAGATTAAGTATCTTTATTTCCATGCATTAAATTTTATCCAGACGTTTGTTATTGAGTCAGATTCCAAACTATGCCAACTGAAGTCTGTTGACTGACTTGAGTAGTTTTGAATTTTGAATACTTTTGGAAATTCTTTACTGCTTAATTAAAAAAAAAAAAAACACCTCCCCCCCGTTTCATTATCCTAATATGTAACTGTGTAATTCTCTGCTACATGTGGTCATCTGTAGATCTGGGTGAAGCTTTAACTTTGTTGTATAATGTTTCAGTTTAAAAATGTAGATTACTTTAAAAAATAAATAAGACTTTTAGAAATATTGCCAATATACTAAAAGACTTGCTTAGCAAGTATACCATGGTCATATCATAAAAATAATAGAAGCATCTCACTTTTATTTTTTATATCCAAAACCTTTTTATTATTCAAAGTCACCTGTAGGGTCATGAGAGGGAGAGAAAAAATAAGGGCACAGTCGCAATCAAATCCTTACTGTCCAATGTGTGGGATCCATTCGCCGTCCTCTGAACTCTTTCAAAGGCCTTTGGTCACTTCTCCAGCTCTGCACTGTGTAGCACACACAGCTAGTCTTCTAGGCTGGCTCCACTCCGCTGCTGCTGCTGCTGTATTTAGTGGTCATTCCATGGTATTGGCATCTCCAAAATTCTTTTCTTTTGATGCAACTGGACTGCACTTTCATTGATAGCCTCTTGTAGGCTTTCTTCTTGGTGCCAAGCCTCAATTTCTTTGCATGACCCCTTTAGTCCTAGTCCTGTCACTGAGACTAAACTTTACAGATGGCTTCTCCTTGTCTCTTATATTTCCAAGCCCCAACTGCTTTCCATGACCCCATAATTCCTTCAAAACTAGTATTTTATTTCTTTTTATGCATAAATTTTTTATCTGCCTGTATGTATGTATACTGTGTATATACTTAGTGCCCACTGAGGCCAGACGAGGGTGCCAGATCCTCTTGAATTGGGGTTACAGAGGTTGTGAGTAATCATGTTGCTTTTAGGAATTGAAGCCAGACCCTCTGCAGAAGCAGCAAATTCTCTTAGCTACTAAGTCATCTCCAGGCCCTAGGATTTACTTTTGCATCTGAGTATTGCTCTACATATGAGCTTCTAGCAGGTCAGTTTCTCTGAAGATGAATCAGAAGAACTAATTGAGTTTGCTTGGCATGTCTTGAAAAAAACAAAACAAAACAAAACAAAACAAAACAAAAAAACAAACTGGAAATTCTCAGCTCCTGAAAAGTGAGAATCAGGTGTGAGAACTCAAATGTAGCATTTAAATTACCAACTTCAGCATCTGTCAGTTCCACCTGACAGTGTTGAAGTCTTACACTGAGGAAATGTAGGTGACCACCACTGCTATATAGTCTTTAGTTTCATGCTTTATTTTAGCTTAGTGTTGTTTTAATTCATATAGAAAGGGCTTGTGATGTAACTCCCTTGGTAGAGTACTTTTATAGCAACCAAGAAACCTGAGTTAGATACCCAGCATCAAATAAATAGGGTACTGTAGCTGGTCTTAGCGAGTTTGTTCTTTTTCTCATCCTTCATCCCACCTCCACTTTCACTGCCTATCACTAGAAAGAAGGATAGAGGGGAAAGAGGGAGAGAGACTTCTGAATCTAATTTTCTTCTTTCTTTTTTGCTTGTAGTTGGTCTTTGAAACTGTGGGTCTCCTTTATCCCACCCTTTATCCCCCTGACTTCACTGACTATCACTAGATAAGAGAGAAAAAAAGGAGAGACGGCGAGAGAGAGAAAACTCTCTGAATCTAATTTCTTTCTTCTTTTGTTTCTTCTTTGTACTAGCAAACTAAAACCAATCCCTGTGAATAACCAGAAATCCCTCAACAGTCTAGCTTTTACATATCCTCTGAAAAGTTTTCAGAATTCCAAACTTCACACAATCACAGAAAATGTCTGCAGCTGGCAAAACTCTGCTTGAGTACAAGGCAAATCATAGTCAGCTACTATGGACAGTCTGAAGCTGTTCCATATCCCCACACCTGGGACTAAATGAAAACATATTCTTACAATATTTCTCTCTCTCTCTCTCTCTCTCTCTCTCTCTCTCTCTCTCTCTCTCTCTCTCTCTGTGTGTGTGTGTGTGTGTTTTAAAGAAACCAGAATTTCAGAACTCTCCCTACAGTGTATGGCCATGCTCACCAGTTGTTCTAGCAATTGGGAACTGGATGCAGTAGGATCAGAAGTTCAAGGTCATCCTCTGCTATATAGCATATTTTAGGTCTGTCTTGCATGCATGAGATCCTGTTCCCCCTCCTTCCAGCCTGCACCGCAACCCACCAGCACCATCTTGAGGGAGAAGACTTGAGTAAAATCAACTGCCCCAAACTTTTTATGATACTAAGCAATTCGAGACTTTTTTCCCTAATGAACATTAAAACTCATATTAAGTTTAGTAACAAAAGCTTTGTGGTTTCTTTCTTTTTTTTTTTTTTTAAGACGGCTGAAGAATAGTAAGGCATCCACGGATGGGCATCGGTATGTCTTTCGAGGGCGGATCAATACCGAGGTGATGGAAGTGGAAAATGTGGATGACGGCACTGGTGAGTGAGCTTCTGATGGAATAATTTGTCTTCAATGTATCAAAGCTTAGGGGTGGCTTGCTAGGTATAACAGGGGTGTGGGGAGTGCTGAGAGGGGAGATGCAGACCTGCAGGACCCTTGTTTAACTTGTAAGTGGTGTTGGCTAGAAGATACCATTTTTAAAGTAATTAACTCTGCTGTCATGTGTCTGAGTATGCCCATTTTGCTTTAGTACCATATGGCATTAGCAACTTTATATTTGGGAGTATAAAATACATGTGCAGAAAACGTCTCATGAGTGAGTTGATTCTCTGTAAGTTATATTTTATCAGGGTGGTAATTTTGTTCTATAACGTTTTAACCTTAGAATATAAGTGATAGTAGGTGTGCTCTAGTCATGCAATGGTTACATGCGGCTTGCTTGACTTGCAGAGGGAAACTGTGGGGATGATCTTTGTGGTTCCAAGTGCTGGATGGCTCCTTATTACTAAGGGGAATTTTTTGAGAATTTGATCTTTACAAGCATGCTTATAAAAATATGATTAATGACAACCTAAAGTAAAACAAAGTTAAAATACAGTTTATGTTTATCATTTGAAAAAAAAAAAGGCTGTGTATTTAAAATGAAGGGTTTGTAAATTGAATCACATTTTTTTCCAATAATTTCCGTTATAATTTTAATGTTGCATTAGGAAAGGTGATAAGAGTATATAAAATAGATTAATAGATGCTAAATGTGCCTCCAGGCAGAGTCAAGCCTCTTAGTATCCAGCCCAGCCTGGGACTGAAGATTTCTTGTCATTCTAAATTACAAGAATCCCTATCAGTAGCTAGATAACATTATACTATGTATATACAATGTATGTGCTTTGTCTTCTCATCTACGATGGATTATATAGTGTCTTCATTAGCTTCTCTGTTGCCGTGACAACCCCTATTCCCACCCCACCCCAATCTCCCCCAAAAGTAACAGCCTAGGGAGGAAATCATCGAAGAGAAAACTTAACAATTCAGATAAGGATGCTGTGGTGTAGCTTTCCACAATTGATGACTTCTGGTAGGGGAGCAAGGGGAGAAAGACTCAGTTGTCTTTAAGGGGTTGGCCAGTGGGAATATGAACAACACAAATTGAACTTTCTTTTCTTCTTGTTTTTCATGGGGGGAGGTCACAAGTATGTGTGTGTGTGTGTGTGTGTGACTTGAGAACGACAGTGATTAGGTGCATGATGTGAAATTACCAAATAATAAAAATACTACATTAAAAAAGAAAAGGTTGCCTTTGAAATTTGTTGACAAAGAGACAAAGCTGATCTTATTATTTTAATGATAAATAAAAAAAATTACTTCAAGCTACAAATGGATGCCTTTCACTTCCTATGAGGAAGTTCATGGGAAACTGTGGAGGTTCCCACCCTCTCCTCTGCTTAGGAACTCAAATGTAGAGTTTTTAAGGATGAACAATATCTTGAAGACAAGCAATAAATTCCATCAATATTTCAGAAGATAGGACACGAGCCCAGATCCCAGAACAAAGTCATTGTGGAGCATTCTGTTGTTTGGTATAGAGCAGGGGGCCAATCCTCAGTTAGGAGGCTCTGGTGTCCACGCCTGAGAAGCTGACATGGCTGGAAACAGCAGTGTGCTGGGACTGAACTGGGCTGCTGCCTGTTCAACAAGCTGTTTGGGTGGTTCATCAGCTTTCTTCCTTTCATACTTCCCTGGTCATTCCCACCATGGAACCTTCATTACTTCTCAATGAGCTCAGATTTTAAATGAAAACCTATGATTCTGGAAGACCTGGGCCAGACTATGTCCACTGCCAAGTACTCTCTATGTAGGGATGCTGGTAAGATAAGGAATGGAAAAAATCTGTTTATCTTATCTGCTTATCAGGATATCCCACTTATTTGCGATTATCCAAACCAACTCGGTAGCTATACTTTATCTTGATCAAAATGGAATGAGTTGAGATAAAGTTTTGAGGATGTCTGGAATTTATGATAGAAAACTAGATGGGAAATTTTTATTCTACTTGAATTATAGAAATATTTAGTATTGTTATATACTGTAGGTGGAGATAAAATGCTTCCTGGAAAAAAGCAGAAACTCCATTAGACACTTGATTGCAGTATTTTGTTCAAAACTAGCAGGAGAAATGTTTGTATCTGGTGGAGAGTTACTTAGCCTTCCACTGACACACAAAATATAACTCAATTATTCTCATAAGCCCAGGTCTTCCACTTGTTAGGGAAAGGCTCTACAACTGAACTCCAGCCCCCCAGTAAATAGTTATGATAAATTCTGTTTAGAATTCTTAACAACATGTATTCTATCATAGTTACTCCATAGCACAGATGAACTGATAGCATGTCTTTCCAATGTGAAACAGTTGGTCCCATTGTCCTCCACATTATTTGCCCTGTTAAATGAGGATGTTAGTAATTTAATGCATAGCCAGATTGCCATTCTCTCGTTATCTGGATGACAACATTCCTTTCAGTAACTAATTTGGTTTCTCTTCAGGGATTATTGCTGCGGCTAGTTCATGATGTAATAAAATACCCAATCAAAAGCGATAGGGAAAACATGACTGACATTCCACTGATTAACTTTCATAATAAGTTTGAAATTTCTTTGAAGGACGAGTTTATTTGTGTGGCTTGGCCGAAGGGATGGATGAAGGCAGATGGCTTTGTTAAAGTGTGGTTTGGGCAAACCACAGGCTTGAATACAGTGGTTACGTTTGAATGTGGTACTACTGGGTATTTTTATTTTAGGATAGTTTTTCCATTTGTTGTTGTTGTTTGTTTGTTTGCTTGTTTGTTTGGTTTTTCCACTTTGTTTTGTGGTGGGTGTCAAATTTAGTTTCGCACATAGGTTGGGTAAGCATTGCATTGCTGCTTTGTTTTGTCGCAGATATATTTTAAAATAGAAAAACTTACCACCATTGTTTCAGTATATTTAGAACCATCTTAAGGTATTGAATATATTACTGAATATTAAACTTTGCAATTTCAACGAGATTCTAAAATAAACTCATGTAATTTTTAAATGTTGAAAGATACAAACTCTTATAACTGATTCCATTTCCACTTAAATAGAAGTATTAATATTATTCATCATTTTCCCATTTCTGGTCACCAAATACATAGTGTTCAGTAGGTTTTTTTCTTTTGTTTTGTTTTTGTTTTTTGTTTTTGTTTTTGTTTTTGTTTTTTTTTTTTGTCTTTTGAGACGGTTTCTCTGTGTAGCCCTGGCTATCCTGGAACTCACTCTGTAGATCAGGCTGGCCTGGAACTCAGAAATCCACCTGCCTTTGCCTCCCAAGTGCTGGGATTAAAGGCATGAGCCACCACCACCTGGCTAGTGTTCAGTAGTTTTATAGGAGGTAATTGAATAGGTGATAATAGATACCTGATCAAAAGCAATTTTGTACATGTTGGGTAGAATATAGTCTATGGTATTATTATTATTACCACCACCACAACTACTATTAATATTATTACTACTACTATTATTATACATGTATGGTATGCCTGTGAGTTAGGGCATATGTGTAAAGTTCAAAGAACTCCAGAATGCACAGAAGTCAGCTCTTTCCTTCTATGGGTTCTGAGGACCCACCTCACAAACTCAGGCTTGGGTAGCGAACCTTTTTACCTGCTGAGCCTTCCCATTTAACGAAAACTTTATAATTTTAGTATGTTACCTAGGGTACAAAAAGCATAATTTTTTTCTCATACATTTTTATACATTTTAAAACAATTTTGTTATGTTATGTAAGGAAATTTGAGTGTCCAAAAAATTTAAGAGCTCATTGAGTTTGTAGAGTTTTAACCCCTCCCCTCATTTTTTGTTCTAAGTACTGTCCTGTGTTGTGTTGGTTGCCAGAATTCTTTCTTGCATTATTTGATAAAATCAAAGATTTATTTCAAAACTAATTTTCTTCACATGAATATTCATGTGAATGAGTTGTGATTTTAAGTTTTCTTTTAGAACTGATACATTCACTGTTGATCATCAGAATGCATTATGGAGATATTATTAATATCTGATGTTTTGAACAGGTACTTTGGTGGTTTTCTCTTTTGTAGCATGAGTGTGTAAGGTTGACTATTGTCTATCTTACTAAAATACAATATGGTGTAATTGGCTACAAGTGTCTCCACTGAGGTTTACATGGGTCAGCTTTGGAAGAACTCCATTGCTGTCAGTGGAAACGTGCTGAATCAATGTAAGGAATTATCAAATCACATGGCTTCAAAGTCATTCATGACTTTTTTGGGTTTAACCTTCAAATATTTATGATTTTAAAAGATATCCGATATGGTGGATTTTTGAACTTGAACATTCCACATTTAATGAGTGGGAGTTAAGTTCCATTCTCCTGGGCCCATCTTCTATAAAATTAATCTTTTAGACTCATTGAAGCTTTAAAAAGTGCTGTGTTAATCACATAATTGATATTTCATTCAAAGATATTTTGTAATTCCTAAGAGGATAAAGAAGTTCAGAGTATGTCTCAATAATAAGATGACTGCTTAGCATTGGAGAGGCCGTGGGTTGGATCCTAGCAACAGAACAAATCAACACCAAGCAAAACCCATGGAGGAGAAAACACTATTGACCTTTTCCTTGGTCTTAATGAGAATGATCTTTATGAATGAGTTTTCTAATGGAAATATTTTGAACAATGTGCTGTGGTTATATGTCTTCTTACAGAGTGTTGCATTAAAGTAAATCAGGAGGAGCAACTGTATATTTTGTATAATGTGTTAATTATATATATATATATATATATATATATATATATATACTCATTTTCAAGGCTCCATATATATGCATATATGTAAGAACTACATATATAAGTTTAAAATTAAAAGAATACTTTAAAAACATAATAGAAAACAATTCTCTTCTGAACTTTTAATGGGTTACCATTATTCTTCCATTTGAAATATGACACAGGACTGGAGAAATGGCTTAACAGTTAAGATCACATGCTGATCTGCAGGAGAACTCAAATTGGGTTGCCAACACCCATGTTGTAATTGTTTTTCCATCTGTATGTTTGCTAAGACCAGCTTCAGGGAATCTATCCAGCTTCTTCTGCTAGTCTCTGCAGGTTTCATACATCCATGATCCATGTGTGTACACATGTACACACTAATTTATTTCAATTCCTATGATACAATCTGATTTTCCCAAATGATGTACGTACAGCAGTTGGTGTGTTCTTTGAGAAGATTGATTCTTTCATTCTTCAGAAATGAATATTATTAGTTGATTTTACTATTAGCTGTGGGAAGAGAATGCTATGCTCATTTTAACGTAGGCCCAGTGTTTCTCATGTAGGTTGAACATAGCTATTGTAGATGTCTTTCTCTGGAGGGAGATAAAGCAGGTGTGAATGTGGGATCTTTTAAACAATGGAACAAGGTTCACATGTAAGGATCTTATCAGGTGACAAATGTGGAGGAGGAGTTGCAAATATTTTTAATAGAAAAATATGTTTTGGTTTTATTCTCACTCATTCACTAAAATTGCTCAGTAAAAAGGTAGAGTAATTATGAAGTCACTTTGATATTTCCCTTGAAGCTCATTAACCTATAATCTTATAACCCATAATTGTGAGTTATTTTTAATTGGCTGTGAACATGAATTAAATAAAAATAGCGAGTCCTCAAAGCTCCTTTTACAGGTTTGAGGTTCTGTTCGACCGAAAGTTGCCGTTTCTGGTCTCACTGTATATATCTAAAACACAGTCCAGGATCTGGTATAATTTGACTGGAGCAGAAATGACTGGGATGTTTTAGAGAACGCACAGGCATGCAGTGACTCTGAGAATACATTGTGGGGCTCAGCCAATTAACAGAACATAACATGTTGTTTTGGCACTAAAGAACACCTGTACCCCCAAACCTTGGCAGAAGAGATGCCAAGCCAGGAGAAGCGGCACCTGGGTGTTTTCCAGCTCACCCACATGGCTGTGTACACAAATGCCATCCCTTTGCTTGGTGCTGAGGCTGAATCAGGCTGCCCTTCATTTCGCCGTCTTGGAGCCTTTGCTTGCTGCGCATGACCGAGTAGTAGGGACAGATTCTGTTACTCTTGTCTCCCTGCTTTTACGCTATGGAATAGTGTGGGTTCAAACATTGCATTCCATTCCGGTGTTGTGATAAAATGTGTTTTGTTTTACTTTTGCACACCACTCTTTTCTCCTGACTTTATTTTCCTGCAACATTCATTATGTAATATAAATTTATCTGTTCAGTAAGACTGTGTTTTTCTGAAATCTAGAATATATTTTCAGGAAATATTAGAAAGCTAAGATGAATTTAATATCTTAAATGCTTGGTTACTGAAAAATGCCTAAAAGTTGCTTATTTTATTATTTTTAGAATGGGGGGAGGGTATAGGGAACTTTCACGATAGCATTTGAAATGTAAATGAAGAAAATATCTAATAAAAAATTGAAAAAAAACATTAAGAATATCTTTGAATATAGTTTGAATGAGATTAATATATAATATTTATTTACATTAGTATATCAGCACTGTGTTAGACATGTTCCATTAATAAGCACTGAGTATATCTACCATGTAAATATTTCCTTAACTTTCATGTGTATAGTATATGAGTTATCGTGAGTGCATCATGAATTGGATGTTTATGTTCAGTTGATGTAATACATATTGTTCTGCAGTTATTGGTCTTCACTTGTTACTTTTCAGCTGATTTTCACAGCAGTGGCCATATTGTTGTGAATGGGTGGAAGATACACAACACAGCAAAAAATAAATGGTTCGTATGCATGGCTAAAAGTCCCGAAGAAAAGCATGAATGGTTTGAAGCTATTTTGAAAGAAAGAGAACGTCGGAAAGGTGGGTGCATAAAGTAGGAACTGTTGTGCTTTGTGAAAATTCTTGCTTGGCATGAGTGCAGAGAATGGGAAAAATTATGAGAACGTGTTGAGACATGATGTTCACCTTGATTTACAAAGTGATACTGCGTGTAGTTTCATAAAACATGCTACCACCTTTACAGGCTCTCTGCCCTCCCTAGTGGCTAGACTCAGAGATCAGCCACCGCAGGTCTCACTCAACCCCGCCAAAGGCCAGTTGGCCATTTTCCTGGGGAGCTGCTATGGCTCCCCGATCCCTTCACAGCTAGCTTCACCAAGCCACCAATAGCCTCCCCAGCTGCCCTATTTCTCCTCCTGCCCACCTTAGCCTCATGGATGGAAAACACTAGATAGTTTTATTATTTTAAAACTAGACAGATGACTCAATGGCTGGGTGAAGAATTTCTTGCCCTAATTTTATCAACTAGCTCCCTCCATCCTCCTTGGTCCCCACTTGCCAGAGGCTACAAACTCTAATGGCGCCAAGACCCGCAACTTCGCCTTGCTCCAAAGTCAGGTCTGAATCCTCTTTCTTTGCATCCCTCCTCTTCTGCTTGGGACTCGGAAGTCCCACCTCTTTTCCTTCACCCAGCAATCGGCTTCTGTCTCCTCTATTGACACAATCAATAACCAATAGGGAATCAGTACCTCTCCCCGTGCTTTGTTATTGGCACATTAAAATGAAAAGAAAACCTTGTATGCAGTTGGGAATATTAACATAGTACATATGTCATATTTTTGTTGCTTTTCAGTTAGTTCAGATTTGAAAGCTGCCTTTACATCTTCTTTGAACATTACTTTTCCACCTCTGAAACACAGTCATAGTCTTTTTAGAGACAGATATAGTCATACAGTGCATTGCAATATCACGGGACCTCCAAGGAATGCTCTCTATCTTTTTATAGCCCATCGAAAATTCCTAGACCAATAGGTAAGCTTTATTATTCAGATTAAAGCACTTTGTATATGCACATATTAACTTTAATATTGTCTGAATGTCATTGAATACAATGCAATGTCACTAATAAGTAGCTTGTCTCTATGAGATATCCTGTTTAAAACTGGCTCCATGGTTTGGCAAAAATTTTCAAATGTATTTGACCTGACAGTAGTAAGTTGTGTATAGTTTATCCATCTGAAACCTAGAATATATTCTCAGGAAGCATTAGAAAGAAAAGATGAACTCAGTATCTTGAAAGTTTTATTACTGAAAAATATATAAAATATTCTTATTTTATTATAATGTATTTGAATGAATATTAATTTGTAAGGTTTAGTTAGGTGTGCTATGTCAATACTGTACTTGGAATCCTAGGAAGCATGGGACTATTGATTGCTCGCCCAGAGATCTCACCTCACTGTCAATGGTATTTTAGAATACCCACTGGCTCCTTTCTTTCAAACATTGCCTCTTCTGTAACATTGTCCCTTTGCCCCATTGTGAGTGGTCTCAGGATTTCATCTTTGAATCTGGCTTCTGCTCCCTATGTTCTTTGCTTGGCTTATCTGTTCTCATTGGAATGACTTCTGTTCTGATACTTGTGTATTTTTTTTGTGGCCAGCCACTCTTCTCTCTTGGGCTTTGTACTAATGTTCTATGCTGACCTCTGGATCACTTGTCATTGTCAGGATGTCTTTCTCCTCCACGGTTTGCCTGGAAAGCATCTCTACTTCCCTTTTTCTCTTGCAACCTGGAAGGTACCCCAATTTCCCTGCCCTTTCATAGCTGTACTTAGCCACTGCTGTGTTCCCACTATATCACCTCCTGGTTATTTCTCAGCATCTTCCTCATGTTGTGTCTCTTCTTGTTTACAGGGGCTTTGGATTGCTTGATTTTTCTTAGCTTTCCTTCAAATGGTTTCCTCTTTTAAAACTCTCCTTCTTTAATTTACTCCATACCCGGTCCTCTAAGCTACATCGAAAGTGATAGAACCTTCTTTCCCATAGTACTCAACTTTTTCACCAGCACATTAAAATATGTTGATATCTCCCCAGTACCCAAGGAATGAAGTGATTTACCTCTACAGGGACACTGTTGTACCCACTAAATCACCTGGATACTTACATAAACCCCAGGAGTCTGTGCTTTGGATGGCTCAGCTTTATTAGCTTTAGTAAACAATTCTTTCTTAGAAACAATGTTTCATAGTTCTGTCTTCTTGTGAAAACTTTCATGGTATATCCCACAGAGGTAAGATGCTGAATGAGCCTTTCCAGTAATATGGTTTCCCCTCCAGGGTAGACCTCAATCCTATTATGCTAATTTCATTTAATCCTCTTCCTCTTGCTAAATCATGTGCCCTTGAGGCACAGCTGCACAGAGTTACCTGTACACTCAGGCTATGGCCTTGCCAGTCTCACTAGGATGTTGTAAATTTCCTAAAAACTGGCTTCAGTTATACAGAGTTCAAACCCACAGCCTCTGGCTAATGGTGGCTCTGGCAATGAGGGCTTGCTAAATGAAGGTGTCAATGAATAAATGAAGGAATTTCACACGATGCCTGTTATTTCATTTTTTGATAGGGTTAAAATTAGGAATGGAACAAGACACCTGGGTAATGATCTCCGAGCAGGGTGAGAAATTATATAAAATGATGTGCAAACAGGGAAATCTGATCAAAGACAGAAAAAGAAAACTGACTACGTTCCCTAAGTGCTTCCTGGGAAGGTAAGCTTGGTCTCGTGGGTGTAGCATCTATTTTATATGGTTTGTGTTTAAAAGGTATTATCCTAAGCATTTTTGAATCCTGACTCTTAATCCATGTTTTCTGGATGGTAGGGATATGAGGTAATGGACAAAGATGTAGTCATGGCCAACCCCTTGAGCCATCCAGGCATCACCTTTGGTCTTCATAATTGCTGACATGCCTGTTGTCATGGTGAATCAGAGCTTGTGGTCAGGCGAGGTGTGTCAGGCAGGTTGTGTGCCTGTTGTGGATAGGATGACAGATATGATATGGAAGTGCTCTGGAGCTGAGCCCCAGAGTCGGGCATGAGTCCACAGAGAGAAGGGATATAAGAGCCGAGAGAAAACAATTTAAATAAAAGAGTGTATGTAGATTAAGAGTCTAGTAGATTATCTTCCGAGCGGCCTAGAACCAGAGACTGTGTGTCATCTTGGCGCATGAGGTTCCCTGGAAGAGAAGCAGAGCTACTTTAGCTGGGTCTTCTTAGGCCAGGCTCTGGTGTCTTTCTGTATGTAATTTTGAATTCAGCAATTAATCTTTATGAGTTTATTGTGGCTGTAGTTACTTAAAGAATCAAGAACTATGGACCAGGGAGTTTGACACATTCATGCAGTTAGTGGATGCTGAAGTCCATCTACAAAAGTTCCCTGGAGTTATATCAAAGATCAGTCTGTAACCATCCATCTTTGTTCAACTCCTGATCCTACCATTGGTTAGTATAACGGTTTGTGCAAGTTAAGTCTCTGTTTCTCTTTGATCCATGAAGTTGATGGATGTGTGCCCACCAGGATATCCTTTAACTAGCTACCAGAAAATAGCACATGGCCACCTCTAAACTGTAGGCAAGGAAACCTCAGACTGAAGGCCAGTCTGAGGGAGTGGTACTCATAGTGGGGTCATCCACTTGCCTAAAGACATCAATAAGGTCCTGTATCTGTGATCTGTCAACACCCCTTAGGTGGGAGCTAGTATAAAGGAAAACAGATCTAGGTCCCCCTTGTCATATAAGACCCAGCATGCACCATACAAGGATGGCATATCTTATGATAATTTCATGGGAATAACTTTAGCATCTCCATGGTGATAAGTCTACTTGCTGGTAAGTCACTGAAAGTTATGGCTTCTCAGGAGCTTTTATCAGCATACTACATAGCCATAGAAGATCTTTTCTTTATTGACAAAGCCACTTGAAAACTTACTCTGGCCTCTCTCCCACATTAAAACAAAAATCACCATTTTATATCATTGTTTAAATCAGCTCTTTTTCTCATCTTCATTTTGCATTTAGTGAATGAAGTAAGTAAACTCCTAATGAAGAATTATGCTTTAACTTCATATGAACCAGTTCAACCCACTGGCCTTTGTCAGAGGCCACTATGTACCAGGCTCTGTGCTGTTATACTTCATCCCAAGAAATCCTGTAGCAGCACTATGACATTGATATTCCCAATATCATCCCTGTATTATCAATAAAGGCATCCAGGTTGAGAGAGAGGTCACATAGCCAGTGGACAAAGAAAGAGGGCTTGATTCTAGATTGTTATATTACAGAGCCCACAACTATAATCATTACAAGGTATTTTACATTTTTAAACCTTTTCTCTTTTATTTTAAGTTATTTTGCATCTTTTGTTATTTCTCTTATGCTTTTTCACTCTTTTTTTTTTTAGAGGTTATCTAGCATTTTATTTATTTATTTTTATTATTATTTTCTTTATTTACATTTCAAATGCTATCCCGAAAGTTTCCCATACCCCTCCCCCCACCTCTGTTCCCCTACCCACCCACTCCCACTACTTGGCCCAGGCCTTGCCTTGTGCTAGGTCATATAGAGTTTGGAAGACCAAGGAGCCTCTATTCCCACTGATGGCCGATTAGGTCATCTTCTGCTACATATGCAGCTAGAAACACAAACCCCAATTTGTTTTATATGATTATTTAATAAAAGTAGAAAGCCTTTTGTTCACTTCCCTACCTTAACAAATATTTCTTTAACTAACCAACATACTTGTAGAGTTCTGTGTCCTTATTTGATAGAAAGTATTTGTTACCTGTGGGATCAATGGAATAGAATGGTTTGGTAATGGCCATAGCTTCAACACTCTGAGCTTTATGCAAGTAACAAAAATGATTCTGAATCACATTTATCAGTTTATGTAAATATTCAAGTGTTAGATCTTTTTAAGCATAGACATAAGAACATTTTATTTGGAAATATTTGTATTTATTGAGTATTTATCTCCGTGATCTCCATGATGATTGGCATTTTATAAGAGAATGTCATCTTTTAACTAAATCTTCTTTCAAATGCTCTTTGGGGGAAGAGGGGCTCCCCAAGTGCAGTTATTTAGTGGGTACAGTGTAGGAGAGCTCAGTACATAGGAATTCTGGAATAGATTATGACTTCTGTGGTTATGAGCCCTATGCATGTGAAAAAATATCTTCTGGGCAATATCTTGAAAATGATGCTTTGTGTATTTAAGATTCCTTTCATAGCTTTTTTATGATGTGTGGACCAGACACAATTCTCAGAAAGACACAGACCTTATGATTTCCATTGTCATTCTCTTGCAGTGAATTTGTCTCATGGCTATTGGAAATTGGAGAGATTCACAGGCCTGAAGAAGGTGTTCACTTAGGACAAGCATTGTTAGAGAATGGGATCATCCACCATGGTGATTATTTCATTAATTTACCTTTTCCGTGTCTTCGCAAATGGCCCACGTTTGAGTCCCATATTTGTTTTATGTATAATTTTCCAAATCGTGGCACGGTTATTTCTTTCAATGCTTTCCATACCTAATGTGTCAAGAATAGTGTGTCATGGGTTTAAGAGTTGCACTGCACAGGCAAAAGCCAGAATGCTAATAAGTACCAGATTGTGAAAGGAGAGATGACTGGAGTATGTGAGATTGCCTCAAGGGGGTAGTGGCATTGGAGATGGACATCACAGGGTGAATAGAACTTAAAACAACAGACGTGGTGGAAGTATCATTTCTGATGAACTGAGAGCACTCAGTTATAGTAGTAAGAATTTCATGGGGGCCACTTGAAGAACTGCAATAGATTCTCATGTGGCTATTCTATACTATGAGCTCATGATTGTCCTGAGATGGGCTTGTGATAGAAAAATTGGTAAGACATCTAAAGTCAGCAGGGCAACATACTGGCTGTGTATTGAAGGGCAGGAGAAGACGCATATTTTTACACGAAGGCATGGCCAAAGCTTGTTCTCAGACAATTTCTGCAGCACTGAGGAGTCCACAGTATAGAGGTTAAAGGCTGCAGCACCTATGCCTGCCAGAGGTCTGAGCTTGACCTAGAAGTAACAGAGCAAGGATTCTTTGGAGTTACATCCATTGATATGAAGAGAGGTGGCAGTCTGAGATTCTGGAGAAGCCGAGAACACGTATACAATAAGCATTTGGATGTAATGGGGGAAGAGATTGGGCGCTGCTGAGCTTTCTGCTCTTTATGACGAGGAAAGGAAATCCAGAAGAGGCTTGAGAGTTGAAGAATAAGCATGGAACAGCGCATGTGGGAAAAGGTTGGACTTATAACATCGAAAACAAGGAGAACGTGGTGCTGAGACTAAGGACAAAGCTAGAAGATGCCCAAGTGAAAAAGCAGGGAGGAGTGAAAGTGAAGGAGCCATTACAAAAGGTGGAACTTTTACAACCATGCCCTTCCTAATAGGCAGTGGTGCACAAAGAAAGCAAATCACGATGAGTTTTCTCCACCACTCTGGGTGTTACCTCCATACCTGGTATCATCCTCTACCTTGTTGGGCATCCCCACTCTAAGTAGATAGTTTCTCTCCCTCTGAGAATTGGCACTTCCGCAATCTCTGTCATTTCCCTGTGTTTCCTCCTTTGCTTACTGACTCCTATGTAACAGATAGAAGCTCACGGCGCTGTTCTATTTTCATTGCTATTCCTGGCTTCTTATCAGTTCACGTCCATATTTCTTTGGGGTTTAATTCCTCCACAAAGACCTGCATATGTCTGTACAGTGCAGTACTTGATTTAGGCTCTCAGGTGGGCACCTAGCTAATCCAACTTGCTACACTGTGCCCACCCTCCCCTTCTGCATCTTTCCATACTCAAAGCTAGCCCTTATTTAGTATCTTTACTCTTGCTTCTTTCAACAGTTGTTTACAAGTTTCTCATAAAAGGGGGGGACATTTCTAAATGCTAAAACTATAGTACTGTCTTACATGAAGTAACATTCTCTGTACACAATGCTCATTCTCTCTGTGGCCTCTGAGTTTTAGAAGCCCACCCAGTTCACCATTTTAATATATTTAATCTTTTGGAATTTAATTTTTTCCGGAGTTTTGAATTTACAATTAGTGTATGTGCATGCGTATTTGGTCTTTGTGTTGGCCAGAGGATAAGTTTCTTGAATTGGTTCTGTCTGGTCACTATGTTTGGGGACTAAACGCAGATCATCATGCTTATGCAAAAGGTATTTTTACAAACTGAGCCGTTTAACTAACCCCAAAATTCTTTATGTGCTTATCATTGTCTAAAATTATATTTGTTGTTGTTGGTTTTGGTTATTTATTATCTCATTGTCTCTCTTACCCTGTCCTGGACTTTACTCAAAATACATGCAACATTAGCACATGAGCCTTTGTTATATACCATAGTATGTGCTTTTCATACCTAGCATATTCAGATACTCAGTAAACACATGCTAACTGAGTAAGAAAATTATCATATTTTAAGCACATTTTATACTTGATTCATTAATAGTAAAATATCTGATAAACATGCTGACTGAATAAAAGAATTATTATATTTTGAGCATATTTTATACTTGATTCATTAACAGTAAAACATCTAAAGCATCATGCACATGCATTTAGCATCTGTATATAGAGGTAACAGCTGCAATAGTCACTCGTTGCTGTGACCTAGCATAAGCAGTACAAAGTAAGAATTTACTTTGTCTCATGGAGTCAGAAGTTCACATGGCCATTTGACCCCATGCATTTGAGTAGAACATTATGGTGGTAGGAACATAGAACAGAGGATAGCTGTTCATTTCATGGTCAGAGCAAGGCAAGAAATAATCAGTAATTATAAACTCCCAAAAAACCCACCGCTAGTCATCTGCTTCGCTGGGTTGTACCCTAACTCCAAGTTTTTAGAACCTTCAAAAATAGTGCCACAATCTGGGGTCCGAGAAATCAAATGAATCTGTGAGGAACGATCCTTATTAAAATACACAACAAGCTTAAGAAGAAATGAGATGTTGATATTGATGGCTTTAGTCTTTCACATTTCCTAACTCACGCTCATGTATACATTTGGGGATAAGACTACACATTACATTGTTACCTTTAATTTATAAAGCATTTTAACCAACACACAGTATTTGTATGTACTTAAGGGGAATAGTGTGATAAGGTGAGTCATATTTATAACATGGAATAATCGAATCAGGATAATTAGAATTCCTATCTCCTCAAATATTTATCATTTCTTTGTCTTATCTTGAACCTAAGTAGGTGGCACAAAATTGTGGTCAACCAGTTAACCTTCAGAAATAGCTTTTCCTTTCCCATTTAGACTTGTACATCCAGAGACACTGTTACTGTGGTGGTTTGAATATGTTTGGCCCCCATAAACTCATGTGTTTAAATACTTGGCCATAAAGAGTAGTACTATTAAAAGGTGTGGCCTTTTTGAAGGAGGTGTGGTCTTGTTAGAGCAAATGTATCACTATGTAGATGGGCTTTGAGGTTTCCTATGCTCAGGCTCCACGCAGTGCAGAAGAGAGTCTCCTGGCTGCCTTTAGATCAAAATGTAGAACTTTTGCTTTTAGATCAAGATGTAGTCTGCCTGCAAGTTGCCATGCTTTCCACCATGATGATAATGAACTGAACCTCAGAAATTGTAAGCCAGCCCCAGTGAAATGTTTGCCTTTCTAAGAGTTGCCTTGGCCATGTTGTCTACTCCGAACACTGGAACTCTAATTAAGACAATTACCTACTAAACAAGAAGAGGTTGCTTTTATTACGATCAGGCCACTATTGTACTAGTAGCCATATATTCCCAGGAATTCTTGAAACTCATATTGTTCACAGCAGGGTGATACTGCTGAATGCTTTTATCCTCCAGTAGGCCAAATCCCAGAATGGATGGGAGAATGGCTCCTGAAGTACCAACACTTGCTAAGATGCCATTGACAATCATTGGCTACTTGAGGAAGGAGAATAGGTTTCCTCCAATGATTTGACCCCTGAAAGGTTTACTCATGCTCTAGTAGATGGTCCTATGCCCATGAACACACAGGCAGCCTTAAGTTGTCTCAGTTAAAATAAAACAACAGTAACAACAAAGGTAGTACATGATGTTCAAAGGGTTGATTTGATCTAAATATATGATATTTGAAACTGTCAAAAATTAAAAAGATTGAGAAATAGAATAAAATGAACACAAAGCGTGGGAGCTCATCAGTCCGGGCCAGTTTATCCCTGTTTGTAGGCACCACCTGAATCAGTAGCAAGTCGCTTTTTAAAAGCATTTTCATACTAGTTACTTTTGTATATCTGTATGCCTTGGCACGCATTCAGCAGTTAGATGACATCTCTTGGAAATCTGTTCTCACCTCCTACGTTTTGAGTTCCAGGGACTGAGCTCAGGGTTTTGGCTGTGCCAGGCGATACCTTTATCTACTTAACCACCTTCTTGACCCAGTCTTGAAATAAAATATTTAATAGATTTTTATTAAAATTAGTTTCAAATCTGTAATGCAGGAATTCATCAAATACTTAAATTAGGAGAATTAAAAACTGTTTTGAATATTTATAGCCTAGTTAATTCTTCTTACTGTGAAATATAGCCCAGAGAGCTACCAGAATTCTTTCTTTTTTACTGTTTGAATTCAAGGGTCTGGAATTGTTATAGTGCAGTCAGGATTTGATCAATTATAACGTTATATTTTGAATCTAGCATTTTTATAAAAAGAAACCTGTTTTAAAAGTTTCTATAATTCTCAGAAACTGAGGGGTGAGAAATCTTATGCAATTTTATATTAAGAGAGTGATTCTATTTCAATGAAGAGATAGGAACTAGATTCTATGATTATTGAGTCTATGCTTCCAGCTGCACTTTAGTAAAAACAGAATTTCTAAAATAAGGTTGAATGAGCCATCTGTTTAAAAGACAGACAAAGACAGAGAGAGAGAGAGAGAGAGAGAGAGAGAGAGAGAGAGAGAGAGAGAGTGAGTTATCACTGCATATACTATTGACATAGTCTGAGATAATACCTCACTTTCCTATGGACTCATAGGTAGGGATAACATATTCTTTCTTTATGACACAATGTTAATATTGTTCTTCTCTAACTAGTGCTCACCGTTGAAATGCTCCTGTGAGACCAGAACTCTCATCCTGTAGTGTGTTAAAATTTGTTGTATAAACTTCTGAGTCCTGGTAATCAAATTACTAGGGCTCTCAAACTTGTTAAACATAATTGTTATTAACATTGCAATTACATAACTAGGTATATAATGCACAGAATGATGGGTTCATGAAACCTGGCATTTCCCAATTATTTCACATGTTCCCTTACCTCTGCTAAGGGTTTATATGCAGTGAGATCATTCTGTCCATTGTGCCAGCTCAGTTCTGTAACTTTTAGTGGATGGTTTGAAGTTGACCCAGGTAAGAAATTTTACACCACAGATGTTAACAAGCTGTGCATCAGTTGGCCTTCTTCCCACCTGCCCTAACCTCTGCTTTCTAGAGGTAATGATTAATGTGCATGCCTTCTTCTGTCATAGTTGTCTGAAAGACTGCAGGGAGCATCCTTTCTCATAAGGTGAGAATCTATTTTCCTGCTGTAGACTGAGTGCAAACCTGAGCTCTTGCTGTTTATCCAAGGCAACATGTAAGCTCTTCAGATTGCCTCAAGGCTGTGAAGATTTAACCCTAAAGTCCCTTACTGCTTAGCACAGCCTTTTGAGTAGGTTAAACTCTCATTTGCTTTGGTGTGGCAAGCGACATCCCGGTGTTCATTTTTTTTTTTTTTTTTGAAAATCAAGAGAATTTATTTCCATGACTATTATAAGGTATAATAATGGACATAAGTAGATTGGATAAAAAGCACTGATTATAAAGCAGTTCATAGAATTTTAAAATATTCCTTCTAATTTTATTTTATTTTTACACTCATGCTTCTTTTTAAATGGGTGCACTGGCGGTTTTGTGTCAACTTAATCCAAGCTAGACTCATCAGAGAAAAAGAAACCTCAGTTAAGGTAACAACTCTGTGACATCCATGTGTAAGGCATTTTTCTCAATTTGTGATCAATAGGGGAGGGCCTGGTCCATTGTGGGTGATCCCATCCCTGGGCTGGTGGTCCTGGGTTTTATAAGAAGCAGGCTTGAGCAAGCCATGAAGAACAATCCAGTAAGCAGCACCCCTCCATGGCCTCTGGATTAGCTCCTGTCTCTGGGTTTCTTCTCTGAGTTCCTGTTCTGACTTCATTTGGCGATGAATAACAATGTAAAAGTGTAAGCTAAAGAAACCCTTTCCTCCCTGTCTTGCTTTTTGGTCTTGGTGTTTTGTTTCAGTAATAGAAACTTTAATTAAGACAATGTGTTAGCTTCAGGAGAAAATAAGATGCCAAAAAGCTTTGTTGTTGATTTCCTCCCTCAATAACAACAATCCAATCGTGGCTCAATTTCACAGTCTTAAACCATGTATAAGGTTTATATGGACTGGTTAAAGACTTACATCTGCGTATGTGTGTACATGTGTACGTATACGTGCATGTGTTTGTCCTTATTAATAAATCTTTTTGATATACTTCTAGGCTCACCAAATGCTGTTACTTTTGACAGAATATTCTCTGATTTCAATATTCCCAGCATAAAGATTACAGTTTTCTGTCTAATCATGAAATTATAGCTCTTTGTAGCACATTATCTATCCTGAGTATGTTACACTCTTCATATAGAAAGTATTTAAATACAAACTGCTTGAGCTTTACTTTTAAGTGATTTTCTACCCAGGACAGGCTCTCCTTCCTTCTTGTATTATCTGGAGAGACGTAAGCATCCTTTCTCATAGCCCCTTCACTGCCTGGATCACCTACTTTGAGAAGTGCCCACTTGGGTTTTTTGTCCACTTTCAGTTGAGTCATTTATAGTGCCAATAGTGACCTGACTGCATTCCTTGTATATTTTGCATATTGATCCTATGGCTTACATGATTTTCAGATGTTTTCCCTGATGCATATTTTGTACTTTTATTTGGTTGGTTATTTTATGTGTTATGAAGCAGCAGGAAAAACTCTAAGACAATCCCGTTTGCCTATTTTTGCTTTTCTTACTGTCATTTGGGAGATCTCATCCAAAAACTTCATTGCCGTGACAGTGTCAAGAAGGTTTTCTCCATTTCTTCTTCTAGTGGTTTTGAAGTTTCAGGTCATATGTTTATGTTTTTAATTTTTTTTGAGTTGATTTATTGTATGTGGTGTCAGATGGGGTTCCATTTTCATTCTTATGCATTTGTAAGCCAGCTTTCCCTAGTACCATTTATTGAAGAGACAATTTTCTTATAACCATTCCTAACAACCTTGGCAGAGGTCAATCAACTACAAATGCATTGGGTTATTTTGGAGTTCCCTACCATGTTCCAGTGGTTTTCTGTGTTTGTTTTTGTGTTAGTACCACAAGGCTTTGATTAGTACAGTCCTTGTAGTTTGTTTTGAAGTCATATGGTGTATGCTTCTAGCTTTGTTCTTTGTATAAAATTGTCTTGACTATTTGGGGTCTTTTTTGTTTCACAGAGATCCTAATGTTTCATTTTGCTGTTTTTTTTCTTCTTTCTATGAAACATAACAGAATTTTGATAGGGATTGTATTTGATCTGTATATCACTCTGGGTATACTGGACCTCAAAATAATATTAATCCTTTCAATTAATGAACACAGAATATATTTCTATTTATTTATGTCTTCATAAGAAAATGTCACCAATGATTTAGACTTTAGTACATAGAGTATTTGTCTCCTTGTTCAAATTCATTCCCAAGTCATATTTGTTATTGTGATAATGAATTTGATTTTTCTTAAGGTCTTTTTGGATAGTTCATTTTCAGCTTGTATGTTGATTTCATTCTCAGATGCTGATTTGTACATTTATGAAAGCAAGTTATTATTTTTTAAAAAAGAGATTTTGTGCATAGAAAACACAGAGATGATTTTTTTCTCTTTCCAAGTTGAATGTCTTAATTTCTTTTCCTGTTGGAGTCTCGTGAGGAACACGAGTTTGCTCCTTGGGGAGTTGAAAGCCAAGACGTAGGATCAGGAGCTGTGATAAAAAATGGTGTTTCTTGTAATGAAGGGGAGATAGTTCCAACCCAAGGTCTCTGAAAAAAAGAGAATAATACTGTTACTGAGGAACCTGATACATTCTCATATAAGGAAACATCCTCATTGCAGGCTGAGGCTGTAGCATGCCTAAGCATGGTGATATAATCAAGGTCATCCTTCCTTAGACATCACATGGTTTTTAAATGGCCAATGGGGAATATCCCATAGTAAAGAATTTAACACCATAATAAGGTTGTGAGTAGATCCTTCCCCTAGGGAAGGTCATCTTGTTTCCCCCTCAGGAACTTTGACAGAGGAGGACTAAAGGTTATCTCAAGGGGCAGTCATTTCCTCTCTTCCTGCCAAGAAGCTGACAGGAGTGTTGTAAAGAAAGATTAAAACATAACATTTCAAGGAAATGAATGGGCTTAGAGAACGGTATATTAAGTAAGGCAACCCAGGCTCAGAAAGAAACTACCATGCATTGTCTGTCTATCAATGTCCATTCTAGCCTCTGTCAAATGTGCATGTCCAGGTGGAAAGTCACAGGAAGCTAAAAGGGAAGCTTTAAGGGAGAGCCATAGTGAAGACAGAGATCAAAATTCAAGAGGAACAAGGGACAAGGGTAGAGAGCGCAGCAGGGAGCTGAGGGGGGGTGCGGAAGTCAACCAAAAAGAATATAGAATATAGAGTTAGAATATAGAGGAGATCCCGGAAGGAAACCTGTAACTGTAAAAACTAACTTAGAAATTATGGAAAGAAGTGGTGATCTTGACTTTCTTCATTGCATTTTTGACCTCATGGGGGAAGCTTTTAGATTGAACACAGTCCTTTCTCTGTTGAGGTGTACCTTTTATACTGAATCTGCTCAGAGAGTGTATAATGAAATAGTGCTGTGTTCTGCTAATTGTTTTATCTCCTGCTCGTCTTATTTGTAGCTGTTAACGGGTTCATTATATGGACTGATTTGTCAGTCCCCAAGGATGAATCTTACGTGTTTATGGCTCATGTTTCTTTTTGTGTCCTGTTAAATTTGTTTCTGTCAATACAAAAGGAAAAAAAAAAAGTCTTACAAACACGATGTTCTGATGAGGTATCAATTTAGTGAAATGTTTATAGTGACATAGAAGAAAGTCATAAAATACACACTATCTTTTTTTTCAATTTTTTATTAGGTATTTACTTCATTTACATTTCAAATGCTATCCCCAAAGTCCCCTATACCCCCCCTGCTCCCCTACACACCCACTCCCCCTTCTTGGCCCTGGTGTTCCCCTGTACTGGGGCTTATAAAGTTTGCAAGACCCAATGATGGCTGACTAGACCATCTTCTGATACATATGCAGCTAGAGACATGAGCTCTGGGGGTACTGGTTAGTTCATATTGTTGTTCTACCCATAGGGTTGCAGATCCCTTCAGCTCCTTGGGTACTTTCTCTAGCTCCTCCATTGGGGGGCCCTGTGTTCCATCCGATAGCTGACTATGAGCATCCACTTCTGTGTTTGTCAAGCGCTGGCATAGCCTCACAAGAGACAACTATATCAGGGTCCTTTCAGCAAAATCTTGCTGGTGTATGCAATAGTGTCTGGGTTTGGTGGCTGATTATGGGATGAACCCCTGGGTGGGGCAGTTTCTGGATGGTTCATCTTTTCATCTCAGCTCCAAACTTTGTCTCTGTAACCCCTTCCATGGGAGTTTTGTTCCCAATTCTAAGAAGGGGCAAAGTGTCTACATTTTGGTCTTCGTTCTTCTTGAGTTTCATGTGTTTTACAAATTGTATCTTGGGTATTCTAGTTTCTGGGCTAATATCCACTTATCAGTGAGTGCATATCATGTGAGTTCTTTTGTGATTGGGTTACCTCACTCAGTATGATACCCTCCAGATCCATCCATTTGCCAAGGAATTTCACACTTTCAATAACATTGGTGATGTCACTGGGTAGGCAGGTTATGGCGAAGTGTAGGGCCATATGCTAGCTGATCCCACTTTTAACCCATTGGTTGGTGAGACTAGGAGTCAGTCTGTTTATACATTCCCAGAGGATTTTATCAGTTTTTCAGCGGATGTTTGGTCCCACACAGAGGTATGCAAGAAATTGCTATTTAGCTGAAGTAGCTCAAGATAACATGTAAATTAGCTTCTGGGTTTGCGGTATTCCACCCTCCCCAGGTCACTGACTCAGTCTGCCTTTGCACTCATGGCTTCTTTCCAGGAGCCTTGTTCACTGGTTTAAAGCATTTTGCTGAGGACTTTTGCAGGTCTGTTTGGTAGTGATATTCGACTGTGATTTTATTTCATTTTAATATCCTTATCTGGCTTTATAAATTGAATTGAGAACTATTCTTTCTCTTCAGTTTTTTTTTTTTTTTGGAAGATTTTGAGAAAGATTGCATTAATTATTTTGACATTTGTTAGGCTTCACCAAAGACTAACAAATTCCTGATAAGAGTTTTGAGAAATGAAAATTTTATCATGCAGGTGACACTGAAGACTAGCCATTTTTTTTTT
>NC_034611.1:6398460-6403764 GCF_900095145.1 Mus pahari | reverse complement strand
CGGTGGGCGGTGACAGTGGGCGGTTCGAGGACGCTGTGTTCCGGCTGGTCTGGTGCGCTCCAGCTGCTGTACTCCGGCGTCCCTGTAAAAGGCAGGACCCAACAATCCCTGGCTGTCCTGAAACTCACTTTGTAGCCCAGGCTGGCCTCGAACTCAGAAATCCGCCTGCCTCTGCCTCCCAAGACTAGCCATTCTTAAATAGAAGAAGAAAAAAGAATTAAGTAACATGTAAAAAGTAGTGCTAATCAGTGTAAGAACTCTTAAAATTTTGGAATCTGTTACATATTCAAAGTATTCAGTCATCTCTGGAGGTTTGAATACAAGATACATGGATTGGTGTATGTGTGGTCTTGGCACCATCACTATGTGGTAAAATAGTTACAAGCAAATATGTACTTCTAGGGCTGATGATAAAAACACATAAAACAAACCAAACAATAAAAGCCCAGAGATATCATGCTTACTGTCTAAGTATCTACTGTACAAATTCTAAAAATGTATTCTATTTTGTGTGGAGCTTTGTAAGCCAGGCTAGCCTCAAGCTCACTAGGTAGGTTAGGCTGGCCCTGGAGTCAGCCATCCCCCTGCTTCAGCCTCTCCAGCTCTAGGATCATACATAGACATGCACTACCTCACTAGCCTGGGTGTTTGTTCTTTGATATTTAGTTCAGTCCTAGGTAACTGTCAAGAAATAGGAAGCATGGATCTGCATTTCTTAACTGTCAGTACGTAGTCTATGGCATACACACTTACCTACATGTATATATTACGTTAGCTGAATATTATTAACCTCAATCAAGCCTTCAGATCATATGTGAAGTTTCCTTGTAGTAAAGAACAAAACCTTACAAATTTTACTGTTGAAAATATTGGCTTGGCATTACTTTTTTGGAAAAAATCAGAAGTTTTTCATAAATTGTGAATATGTATTCAATAAACTTAATCAGATTGCCAGTATTTTACTGTAACATTTCTATGTTCTTAGTTACGGATAAGCACCAGTTCAAACCAGAGCAAATGCTATACCGGTTCCGATATGACGATGGTACATTTTACCCCAGGAGTGAGATGCAGGACGTCATTTCTAAGGTAATGGCACCTTCAGCCACTTCCATAGCAAGATTCCTGTTGCCATCCTTGGGGAAGACACAAAGCTAATATAGGAAACTCTTAAGTTACCTTATAAGCAGTCTCTGTCTTATTAAGATGTCTGAAATGCCAGTGTTAGATCATTTTAATTTTTTCATATGGAATAAACTCTGGACATAATATTTGTATAAATTTTGAAAACGGAAACACAAGGACAAATATAATACCCCTTTTTATAGCACCCTTGAAATTTTTGTATTGAAATATAACTAAGCACATTCTAGATTTATTGCTATTTGAACTTTCTGCTTGAAGTATATCTTATAATTTATATTAAGAAGTATTTTATGTGATCTTTCATATATGTCATACACATAAGACAGATTCACAGTACAAACCCATCCTGTTCTTCAGTGACTCAACTCCTATATTTATCCTGTATTTTAATATTTTGATAGATTTTTAAGATTCCTAAGATTGCATAATGACTGCAGGAGAAATAGAGTTGATTGATTATTCTGAATGTTCAGTAGCATGTCTCTTGGGTGGTCTTATCCGTTTCTGATTTGCTTTTGTTTCACACAGGGTGTAAGACTTTACTGTCGTCTCCACAGCCTGTTTACCCCAGTGGTCAGGTGAGTTGGCCTCCTGGGGGCCATAAATGGAACTGCTTGCTTTTCATGTTAGAACTTGAGTCATTTCATGTTAAGTAATTGTTTATGTCAGATAATCATAAAGCACTATATATTCAGTGTCTTTTCCCTTTGTTATGCTTTCAAAACTTATTTTATTATAATCTCATACCACATTCTTCAGCTGAAAATGAAATAATTCAGATTTCTTTACTATTTATTAAATGGTAGTTGAATGATCTGGAAATGATTCAGAAATACTGTTAGTTCTAATTGTTTATAACTAGGAATATTTTTATATTATATATTTTGGATTTTGGATTTTATATAGTCTCTTTATATATGTATGTACTGTGTAATTGAATATTAGATGTATATTTTATATTTCCTTTTGATAGGATTTTTTCCCCTCAAAAGTTAAGTTTTATATTGGAAAATTAAGAATTATACTCAATACACATAATTTTGGAGCTTATTAACTAACTCATTTTTAAAAGAAATGCATGACACATTTTTGAAGCAAATAAATATATTTTTTTAATGGCTATAAAATCCAAATGTTCATAGGCATAATTTCATTTTACATGTGTAATATCAATTCTAAGGTGATGCATAGATAAATAGGTAGAAGGAAGATTGATAGATGATAGATGGATAAACGATAGGTAGATAGATGATTGATAGAGGATGATTAGGTAGCTATATGGGTGCGTGCATGGATGAGATAAATAGGAGATAGAAGATAGATAGATAGATAGATAGAGAGATAGAGATAGATAGATAGATAGATAGAGAGAGAGAGAGAGAGAGAGAGAGAGAGAGAGAGAGAGAGAGAGAGAGATAGGTAGGTAGATAGATATTTTACCAAGACTTGCTGTGTCTGCATATTGGAATTCCCTTTTACATCACATAAAGATTGTAAGGCGGTTCTTCAGGAGAACTGCAGTCTTCCCACCTATTTGTCGGGAATAAATGTCTGTTTTAGCTGCAGGCTTCACAGTGTAACGCTGGGAAAGAGTGTGAACTTTGTAATGTACTACTGCTGTAGATTCCTTCCATATGTTTTGAATAAGTTAATATTAAATACTTAGCAACTATGTATCTCCTGCTAATCAAATAGAAAAGAATAATAGCTACCTCTTCACGTTATCTGCATGTATATAAATAATATGTGTATGTATGAAAATATGTTTAGAAAACTACATTTAAAAATTATTATCATTATTATTATGATTAATGTTGTTGCTATATGAGATTTTATATCAAGGAAGTTACAGTCCTTAGGAACCAATAGGAAGTAATTATTCTTTGGGTAGAAATGACCATTATTTATGTGTTGTATGAGAAAATATATGGAATTAAAACATAAAACAGATGTGCTGTATGATAGTTACTCATTAGTACATATGACTTTGATTTTAAAGAAAAATTCCTTGCTGATAGGAACCAGACACCCAATATGACCATGACTAGCTCTTTCTTTCCTGCTGATGCTTATGGAAATCAGGGTGAAAGGTGATAGGTTTTAGAAAGATGGCAATAAACAAAATAAAGGAAAATGAATTAGATTCCCAAGGGATCCAGTTCCATATTGAAGGCCAAAAGTTTCAGTCACGCGAATAGAGGATATGGATATCATGGATATCAGTTGTAAATTACTGACAGAGGCTAAAGAACAGGACATAGAGGCAGGACCTCAAACTGTTAGCAGCCTACAATTTTTTTTTTCTTTTGACATTTTGCAAGGACTGTCATTTTTCTCATTCTCTACAAAATGAAATCAATTATCGATTCTGCCTTTGTGCACAGGACTGGTCATAAGACTTTTTAAGTTTTTCACTGAACTTTGAATGATTTCTCAGACCTGGAAAATCTGATGAGCAGGAAGGAGCCTGGTGAGAGAACCAGTCAATCCCCTAATTCCCAGGGGTGTGTGTGTGTGTGTGTGTGTGTGTCTGTGTGTGTGTGTGTCTGTGTGTGTGTGTCTGTGTGTGTGTGTGTGTGGGTTATGTTTGTATATGTGTATGTTTGTAGTGTGTGTGTTTATGTGTATGTATATATGTATGTATGTGCATGTGTCTGTGGTTTTGATGTGTGTGTGTGTGTGGTTTATGTGTATGTGAGTATGTGGTATATATGTGTATGTATGAATGTATATATGTATGTATGTATGTATGTATGTATGCATGTGTGTGCATGTGTCTCTGTGTGTGTGGTTTATGTGTGTATATGTGTATGTTTGTAGTGTGTGTGTTTATGAGTATTTATGTATGTATATGTGTGCATGTGTCTGTGGTTTTGATGTGTGTGTGTGGTTTATGTGTATGTGAGTGTGTGGTATGTATGTTTATGTATGTATGTGTGTTCATGTGTCTCTGTGTGTGGTTTATGTGTGCCTATGTGTATGTTTGTAGTGTGTGTGTGTGTTTATGTGTATGTGAGTATGTGGTATGTATGTGTATGTATTATGTGTGTGCCATGTGTCTCTGTGTATCTCTGTATATGTGTGGTTTATGTGTATGTATGTGTATGTTTGTGGTATGTGAGTTTATGTGTATGTGAGTGTGTGGTATGTATGTGTATGTATGTATGTATGCATGTGCATGTGTCTGTGTTTTTGGTGTGTGTGTGTGTAGCTTCCTGGTTCCATGCTTTGCTTAGAAAACTTATGTAGTACAGTCTTCCTGTGCCTTCTTCAGGGTTGCAGGCTTTGCAGAGATCCTGCGAATAAGTACAGTGTGCATCCCCTCTCTTCTTGGAGAATATATAGTCAAGAATTTTCTGGCTCTAGTCTCCACACTATGAGGATACTTTAAAAAAAATTATTAGATATTTTCTTTATTTACATTTCAAATGTTATCCCCTTTCCTGGTTTCCCCTCCGAAAATCACCTATCCCCTCCCCCTGTTCTGCAATCCTTCCACTCCCACTCCTGATCCTGGCATTCCCCCTATGCTGGGGCAAAGAACCTTCACAAGAACAAGGGCATCTCCTCCCATTGATTAGGCCATCCTCTGCTACATATGCAGCTAGAGCCACAAGTTCCTCTGTGTGTTTTCTTTGATCGTTGGTTTAGTTCCAAGGAACTCTGGGGGGTACTGGTTAGTTCATATTGATGTTCCTCCTATGGGGTTTCAAACCCCTTCAACTCCTTGGGTACTTTCTCTAGCTCCTTCATTGGGGACTCTGTGCTCTGCCATTGGATGATAGTGAGCACCCACTTCTGTATTTGCCAGGCACTGGCAGAGTGCCTAAGGAGATAGCCATATCAGGCTATCTGTAAGCACTTCTTGGCATCTGCCATAGTGTCTGGGATTGGTGGTTGTTTATGGGGTGGATCCCCAAGAGGGGTGATTTCTGAATGGTCATTCCTTCAGACTCTGCTCCAAACTTTGTCTCTGTAATTCGTTCTATGGGTATTTTGTACCCCCTTCTAAGAAGGATTCTGAGCTTCTGGGCTAGTATGCACTTATCAGTGAGTGCATATAATGTGTATTCTTTTGTGATTGGGTTACCTCACTCAGGAGGATATCCTCCAGATACATCCATTTGCCTAAGAATTTCATAAATTCATTGTTTTTTA
>NC_034611.1:6371453-6398449 GCF_900095145.1 Mus pahari | reverse complement strand
GTATATGGCTTTTACTATGTTTAGGTATGGGCCTTGAATTCCTGATCTTTCCAAGACTTTTATCATTGACTGGTGTTAGATTTTGTCAAATGTATTCTCAGCATCTACCAAGATGATCATGTGGTTTTTGTCTTTGAGTTTGTTTATATAGTATATTACATTGATGGATTTCTGTATATTAAACCATCCCTGCATCCCTGGGATGAAGCCCTACTTGATCAAGATCGATGATCATTTTGATGTGTTCTTGGATTCAGTTTGCAAGAATTTTATTGAGTATTTTTGCATCGATATTCATAAGAAGAGTTGGTTTGAAGTTCTCTTTCTTTGTTGGGACTTTGTGTGTTTTAGATATCAGAGTAATTTTGGCTTCATAGAATGAATTGGGTAGAGTACCTTTTGTTTCTATTTTGTGAAATAGTTTGAACAGAATTTGAATTAGGTCTTCTTTGAAGGTCTGATAGAACTCTGCACTAAACCCATCTGGTCCTGGGGTCTTTTTGGTTGGGAGACTATTAATGACTGCTTCTATTTCTTTAGGGAACATGGGGCTGTTTAGATCGTTAATTTAATCTGGATTTAACATTGCTACCCATTATCTGTCTAGAAAATTCATCCAGGTTTTCCAGTTTTGATGAGTATAGCCTTTTGTAGTTAGATCTGATGATGCTTTGGATTTCCTCATGTTCTGTTGTTATGTCTCCCTTTTTCATTTCTGATTTTGTTAATTAGGATACTGTCCCTATGCCTTCTAGTTAGTCTGGCTAAGGTTTATCTATATTATTTTTCTCAAAAAACCAGCACCTGGTTTGGTTGATTCTCTGTATTGATTTTTTTTTTCTACTTGGTTGATTTCAGCCCTAAGTTTGATTATGTCCTCTTTGGTGAATTTGCTTCCTTTTGTTCTAGAGNTTTTAGGTGTGCTATCAAGCTGTTAGTGTGTGCTCTCTCTAGTTTCTTTTTGGAGGCACTCAGAGCTATGAGTTTTCCTCTTAGGACTGTTTTCATTGAGTTCCATAAGTTTGGGAATATTGTGGCTTCATTTTCATTAAACTCTAAAATGTCTTTAAATTCTTTCTTCCTTGACCAAATTATTATTGAGTAGAGTGTTGTTCAGCTTCCAGGTATATGTGTTCTTCCTATTATTTATGTTGTTATTGAAGATGAGCTTAGTCCATGGTAATCTGATAGGATGCATGGGATAATTTCATTATTTTTGTATCTGTTGAGGCCTGTTTTTTGACCAATTATGTAGTCAGTTTTGGAGAAGGTACTATGAGGTGCTGAGAAGAAGGTATATCCTTTTGTTTTAGGGTAAAATGTTCTGTTGATATCTGTTAANTCCATTTGTTTCATAACTTCTGTTAGTTTTACTGTGTCTCTGTTTAGTTTTTGTTTTCAGGATCTTCCATTGATTAGAGTGGGGTGTTAAAGTCTCCCACTATTATTGTGTGAGGTGCAATGTGTGCTTTGAGCTTTACTAAAGGTTCTTTAATGAATGTCGATGCCCTTGCATTTGGAGTACAGCTATTCAGAATTGAGAGTTCATCGTGGAAGATTTTACCTTTGATGAGTATGAATTGCCCTTCCTTGTATTTTTTGATGACTTTGTGTTGGAAGTCGATTTTATTAGATATTAGAATGGCTACTCCAGCTTACTCTTGGGACTGTTTGCTTGGGAAATTGTTTTCCAGCCTTTTACTCTGAGGTAGTGTCTTTTTTGTCTCTGAGGTGTGTTTCCTGTATGCAACAAATGTTGGTTCCTGTTTATGGAGCCAGTCTATTAGTTTATGTCTTCTTATTTGGGAATTGAGTCTATTGATATTAAGAGATATTAAGGTAAAGTAATTGTTACTTCCTGTTATTTTTGTTGTTAGAGTTGGGACTCTGTTCTTGCTGCTGTCTTCTTTTAGGTTTGTTGAAGGATTACTTTCCTGATTTTTCTATGGCCTCATTTCCCTCCTTGTGTTGGAGTTTTCCCTTTATTATCCTTTGAAGGGCTGGATTATGGAAAGATATTGTGTGAATTTGGTTTTGTCATGGAATACTTTGGTTTCTCCATCTGTGGTAATTCAAAGTTTTTCTGGGTATAGTAGCCTGGGCTGGCATTTGTGTTCTCTTAGGGTCTGTATTACATCTGTCCAGGTTCTTCTGGCTTTCATAGTCACTGGTGAGAAGTCTGGTATAATTCTATGAGGTTTGCCTTTACATGTTATTTGACCTTTTTACCTTGCTGCTTTTAATATTCTATCCTTATTTAGTGCATTTGTTGTTCTGATTATTATGTGTTGGGAGGAATTTCTTTTCTGGTCTAGTCTATTTGGAGTTCTGTAGGCATCTTTTATGTTCATGGGCATCTCTTTCTTTAGGTTAGGGAAGTTTTCTTCTATAATTTTGTTGAAGATATTTACTGGCCCTTGAAATTGAAAATCTTCTTTCTCACCTCTACCTATTATCCTTAGGTTTAGTCTTCTCATTGTGTCCTGAATTTTCTGGATGTTTTGAGTTAGGATCTTTTTGCATTTTGCATTTTCTTTGATTCTTGTGTCCATGTTTTCTATTGATTCTTCTGCATCTGAGATTCTCTCTTCCATCTCTTGTATTCTGTTGCTGATGCTTGCATCTATGGCTCCTGATTTCTTTCCTAGGATTTCTATCTCCAGAGTTGTTTCCCTTTGTGATTTCTTTATTTTTCTACTTCTATTTTTAGATCCTGGATGGTCTTGTTCAATTCCTTCACCTGTTTGGTAGTGTTTTCCTGTAACTCTTTTAGGGGTTTTTGTGTTTCCTCTTTAAGGGCTTCTAGCTGTTTAACTGTGTTTTCCTGTATTTCCTTCTTAAAATCCTCCATTATCATCGTGAAAAGTGACTTTAGTTCCATGTCTTGCTTTTCTGGTATTATGGTGTGTCCAGGACTTGCTATGGTGGGAGAGTTTGCTTCTGATGATGCTATGAAACCTTGGTTTTTGTTGCTTCTATTCTTATGCTTGCCTCCTGCCATCTGANTATCTCAAGTGCTTGCTGCCCTTAATATATCTGATTGGAGCCTGTCTTTCTTATAATCCCAGTTGATTCAGGACTCCTCAGTGTCCAGCTTTCTCTGTGATACTGGGTTTCTGGGCTCTTGTAAACCTGAGATTCTGGGTGTGTCAGAGTTCTTGGCAATTAAGCTTCCTCTGAGATCCTGAGATCCTGTTGTGACCAAACTCCTGTTATCCTGGGATCCTGGAATCCTAAGATCCTGGGCGTTTTACAGCACCTGGAAGTTGTGTCTCCTCTGAGGACCATGGGGCTGTCTGATATGTTCAAAACCAAGGTGTACTAGTACTGATCAGAAGTAACCTGGGCAGCTGGTCAGGCAGGGCTCCCATGTCCTTGCTCTGCTGTCATAGGCCCGCCACAATTGGTTTGGAACAGATGTTGTATTCCACTCACCAATGATCCAAAGATGTTTGGAGATTTCTCTGGGGACCTTGGGACCTTCTGCAGAGTTTGCAGTCAAGGTGACCCGGAGCTGGTGCCTACCAGAAGGGACTTGTGCCCTTTGTCACATGGGTTTTCTGCTTCCCTGCTGCTGACTCAGACCTAGCGCTATTGGATTGCAACCAATGTTGTGTTCCACTCACCAGTGATCCTAAGATCGCATGAGAGCCTTCAGGGGACCATGTGATTTCCGCCGAGTTCACACCCAAAGTGACTCTTGAGGATAGTATCAGTAGCCATGACACAGGGGGCGAAATTCTATTTTGTTATTTATCCACTAATGAGATGCCATTTTTCTAGTTAGATCACCAGGTTTGATAGAAGTAATAATCTTGTGTGTAAAAACATGTGAATGAAGAAATGTCCTATTGTGGTATTTTGATGGGTCAGACCTCTCTTGTATGATAGGTCTTTGTACCATACATACTTTGTTTACTTCTCTTAATTATACATACACTGGCTGGCTCAAAGCTCCCTGTCGATTTTCCTCTGTACACTGATACTGAACGGAAGGGCTTGCCTGTGCTTATTTAGTTTCTTGTTTAATACTTGTGCTTTCTTTCTCTATTTTTTTTATAGAGATAAAGATTACCATTTAAGAACTTACAAATCTGTTGTCATGGCCAACAAATTAATAGACTGGTTAATTGCACAGGTAAGAAGGCAAATAGATGTTGCTCAGCTTCCTCTTTTCTCATTTAAGTGTGAGATGGGAACTTGCTGTCAGGTGATTCACTGTAATCTCTATTGTCTGCATTCATAGAGATAGTGTGAAGCTGAATTAGGATTTGGATTTGATTTCTGGAATCTTGTAGGGCCTTTACGATATCTTCTTTTTCAAAAATAAGATGTTCGTATTTTTAAAACATGAGCTGAGTTTCATCAAACAAAAAAATAAGCAAACAAAAACAAAATCAACTACCAAGCATAATTTGATTATCGGTGAAGAATAGCTATGTTCAGTCACTAAGTTGTCTTGCATGATTTTTCTATTAATTTGTTTTAAAGTATCTATTCATTACGCCTCACAAATAATTCAACTCTCCTGTGTCAGTTTCTCTGATACCAGCTGGGCATGTATAACATAAGCTTTAATGTCTTTGAAGTGCAGAGGGTATCCTCATTATTGCTCAGAATCTTAATCATTGAATCTTAATGTTAACATCCTGTACTAAGAAAATTTATGAATATAAGTAAAAAAAATTGTTTATAAGTAGTAAAAATTCACACATCAACATGTCACACATAAAACATATCACAATAGCTTTTCAAGTACAGATTTATGTAGTTATTTTTATTATAGGTCAACTAATAAGTGCGTGGATATATTCTGTTGACTAATCTCAAGACTATGAAAAGGTGATATACACTTGAACTGAACTTGCTGCCGGGGGCAGGGGGTTTGCTTGGTTGAAATGCAATTGTCATACATAAATATTTGAGTCAATGTCATAAGCAGCCTCACTATTTAGTTTGTATTAAAATATCCTTATTCTCCTTTTATAAGTAGGTAACAAACTTTTAAATATTTAAGTTAAATATGTAAATTAAATATATATGGGTTTAAATATTAAAAATTAAATAGGTCAACATTTTAAATTAAATACCTAATTCAATATGCATAATAATATATAAACCCAGTATGTATGTATGCATATACATATATACAGTTTGAGATTTCATTGTTTAGTGTTGATTCCTAAATTCTTTTTTTTTATTTCATTGAATTTCATTGAATATAATCTTTTACATTGAGAAGTTGCTGTCTTAGAGGAATCAAAGTGACTTTGAGAGGACTGTGAATCACATGTCCAGTAGTTTCCCAGTAAGATAGCTTCTAACAATTTAATACTGTTGGTCCTGTGTGCGGCTGGGTTGGTCCTTTCTTCAGTAAGAGACTTTTGCACAGAGCTCATGCTGCTCTAGAGTTAACATAAGTTCATATGGTATGTGGTATATGGGAGAAGACTGAGGAAATGGGTTGGGAAAAAAAATTGATGCCAAATCCACCTTTAAATTCTAAAGCAAAAAGTCAGTTACTAACTTTAGGGGAGAGAATACTTGTATTTTTTAACATTTAAGTTATCCTATTTTATCTGAAACATGCTGAAACAAAGTATTTGTTACTTAATTATCTGAAACTCCCAGGAGGTTGTCTCAAGTAACCAGTATTTGATGCCAGCTCTGCTAAAACTGAGACAAGCTTGGACATATAACTCTCTTTCTAGAGTATAGAATTTTCAGCTGCTCACCTCATCCTACAATAGCTATTTGTGGCGTCCTACATTGGTCCCTGAAGCTTCATATGTGTATGGTTAAGGCAGACTTTCTAGCTCTTAATACTGAGCTTCAAGATAGAGCATCATGGGCTGCCTTGGAATGGTAAGGGAGCAAGCTAAAGTGCTTAATTTAGGGGAAGAGACAAAATAGGGCTCCCTTTCCACCTAGACTTGCATTTGACTTAATCTGTACACTAATCAGTACTGGCTGGATTTGGACAGCATGATTGGACAGTTGGAGTTAGCTATGCTACAGTGCAGCAGTCCATATGCTGTTGTGACATATCTCTGGATGCTGTACATATCTATGATATGTGAGTGATACCATCTTGGACAATGCAATGACTTTGTTCTGCTCTCCATATGTTCTCACTTCCTAGACTGATGCTTTTATTATAATGGCTTATAACCAAATACCTTATTCCACAGAGGTAACTCCTCACTGGATAAGTATGCTGATGTATTACTAAGACATCATGTGATTTGCTTGTGTGTGATGTGCTGGAAACATTTATATTTTTTAATTAGACAAGTTCTTGTGTCATCCCATCCAAGCAATGGTTTTTACACTTTCTTCAGTGCTTCCCAGATCTAAGTAGACTACAAAGGTTTTTTAAAAGAGGCAGGATCACTACAGTATTTGAGATTACATTTATACCCCTTTCTTTTAATGAAATATTAGTCCAGTAAATAAAACATTTAAATAATCAAAACAACCAAAGCTTTCAGCCTAACCCTTTAAATAGCTGCGAAAATAAAGCATCAGGACACACGCAGGCAGGTTCCTACCTTTGAGAAGTTGGTCCTCATTTGGGTTCATTTTTAATCATTTTTAATCTTCTGTGAAATTCTTCAGCATCATCTTGCACAGAAGTCTTCATGGATCCCCCAGCTCGGCTCAGGGCCTTTCTCTGTACACTAGAGTCAGGCTGACTAAGAATCAAACTTTGGAAAGTGAAACTGGAGATGAGTAAAACCAAGACTGGAAGATCTTGAAAGCCCAATGGAATACTTTTGTCTTGATTATTAAGAAGTCTCTCTAACTTTTGAGCATGATATTCCTGTGTGCTATAGCTGAGTTTTGCAATAGCTGCTGTTGGAATGACTCCAGAAAAAGTATGTTAATTTAGAAAATGGAAAATGAGAAAGCAAATGAGACTATTGATGGTCAAATTGAAATAAAAATGAGAGTATATTTGGTAGAGAACTTAAGTGTTAAGAAAAAGACTAGGGAGTAATGTCATGTGTAGGAGATGTTCCTTAAACTATAATTCAGATGCTATACAGCCTCCAGTTGCCTGTCACCATGCACAGTGATTTATTTTTTGGTTAACAGGGTGATTGCCGTACCAGGGAAGAGGCAATGATATTTGCTGTTGGGCTCTGTGACAATGGATTTATGCATCACGGTAGGAACTCCTACCCTCAAACCTCACACATGGATTTCATTGTTTTGGTTCCTCTTGGGACACTGGGAGTGTCTCAGTGATCCACTAAGGTCAAGACAACCTGTCTGGGTCTTGCCATGGGTCCCAGATGAGTCATAACATCTGCAACGCATTTCACTATTGGTGCCATTTCTATGGCACACTATCTACCAGTTTTTCTAAACTTTCTCTTGTTTTTCTATATTATATTGACTCCAAAAGAGCCAAACATGACTTAGAAGTTTTATTTTCTTTTTAAAAATTTCATATATCTCTTTGAATTCATTTTATATAAAGACTCATGATCTTGCCTGAATGTTATGTATAGGGGGATATATAGATAAGAGCATGTATGGTTAATATTTATTGTTCATACTCAAAATTGTCTTATAGAACTAAATCTTTGGTAATAAATATCTTTTATTCTATTAGATGTTTTTCATGCTTGATACCTTCAAACATCATTACACATTAGTGTTTTAATTTTAATTTCTCCATCTATCAAAGTAATGAGAGTGCCATCTTACACAGTACATGCTAGCAGGCTCTTTTCAGTTACTAATTCCATGTGCTTCTCAACATCTGGCTGATATAGCACTTGCATTCATTCATCAACTACTTTCAGTAGGTTATCAACACCTGAATAAAAAAGGACACCAGTTACAGTCCTTTGGGGGGTTATCCTTTCTGACCCATGTCCTTATTTTTAGATCACCAGGAGTGTTGAGATAAAGAAATATTGGTCCCTGAAGAGCAAACTACTGGTGGAAGAAGTTATAATATTTTAAGGAATTAGAAGTATAAAATCCAATGGATACTCCTCAATTATTTTTGTCCTTTAACCCAAAGCAACAACAGGCAATAATTATACATAAGCATTTATTGCAAAGTACTACGTGACAGCAAAAGTTCAGCTGAATACAGTCCCTCGCCTGGATTTCCTGGTGCTTCTCTTGCCTACTATGTGCCAATTGTTTGGAGGAAATACCATGTGATCTTCCAGAAAACAGATAGATCATGGAGGCAAAACTGAACTCAGCCCAAAGTGTTTGTCCTTTCTGTTGTTCATTGTGACTCATGTTACTGTTTATTGTGTGGTTGGTAGCTTCATTTGTCACCCTGTTACCAGATGCTCTTCTGTCCAAAGATCACCCATGCACCATCTGCTCCACATTATTTTCTGGAATTCTGTCAAAACAATGAAATAGGATGCCCCTTTTGGTTGCTTGACACATGCCCAGCTGTTTCTATGCAGCACTTCATTGTAGTCAGAGCAAGATGAAGATTTATTTCACCTTCATTTGCAGACAAGAGAACTGATATGAAGAGAGTTTAGATAACTTTCTAATTTCCACACTCAGAATTGACCCCAGACCTGGGCTGATTTATCACAAAGTTAAGTGCACTGGCGCCACAGCCTTCCCACTACGGTGGATTACCTTGTCCCCACAAGTATACTACAAGGTACTAACAATAAAGAATGAGAAACACAGATTTTTCTCCTCAAGCATTTTGGTTGCTGTCAAGATTATATTCAATATACATTTGTATTATCTGTATTGACCTGTAGTTTAAACAAAGCTAACAAAACATACACCAACATACGTTACTAGTTTATACCAGGGATCTTAGGGAGATATGTAAAATATTAACATTTGAATAAAAGAGATAAAGTTGACCTTTGCAGAAGTAAGATTATTTGGCATGTTGCTGTGAAACACAGAAGAGCTAGCAACTCACGGAAACTAAAATATCATTTTACCCAGATGACATATTTCTAGTTTGAAATGTTGGACCAACTATGACCCCTCAGCAGGAGTTGCTCACATATAGAAAGGTACTATGTATATTAGTCAGGGTTCTCTACAGTCATAGAACTTACGGACTGTCTCAATAGTCTAAGGGATATTACTGGAATGACTTACAGTCTACAGTCTAACTAATCCAACAATTGGCATCTGTGAACACGAAGTTCCAGAATCTAGTAGTTGCCCAGTCCCATGAAGCTCGTTGCTTCAGCTGGTCCTTGGTATAAGCTAGAATCCTGAAGAAGTAGGTTCCAACACACCGGACTGGCAAATAAATACAAGCAGGTGAGGAAGAAGAAAGCCTTCCTTCTTCCATGGTCCTTAGGTAGGCCTCCAGCAGAAGGTATTGCCCAGATTAAAGGTGTGTATTATTACACCTGGGCCTAAGCTGTTCTTCACTTGATACTTGCTCTGTCCCAGACTACCCATACTCAGAGATCTTCTTGCCTCTGTCTCCTGGGATTAAAGGCATGTGTCATCTTGCCTGGGCCTAAGCTTTTCATGGCCACTGTGCTTCAAGATCTGAATCAAAAGCCTTTGTCTTCCAACTTCAAGATCTGGATCACAGGTGTGCCCTCCATTTCTGATTGTAATTAATTCTAGATATAATCAAGTTGACAACAGGGAATAGCTATCACACTGTAACTCAGTTGAATTTTCCCAAAAAGATGCTGAACATTAGGCAGGAATATTTTCTGAAAGTGTAAAATGCCCTATGTTTTTAAATTTAGAGTATATGAGATTTAGGAGTTACTGTATTTTTTCCTTAAATTTTGAATTGCATTTGGACAAAGGGAGATTAAAATTTCAACATTGAGAAGATGCTACTCACTTTAAAATGGAAAATCTTACAGATAACAGTAATTTACAGGAAAAGTAGGCCTAGGTCAATGAAGGAATGTGAAGGGTGTCTGTGGGAGACCTTGTTCCAGGAATCCAATGCTGAGCTTATGGTTGGCAAGAATTCCCTGAGTGTGTATTGGTGTGGAAAACAAGCTTGGGAATTTGAGTTTGTTGACATTATTTGAATCTCTCCATTTCTTTAGTCCTAGAAAAAAGTGAATTCAAAGATGAGCCTCTACTTTTCCGCTTTTTTGCTGATGAGGAAATGGAAGGATCAAATATGAAGCATAGGCTTATGAAACATGACTTGAAGGTTGTGGAGAATGTCATAGCTAAGTCACTGTTGGTAAGCTGCTACAACCTTATGTTTCCTTCTGGGGTCGTGATTAGCACACGAACACAGTAACATGTTGATGCTTTCATGTATTTCAGTGTAAAGACCTCCTCATTCTTTATCAGTAATGTTAGTATTTTACATTTCAGATTAAATCCAACGAAGGCAGCTATGGCTTTGGCCTGGAAGACAAAAACAAAGTTCCAATTATAAAATTAGTGGAAAAGGGGTCGAATGCCGAGGTAATATAAATTAGCATTTTAGTTGAAGTTTGTCATCATGCAATACAGTGCCAAAGTGAAATCAACAGCTATGTGTTTATTGAAGATGCTGTCTCTTAATAATCATGTACTGTTACATAGTATTGGGTTTGTAGCTTTGAGACTGTGTCTTAGAGATGACTGGGAATGGGAAGTGCTGGTATTCCAGAGATCTATAGCTCTGAATCAAAGAGTCCCCAAGTGATGTGTTTTGTGTCCCCAGTATTGTCCCAATCATTGAGTCTATCCTAGAATTTTTGGAAACTGCATAGGGTGTGACAGTTGTCCTAAGTCTACCAGATGGCTCTTCGATTCAACCAAAGACAACATCTTTTATCTTCTGCCTCTGTTGTCTTTTCTAAGAATGTAATTTCCATCATTAAAGCAAATACTTTGACTTTTTCATTGACTCAATTGACATCTTCTCATATCACTAGGTTTTTATACAGTGGACTCTTCTGATTGTTGATGCCTTCATTGAGAAATAGTCATTTAATAGCAGTTATATATTAGCATTTTAAATTCTAGGATTATAGAAATCTAGAAAGCAGATAACGTCCCCTGTAATGAGCTGGATGGTTTTCCTGTATATACATGAGGAACTGAATTTGATAAACAAAACTCCTTGTTTTGTTTTGAATGTGGTGTGTGTGCTTGTAATCTCATGCTTGGGAGGTGGAAGGAGGTAAATCCCTGCATTCACAGGCTAGCTAGCCTATGCTGCGTTGTGATTACCAAGCCAATGAAAGACCTGTCTTGAGAAATTATGTGACAAGTAGGGTATCACTTGAGGAAAAACAACTAGGGTTACTCTCTGGCTGCCACATGCATGCACATACATGTACGTACTACATATTACACACACACACACACACACACACACACACACACACACACACACACGAACTCTGTCTTTGTCTCTTTGCCTCTCTGTATCAGTCTTTATCTCTCACTGCCTCTCCTTCCCTCCATCTCTCTCCTTTTCTCCTGTTTTCTTTCTCCCTCCTTCTCTCCCTCCTTTCTTCTCTTTCCTCATTGAGCTTACCAATGCTGTATCTCAATGATACCAGATTTAAAAACTATCCTGCCACCTAACTTGCAAGGTACATAACTTTAAGCAAACACCTCAGTGTTCAGGTCTTTCAAAAATATGTAAGAACTGTAATAGTAGAATATATATAATTTTAAATCTGTGTTGTAGTCAGTGGTACTCTGTGTAAACGAAGTGTAAACTTATTGTAAAGGTCTTTTATTTCACCCTAAATCAGAAGTGTGCAAGATAAAACTTTCTATCCAGCACTCTAAGTGTAAATATATTACCTCCGGTCCATTTGTATTCTGCCTGTCCATCAAATGACCATGGTTAATAATTCTATAGGATAAGATGCTTCTTCCTGACACTTTTAGAGGCTGCTCTTTGGGCAGAGCATCACCCTACTCTCCCATCGATAAAAGACTGCCTCATTAAGTAATTGCAGTTCAAGACAGAGGACAGTCTTGCTGGTTAGAATGTCTGCGGTAAATGTAGGGGTAATGTCGTCCTTGTCCTTTTTCTGCATGTTGCATTAGGTGAAACCTGCACTTGGACTGTGCTTGCTTAGATCCCTTGACACTCCTTCCATTCCTTTGTACTAGGCACACTCATGCTGATGGAGGCTGGAGATACAAATTGGTTGTGGTCAATATGTTTATGTATTCATGGGATAAAAATTTCTGAGCTACACAGCCAGCTATTGGATGGAACACAGGGTCCCCAATGGAGGAGCTAGAGAAAGTACCCAAGGACCTGAAGGGGGCTGCAACCCTGTAGGTGGAACAACAATATGAACTAACCAGTACCCGCTGAATTTGTGTCTCTAGCTGCATATGTAGCAGAAGATGGCCTAATCGGCCATCACTGGGAAGAGAGGCCCCTTGGTCTTGCAAACTTTATATGACCCAGCACAAGGCAAGGCCTGGGCCAACTAGTGGGAGTGGGTGGGTAGGGGAACAGAGGTGGGGGGGAGGGGTATAGGAAACTTTCGGGATAGCATTTGAAATGTAAATAAAGAAAATAATAATAATAAAAATTTCTGAGCTAAATAGATTAATTTATATACAGTATATAAATATATAATATATAAAATACATATGTTTATATAATATAACAAACACAGCTGGAGATATCTATCTATCTATCTATCTATCTATCTATCTATCTATCTATCTATCTACCTACCTACCTACCTATCTACCTACCTATCTATCTAGCTATCTTTCTATCAATCTATCTATATATCTACCTCAGTTTGTAAGTTAAAGGACAAGTTTGATTTTTTTTTTTAAATTAAAGACTCTGTTGCTATAATAACAAGAGAGAGCCAAAGATGCATACAGTATTTAGGAAAAGCACGCGTGGGGCTAGGGAATGTAGGGGATGATTGAGTTCAATAAGACTCTGCAATCTCATTCATAATAATTCTCTGTGTTATTATAATTGTTAACCCTAGTCATAGTTCTGTTGTATAAGGCTCCTATAGATGTGCTTTCATGTCTAAATGTGGACATGATGAGCCTTCTCTGATTCAGTTTTGTGAAAATATAAACTATCCATTAAATTATCATTCCAATTCTTTTTTTTTTTTTTTTTTTTTTTTTGCTACTTCCCCCTTAGATGGCTGGCATGGAAGTTGGGAAGAAGATATTTGCCATTAACGGTGACCTTGTTTTTCTGAGACCTTTTCCTGAAGTCGATTGCTTCCTGAAATCATGCTTAAACAGCAGAAAGCCACTGAGAGTCCTCGTGAGCACAAAGCCAAGAGAGTAAGTGACACAGCAGAAGGAACAGGGATGAATAGAGTAGCGATGCTAACTTCAGGGCATTATTTATCACTGGGCTCCCTGGAATACAGCATGTACCCCTCCCCTGCCTGGTAGGAACAGGTCTCTAGGCGAGAGAGGAAACTGCATTGTTTATCTTGAAAGGTGCTCACTCCTGAATTAAAGGGTGCTTTTCTTTTACTGTCCAAACATTGCTATTTTGGGTTATACTAATCTCGAGAAATGATGTGACAAGGTGGGTATCACTTGAGGAACAACAACTAGGATTGCCCTCTGGCTGCCACATGCATCCACATACATGTACATACTACACACTATACACACCACACACACACACATGCACACACACACAAATGGATTGTCTTTGTCTCTCTGTATCTCTCTTTATCTCTCACTGCCTCTTCTTCCCTGCATCTTCCTCCCTTTCTCACTGCTTTCCTCCTCCCTCCTTTGAGTAAAAACTAATGTAGTGGAACACCTTTAAGTCAAGAATAAAGAACTGTATGTTTGGCTATAGAAAGTGTTGTTGATTATACATAGTCTATAATGTACTGCTCATATGCCTGAAGTTAAACATAGAAGGTATGCCATGCATGCACCTACTTAGTAAGTTACCCTTTCCTTCAAAGCAAAACCAACCCCAAACTCTGTGGCTCTCTCTGCTTCTGTTTACAGAAGTAGAAAAATTCCAATGTTTTTGTTCGTTTTTCATCGTTATAGCGGAGATCACGTAAAAGAGCAGAGGATTATTTTCGCTTGTTATTGCAGAAATTTCAGTCCATAGTGACAGAAAGCCATAGTGTTGCAAAATTGCTCACCCAGTGATGTTCAGAAAGCAGGGGGAGGGAGCAAAGAGCCTCTAGACAAAACCTCCCTTCAACGGCGTGCTCCTAGTAGCTCACTTCCTACAAAGGGGCATAGTTAGTGTTATCCCAGCATCTTTGAACTCCTACGTGGGTCAGCCAAGGGAAGAAATCAGTACCCTTATGATCCAGTCATCTCTAGATAATGCTGCTCTCTTGAGACCACTCAACACATGAGCCTTTTGGGGGTAACATTATATATGAAATGTGACAATATTTATTATGAAAAATTCAAAGTAGAGATTTCTTTAGAGGATATCATTTTCCTTCAAATCTTATCTCATTTAAATAAACAGCTACTACTTTTTAAAAATCAATTGCTGTTTTTTTCAGTCCATAATGACAGAAAACCATGGTGTTGCAAAACTGCTCACCCAGTGATGTTCAGATGCATAATATAATTATACACATGTAGAATAGGGCCATGTTCTATTGTAGTGTCTTTAGCTAAAACACTTGATGTACATGCAGTTCATTGGCTTCTATTCTCTGATTTGGTTCTACCAGTGACCTGATTTTTCTTTCTCAGGTTAGTCGTGAACTGTGGCATCAACTTGAGATGATGTGTATGTAAATTACTTAATAGAACATGTGAATAAGCTATGCCTCAATTACTATTTAAAATTTGTATCAGTTAGAAAAAGCAACTTCATTAATTTTAAGATGAATATAAAGGATGACATTTAAAAAGAATTATTTTAACAATTTAAGAAAATGTTATTACCATAGCTGGTATTCTTATTGATGTTAAAATACTTTTATATGCAAAGTATTATATAGCCACATACATTCAGCAATAGCTAGATGCATCATATGTACATTCTCCTTGAGTCTGATTATATTATAATGGACTGGATTCTCCCTAGAACAACCTTTTCTGATAATCCTAAGTCATTAATGGTCACGGGTGCTTTAGCTCTAATGTAATGCACTAAGTGGCCTGAAAGTATAAGTGTGGCTTGTTCTCTTGGGGAACACTGGGCTAGAGGGCAGCAAAGAGCCACTGAAGTATCTTCTCTCTATGTATAATTAAAATGTATTTTCCCCCTCTTTATCTAGTTCTGCTTAGTTGCCTATGTCCTGACACATTTAGGGCATTTAGAAGCAATAAAGTATCTTAGGAAGGAATACAGAGGTATTTGGAACAATTATTAGTGACTATAAGGATATGCTCTATGGACACCCACTTTACCCCTACAATAGCTGATCTGTTTACACAGACATTTCAATAATTGAGAGAGCACAGAGCCGGTGACATCAAGAATAAACAGATGGGAACAAATCCTTGGCCATCAGAGTCCTAGGCCCATGATTCCCAATCATTCCCTAAGTGACGCTGTACAGTATAGACTCCTGAAAACTGTCCTTTAACAACACACACACACACACACACACACACACACACACACATTGCATGCACACACACATGCACACATAGAGAGAATAAATGAATGAATAAGTATTAAAAAGATCGCATGCTCATGTTTTCTTTTAATATACTTGAAATGTATGACTTCCTCTAATATTCTCCCTATATTGAGTCCTTAGAACATTCACATATATTAAAGAAAAACTTATCTTCTCTTTTTAAGAGACAATATAAATAAGCTAGAGTGGTATTTGATATGGGAAATCCTCCTGTAAATTACATTTATTAATTGGTGTGTATATGGTCTTTAGACAGTTATACTGGTTTCCATTGAGGAGAATGTCTTATAAAGTAAAAATTCTCGTAACTCCAAACTCTAGTAGACACTTTCTGTACTGTGGGCTGTATCCTGGCATCCCAAGCTAGTCTACCTGCTAATTGCTTGTAGAAACTCTCAACATCCTACTGTGAGCAGCAGACATGCGTTCAGACACTGCAGTGTCCCTTGGCTGTAAATAGTTATGGTCATATAATAATAGTTGATGCCACAAGAACACTCCCACTCTTAACATTTCCAGTTGAAAGTGACTTTCTAAATCTCATAGATTACTAGTTTCCCTTCCATCTAAATTTCTGATTATGTAAAGAGTTGGAAGTTTTTGAAGGCTTTGAAACATTCTAGATACTTACAATGATCTATTTACTATATGTTCACTAATATCTTCCTGAACAATAAGGCTGAACTCAGTTTTCTTGTCTCTTTGTGGCAAATAGATGACATAAGCAACTCAAGGGAAGAAGGACTTACTTAGCTGATGGTGTCACAGGACTCAGTTCATGGTTGCTTGTCTCCATGTGCTAGGCCAGAACATGATGGTGGTGGGAGTGTATGGTGACCTCATGGGACCCTGAGAAGAGCCAAATAGAAAGGCAGGAAGCATTTAGGAGAAGACACAACCCCTAACAACACACCTCCATGAACCTGGTCCTCTATTTAGGTCCCAAGTTCTACTTTTCATCACCTCTTAGTAATCCAAAGTATTGTGAGTCCATCAAGGTCTGACACCATCAAGTAGGTCAGATATCTCAGGATCACTCACCAAAAATTCCATTGCTTGTCAAGTCTCCAGGACATGGTTCTGTTGAGAACATTTTACATTCAACCACAACAAATACATTCCCAACCTTGCACAGTAGCTTAGGATTTCCTTGATATTTTCATTCATAAATTGACTTGTGTATAATGAGAACAGAAGAAGTTTTCCTCCTAGGTGAATTTTCTGCTATGACAGGAAACTTCTCAAAAAGTTCATGAAGTAAAGTCATGCCAGCAGGCTGTTTATGCCCTGGTGCAGACAGATCCCACAGTGCTCAGCAGAGTGAGTCTCCCTTATATAAAGAAGAGTGGGAGGGGAGAGCGAGGTAGTGATATCTCGCTCTCCAAAGAATTCATTTGTCTTAAATCATACTTTCTCCTTCTCAGGCTTCCAAGGCCAACGGGATTAGGCAGCATCTTTAGATCAGGCCCAGAAATGAGACCTCAGGAGAAACTGTGTGGAATCTTTGGTTGGGTTGCCCGCCCCCCTTTTTTTGGTAATTTAGGTAGTATCTTGTTTGGAGAGGAAAAGACAAAAATATAAGAAGGAAATATCACAGAATTTTCCTTTGATTCCAACTGTGTTTTACACTTGATGACATAAAGGAATTTCTCCAAAAAGCTTTGCAGTAGCTCATTTCACATATTTATTCTCTACCTGAAATAGAACAATCCTCACGTATAATTTTATTGATTATTTTAATAGGCAGTGTAGTTTTCCCATTGGAAAAACATGATCTCCAAAGGTCATGTTTTTATTAGAGTTTAATCATGTTTAATTAGAGGACTTCCAAGTTTTCCCCTAAAATGGATTTCATGATATCATGTATACATTTTGTTTTAAAAAAAAATGTATGGTGATCTTGAAGAGTAGAAGTCAGAATCTCGTAACAGAGTTAGTTAGATGGGCAGATCTTACTGAGAAAGCGTGGAGAGGCTGCTGAGAATTACAAATAACCCAGAAGTAATTAAGCACCCACTTGGAAGCTGTAAAGTAGTCTGTGTTGAGTGAAATTTGCATATAGTGTACACAAAAGCAGGAAGCCACTTTTGGCTCATCCTCACCTGCTCCTGTATTCATTCTCCTCTCGCCTTAGTTCACTTTAATTTTAGTGAAATGACTTGTCTCTTTGACAGATAATAATAATCATTCCCTGTTCAAATGAAATGGATACAGCCCTGTACCCCAGAAAGTATGTAATTAAGAATAGAGGATGTGCTGACTCTTTGACCCCTGTCATACAGATATGCAAATCATGCTATGGTATATAACCTCATCTATAATAGCACTTTCAAACTGCTACTGGAAGGAAATTTGCATTTTTATCACTGATTGCTTGCCTGGGTTACAGCAGAGACTTCAGTGTCAGGCACCGCCTGAGGGCCTAAAATGTAACTTGTGGTTTTCTAGACTGTTCCAGGTGCAGGGTCTTCTTCGAGCTGCCTCCAATAGCTGTGCCTATTTTCAAACTGTCCAGTGTGTCTGTGAAGGGCTGCTTAGAATTGTTTTTATAACTAACTCATCCTTTTCTGACCACAGTTGGTACTTAGGCATGCAGGGCCATCCATCAAAATGCCCTGCACTGTGTCCATTTTGTGTTGCTTTCTACTGTGGTTGATGATGCTCATCTTTATACAAAAATGCTCTGTCTTGTCTAGAGTTCTCTGCTCTTTGGGTTTGCTCTCTGATTTCTGGCTTCCTTCTGGGGAACGTTCTCCATTGTTGGTGACCAACAGCACATCCCTTCCAGTGTGCCATGACGACGGTCTCATATTCTTCTCCTCCTCAAACTCATTTTGGTGTGAGCTCGTTGGTGATGCTTCTCTTCCTCCGGTCTTTATTCTTCCAGAGATATATTATAGAAACGTGTAAGTTAATCAAATTCCCGAGGATATGATATAGTGTTAGACAGCTCTGTCCTCTATAACTCGTCCTTGTTCGTCCTCTGGTGATGTTTGCAAGAGTAGAAGTGTATTTCCTGTTTGTGATAGTAAGTCAATGAAGAATGCTTCTTTTGTTCTTGAGTGTCTATGTAGCTCAGCATCAGTCAGGGCAGTTTGCTACTTGTAGTGGCTAATCTTGGATATCAACTTGACACACCTGAAGAAGGGGAGCCTTACCTGAGGAACTGCTCTCATCAGATTGTTCTGTGGGTTATCTCTGGGGGCATTTTCTTGATTGCTAATGAAGGAAAGATGGCCCAGCCCTCTGAGTTGTGGCACTCCTTGGCAGTTGTGTTGGTCTGCATAGGGAAGCTAGCTGTGCAGAAGCATGGAGTAAGCCTCTAAATGGTATTGTCCTATGGTCTCTCTTCTGTTCCTGCCTTGAGCTTTGCCTTGATGAAATTAATGCCCCTACAGCTTGCTTTGGTATTGGTTTTATGCTAGCAACAGAATTTAACTAGTATAGAAACTATCTCTTTAATCCCCATCAGCATACTACAAAATAAGTTTTGATAGTGATAGCCTCCAACAATTTCTGTAGCACGTTTTACAGCAGGAGTTAGTCCAAACACAAGTTTACCCAACTACGTGAAGCAGTATAAGGATGTAGAGCTAGTTTAGCTGTCTACATTGTCCGCTCTTTCCCACAGAGGTTGCATCTACGTAAGAGTGTGTGGGCACTGTACGGCATCCCTATTACATGCCTCATTTTGGATTAGGCAATGGCCATTGTTATCTTCACCAGCTTCTCACTCAGTGGCGCCCTCCAGGTAGACCTCCCCCAGTTTTCCAGTTTCTTCTGGTCTTGATCCCAGCAGCAGTCTCCCCTATAAAATAAGAATTCATTGGGGAATAGTGCTAGATCAAGCAGTGAAAGGTTCACTTAGGACAAATGGGGCAGCAAGAATACACTCCAGTAAGGAACAGTCTGAGCTGAGCAGCAACCGAACTGGCCATGTGGGGGCTTAGATTTCTCTTCCACCTGTTATCCCCTCTCCTGTCCCCCCCTCCCAGATGGGGCATGTCTAATAATGGGGGAGACCTAACAAAGCGCTTCCCCTTTCATACAAAATTTTATTTGAGATAAGTAGATGAATAAAATGCATGACTATGCGTAAGAGATTTTAGTGCCAAGGAGGTTGAAAAGTCCAATAGGGGAAAGGTTAACCGCACTGCACATGCTCCCTGGTGAGGACATTTCTCTGCAGTTGTCTGAGCTGACCTAGCTGGAGTGGCCTCGAACACCTATTGTTCTTTACATCCTGTTTTGGGGGCCTGAGCTGGGGAGCCCATCTGGAGTCTACCACTGCCATTCTATTTACATCCTGTTGAGGGCCCTGAGCTGTCCCAGCTGGAGGAGCCATCTGAGCGGAGGTGTAGATGAGTGTCTTCAGAACCGACTGTGAGTTTACATTTGTCTCACTGTATTTTCTGGTTACTTTTAGGACCGTGAAGATTCCAGATTCTGCAGACGGGCTTGGTTTCCAGATCCGAGGCTTCGGGCCTTCAGTTGTGCACGCGGTGGGAAGAGGTGAGACATTCTTCGCTGCTGAATGCGGAAGTGCGTCAGCAGGTGCTTTGGCTATTCCCTGTCCAACTGAAATGAGTCCTCATAGAGCTAGGAATGGACCCCTTTCACTGAAGTAATGCCCTGAAAGGACATTCTGGACATAACACATCTAAATAAAACCTCGAAACTTCAATCTGTGCGTCCTTTCTCATATCTACACGTCTAGCACTCAGGAAAGCTAAGGTGGGAGGACGGATTTACATTCTGACACTAGGCAACTCAGGCAAGAGGGAGACCTTTCTCAAAAAAACAAAAGGGAGATTGGAGAGATGGCTGAAGGCGAAGTACTCACCCCACAAACGGAGATTGTGAGTTGTGATCGCTAAATCTCACATTAAAAACAAAACACAAAACAGACCTTTGTGTGCTAGCACTTAGCTTTTCCCAGCTGGGGGGAGGGGGTGGGCACAGAGCCTGGAGAGTCCCCTGGGCTTGCTGACTGTCTAATACAGTCTGAAGGCGAATTTCAGGTTCAATGAGAAACCTGGCTAAAAAACTGTGGTGCAACTCTGTCTCGAAAAACCAAACCAACCAACCAACCAAACAAACAAAAAATGTGGTGCAGTACTCCAGGAAAGACACCAGATGCCAGTCTTTGGCCCTCCACATGTGCATACACACACACACACACACACACACACACACACACACACACACACATGCATGCACGTGCGAATGCACATATTGCCACATACAAGAAAACCCCATGAACAAATAAATAAAAAAATAGGCCCCCCAAATTCTCAATTATATTATTATTGTTATAAATCTGATCGAAGAATGACAACCTCAGACATGATTTTTTTTTTTTTTTGGTCTACTTTGGTTTAAATTAATGATTTTAAGGTTATCCATTTATGTTTTTCTTAGCATCAAATAAAATTTGGGGCTTTGTTCAATAATTTAAAAGTGAGAGTTTTTGAGTTTTGTAGAGCTCAGGACTTGATACCGTCTTGCTATATATTTCCTTCAATGTTTTCCTTTGAGTCCTCAAAATATTTCATCTTGAAATTCATTCTTAACCCAATAATTTTAGTGATTAAAAGCCTGCTTAATTTTTTTTTGAAATTATTTGAAAGGCAAATAAAAAGCTTTTGTGACCTGTATTTTTATTTCTTCTTGACACCACTAAAGGGAGTAGAGATTTCTGAGTGTTGCACAGAACAAATGTCCTCGCTCCTGGGGCAGGAAGGGCCTTCGTGAGCAGGGGAAGTCTCACACTTACGTACTATGGGGAAGGTCGTATTTGTAGTACTAAGAAATTTAATACATCATCATATGGTCACGCAAGCATGAAGCAGAGACATTTTGAAAGGGTGTTCCTTTCAGAACCAAATTTGTACTATAAAATTAACCAGTGCATGTATGATTCAAAAGTAAATGTTCTTTCAAAAGAATTAACATTCCATTTAGATTTCCACAATGGGTAAACATTTAATGCCTTTCCACATTTAAAGGTCTTTCAACACTGGAACAGACATGTACTGAGCTAACACATATGTGGCTTCTGTTTTTACTACCTGTGAGGGAAGTTTGTCATTTGTCTCATCCTTGGGGACAGTCACTGCAATCCTAAATGTGTAGAGCAATGTGTTGAGCTGTAGTCCTTCACTGACTTCCGAGTGTGTGGCCTCTGGGTTCATGGTTTTTGTTTCTCAAATGGGAAAGGCTGAGGGTGGGGATTCTTTTGTGTTTTTCCATCTCAGAATTTTTTTTATTTTTACACCCAATGGTGATTCATTATCAAGCAAATTATGGCCCAAGAAAGGGCCACTGTGGTTATTCTTGCTAGTGTTGCTGCTCCCAGGCCACTAGAGTTCAGCCTTGGATCGGTCTGAGCACCTTCCTGGCTCTTTCTTCAGAATAGCTTCAAAATCTGCTCTGCCATCTGCAGGACTCACAGAACTGCATGTCCTGATGCCATCTCTGTCCCCAGGAGCCCTTAGTGCTTCTCAGTCATCATTTTACAGGTTCTTGCCCTGCTGGCTCTTTCTCCTTCTCACACTTGCCTGTGTCTCCCAAGATACACTTCTTCCTTACCTCCCAGACACTCAGGCTGTAAGACATATGTCCCTCATATCCTCCAAGTATAATAAAGTTCAAACTCCAGGGACTTTACTCCAGGCAGTTAGGATTCCTGAGAGAGGGGGTCACTCCTCTACTTATCCAGTCTATCTCATATGTTCCCCACCCCCACTAAGCTTGCACACAAATAGAACTGCTTATGGCTGAGTGATTTTCCTAATTAAAGCATTACTCACTGATGAAATATTTGCCTTACCCAAGGGTTAATTCAGTGTAGAAAAAACATTTTAAGAATTAACCTTAGAGGAGACTGGACAGAGAATAAAAAGTGTTTTAAGTATAAAAGTTTAAAATCTGTTTATGATTCTTTTATCAGTATATTGTTTGTCTGTCTGTTGGAAAAATCTTAAGTATCCAGTTAGGACATGCTACTTACATATTTGCTTAGGTACATTTCCATAGGTACACATTTATTATGTACCTATGCACTCAAAGTGACTGGATGACTGATAATTGCTTAATTGTTTGTACATTCTCTAGCTCCTAAACTCCCATTTATCTTCAAACAACCATTTGTGGTAGCTAATTGGCTTGACTTTTGTCCATTAAGAATTGCTTTATTTAGGCTAAAGAGATAATTCAGTTGAAGTTCTTGAACTGTTTGTTAAACCAGAGTTTGGATTTCCAGAAATCACATAAAAAAGCTAATATCTGCAGTGCACCCCTATAAATCTAGCACTGGGGAGGCAGGTACAGGATGGTTCCTGGGGCTTTCTAGACAGCCAATCTAGCTAATAATTTACCTCCAGGATGGGTGGTAAAGCCTGACTCAAAAAAACTACAGGGAAAAAATCTAAGAAACGTTCCGGTCTATGTATGCAATCACACACACACACACACACACACACACACACACACTGGCAAATCCATACCCTATACACTTGCCTACACTCACATGAACGTGCACACCCACACAGAAAAAAAAATGCCTGCAAGAGTTTTAAAGAATTAATTTTATATGTACATTAAATTAGTGGCTTCTAAAAACAAAAGTAATATTATTTTAGTACCTATGGATATAGTAAACTAAGTAAAGTTCATGCTTTTGGTCTTTCAGACTTTTGTTTCACTATAGATTTAGAAACTTAGATTGACTAGACATAAGAAAGGAAAATGACTGATCGACAATTGAAAGGAAATATCGCTATGTGATATTCCTTCCAAATAATTCTTTCAGAGACAGTGGAATATTCTATTAATCATGGTAAAGATCATGTGTAAAGAAGTGGTAGGAGTAAGGGGCATTGCCATCTGAACCAGATTCATCAGTAATGTTTTAGTTGTGATTTGATATGTTTAAATTGTTTCCATCATTCTGCATCTGATAAAGGCGAATCCTTTTGCTGACATTTGATTTTGACAATATTCCTCATTGATATTTAAAGGTACTGTGGCTGCAGCAGCTGGCCTTCATCCAGGACAGTGTATTATCAAAGTGAATGGAATCAATGTCAGCAAAGAGACACATGCCAGTGTCATCGCACATGTCACAGCCTGCCGGAAATACAAGCGGCCAATGAAGGTAAAGATAGATTAGAGTGCATTGAACACTTACATGAAATTCTTAGGGGTGTCATGGACTAATGCATGCAAAACTTTGGTTTCCAATTTTCTTCTAATTTAAACACAGCACTGTGAATCTCATTATAACAGGTTTATCTTATTATTTAATCCTAAAGTACTAGATGTGTTTAAATAGTTGTATTTTTTCATTACATTTTATTTTTGAGGTCTTATCACTTATTTAAAAATATATTCTGAGGCACCTTTCTTTCTTCCTTCAGTCCTTCTCTCTTTAAAATCCAATTGTTCCTAGATGTTGAACCCAGGGCCACATGGAAACTAGACAGGTTCCTCCCTCCATCCTTTTTATTCATAAGGGTTTATAAATACTAAATCTATAGCTATGAAATGTTTTCTTGACATACTTTAGTATATATAGTGATTAAGAGTATATATATAAACTCTTTGTAACAAATCTATGAGAAAATCTAGACTTTATAGAATTAAGATTTAGATACAGTTATTTAGGTAAATTGATTTAGCTTTAAAAGAAAATACCAGAATATAATTGGCCTGTGTTTAAAATTTTGGGTACTATCTTTAGATCTTTTAAATACTATCAGAAAATGAAGTTGGGTCATAATATAAGTACATTCTATTGTTATCTGAATAATACATTTATATTGGCCTGGTTGAATGGATTATCTCAGATTATCCAACTATAGGCATCAGGAACCTTTATGGGGAGGGTAATGTGTCTTCCTTACTCTGTGTGATGAAGTTCTCTTGCTTTTAAGAATTTGACTGTGCCCAAACTGGGAGGATAAATGGCTATTTTTATTGAAGCTAGGGCTGACATTCTGTAAAACACTAATTCCATGGGAATAGAGCTGATTTGTATTGTTTACTAATAAGGTCAGAATGTAAATAGAAAATCAGAAGTTATGCATAGACTCATAGGTTACTCTGGAGCAGTAAATATCCGTTGCGCAGCACAAGTGAATGCGACCTCCACCTCGAGACTCTTGCATTTCTCTTCCATCAGGATTTCACTAAGTAAACCCATTGAGCCACTAGAGCTTTACTCCTTTTGCATTTCCCCACCTGTCTCCTTGGAGAAGTCATGATCAGGAAATCATTAAGAGAAACAATGAACTCACTGAGTACTATATGACCTGACAGGCACCCATTGCCATGTGATGGAGGACTCTGAACCAGGTGACTTAGGAAAACACTATCTTCCTCCGAATTTGACTAGAAGTGGTTCTCCTGAAGCTGCTGGTGTGCCTGCCTTCTATGGGGCCCACACTCAGATATGTGTGCCCAACTGTCCTTCTGAGCCCCTGTCTTGGAATCTCTTACAGGATTTTTCTTTGTGCATAGAACCAAAATATCAGGAGGGAATGTTACCTTCTATAAACCTCTTCCAGGATGATTCTTGTTACTACTTAACCTTTGGACAAATAAGGTCATAGGGCCAAGGCTAGGGTCAGGGTGAGAAGGACTTAAAAGAATGCGTGGATACTAGGTACCCGTAGTGGTTCATTGCAGCCACAAGAATGACCAAGTCAGCTAGTATCGTTTCATGTATATATGGTGCTGAGACTGAGCCTACAGCCTCAGGAATGTTAAGCAGGTCCCTACTCCTGAGTTCCCTCATATCCACAAGCATAGATCTCATTTTAATGATTTATAGTAGCATACTAGCTAGACACAGTTGTGGAGCTGATTCAGAGAAAAATGGATTCTGAACATTATATCATGCTTAAGTAGTTGAGTTCAATTTGATTTATTATCTTATTTGTAAACCTTAAAGTCATGTAACCCTTGAAGCGTTTATTTGGAAATCATCCCATATGTCTTGTTTCTCTAAATAAGAATGGAACTGCTGTTTCAATTAAAATATAGGATGAGTTATGTATTATATGAAAGGATGTTATGTGACTTGGAAATTCAGCACAATGAGAAATGTTCTTCCAATTTATACATTGGTTTGTTTCATATACACCATTAATATATTGAAATCTATGTGTCCGTTAGGACCTTAAAATGGTATGCATAATTATAGGTAATTGGTGCAGCAAATAACTACCCATTAGCATTTGCATATTTTAAGGTATGATTTATAACTCACCTAAAGATACTTGAGGCACTTGAGTAAGACATTTGAGAACTGTATCCTATTTGAAAGAGTGCATCATTAGTGTAAATATGTAGAACATCTCCTGAAGATGATTTAAGTTAGAAAAAATTGGAGTGTGGGATTGCCATTGGCTGTCCTTTCTGACGTTTTATTTCTTTTTCAAATTTTATTACTGTTAAACCAAAAAATAAATAAATAAATAAACAAGTAAGATGCTCACGCTTCTTTCTAACATTGACGAACATCAGTGTGTTATTAGTTGTTATGAAGTTAATACATAATCTGGCACCTATGCAGTGTATCTGAGCCTTCTCCCTTTCCCCCCCTCCAGCAAGATTCCATACAGTGGGTCTATGATAGTCTTGAAAGTGCTCATGAAGACATTCATAAGTCCCACTCAAAGCCCCCTGGAGACGGGGCTGGGGGTGCTTTTGAGTGCAAAGTAGAAGGTAAGTACTTTTTTATTTATTCATATGCTTATACTATTCTTGTGTATATTCTGTTACTGTTCTTAACAGCCTGTGTCTGTTCCCAAGTACTGAGGTGTTATAGTTTTGAGCTTTGACTCATTACCACATTTATATGTCATTTCATCCATATAAGTAGTAATGGATAGTGGTTGATATTTGATACCTTATCCTATTTTGTAGATCCTTTGCTTTTATTTTTCTTGGAAGTAGGTTTCAGCTATTATATGGCTCAGGCTGGTCCAGAATATGTGACAATCTTCTGCTTTTGCATCCTAAGTGATGGGATTAGATGTGCACATCCCGTGCTCTGTAGCAGGATCCTTTCAGTGTTTTCTTAGATTTTCTTATTTAGTCACCAAAACAGAAAGTCTCACCAGTTACCTGTTAACCTCATCTGAGAAGAAGAAATTGAACTTGTTTAGGTCAAAGGTCTGGTGTACAAGTTAAATCATGAAGAGGGGTGGACTGGGGATGGGGGATCCAACCCAGGATTTCCTTCTTGTAGGTGAATGTCTTAGTCAGGGTTTCTATTCCTGCACAAACATCATGACCAAGAAGCAAGTTGGGGAGGAAAGGGTTTATTCGGCTTACACTTCCATACTGCTGTTCATCACCAAGGAAGTCAGGACTGGAACTCAAGCAGTCAGGATGCAGGAGCTGATGCAGAGGCCATGGAGGGATGTTCTTTACTGGCTTGCT
>NC_034611.1:6365529-6371363 GCF_900095145.1 Mus pahari | reverse complement strand
CCACCCACATGGGGCCTCTCCCCTTTGATCACTAATTGAGAAAATGCCCCACAGTGGAATCTCATGGAGGCATTTCCCCAACGAAAGCTCCATTCTCTGTGATAACTCCAGCTGTGTCAAGTTAACACAAAACTAGCCAATACAGTCATTTAGATGTCTTTGTTTCTATATGACTCATCCATAGTAAGCTTCCATGAAAGCTAGGCAGAAATGCAGACTCTCTACTTCCACCCCAGGTCAACATCTTCCTAAGATCTGCTTCATATAGTCATTCACATATAAGAAGCTCTAGGGTTAAGATAGTCTGTAGTTTCTTCAAATATATCCACACCTTGACTAAAGGGGTAAGTATATATGTATGTGACACACACACACACATGCAGACATACACATACACACATGCACACACATATACACACACACACTCTTGTACATCTTTTGTTAAGGCTCTTGCTTCTTTTTCTGTTTGTTTCTCAGTGGAGCAGTTCTTTTGAACTGTGTTCAGTGGCTCCTTTACCTATGGCAGTTGAGGCTATTGTACTTATGCCTGCACTTGTCAAATGCCATGACTAATTTTTTTCAGAACGTTTCCACAGAAGTTCTTGTATTCATTCTTACATTTTTGTTGTGTCCTTCCAACATATTTATTGGTGGGAATCTCAGGACATTTCTATTGCTCTGTGAATTTCCTGCAAATAAATAGTTGGAAAATTATCCTCTGAACAACACTTCAGATATCATGTGTGAAAATTTGTCCTTCTCCAGACAGCACCTGAGTGTTTACATCTCTGTTCTTGTATCCCCAGGGAGTTAGCACACACTACTAGTTAAGCTGTTAGTATCATGCCATGCCATTGCCATCAATGCCCACTGCAATCTCATTTCCACCTTGATTTCTGACCAAGTGGCACTATCATCAAGGGTTTTCCACACTCTTCTCTTTCATGTAATGTTTTGGCAGAATGATTTTTTTTCCTCTTTTTCTTTTTTTTCATATTTTTTTAATTAGACATTTTCTTTATTTACATTTCAAATATTATCTCCTTTCCTAGTTTTCCCTCTGAAAATCCCTTATCCTTTCTCCCATCCCCCTGTTCCCCAACCCATCCACTTTTAATAAGAATATTTTCTTTAGTCTTCCTGATTGAGCAGCCAGAGAATGTGGTATGCAGTTGAGGTGCAACACGCTGCCACATTGAGTTGAGGCATACCTGTCTTCTGGCATGTGAATGTATGTACTGCCTTGGAAACTCTTCAGACTCTACCACTTAAGTATTTTCAGGGAGGTCTTGTGATGTAACATGGTTAACTTATTGGCTGTTGGTGATTAAAATTAACTTCTAGTACCCCACCCCACCCCCCATCCAGGAGAGGGTAGAAGCTAAACTTTTAGCCAGAAATCACATGATTGATTCCCTAGCTCACATTTTGAAGTAATCTTAGGGATTAGCTCATATGTATAACCACGATTCACAGTTGGTTTCAAAATCTTGTTGTGAATCACAAAAGAGCACTGGGACTATAGCTTAGTGTGTAGAGCACACTCCTAGTATACATAAAAGCCCACTTTTACTCTAGCAAGGCATAAGTGGGGTATGGCCTTCCAATTGTGCTTACAACTCAGACACAGAATGCTTCAAAGATTTCCTTTGTTTATATTTATTTATTTACTTATTTATTTTTATATTTGTGCATGTGCTGTGGCATGGGCTTGTGAGTGTGAGTCCATGGGTGTGCATGTGGAAGGTAGGAGGAATCTTCGGTGTGATCCTCCGGAACTCCATCCACATCCTTTGAGACAGTTTCTCTCATTGTTCTTGAGCATACTTATTAGACTAGGCTGGCTGGCCTAATAAGAGACCTGTGGATCTCCTGTTTCTGTCTCCTAAGTACTGGGGTTACAAAGGTGTGCCCCTATGCCCAGCATATTTATATGGATTCTGGGGATCAGGCTTAGGTCCCTCCTGCTCTAGAGGAAAGTACTAATCCAACTGAGCCTTCCGGCATATCTCAACGATAAGGATTTTCTTTAGTGGGACCAAGGGCCACAGAGCAGCTGGGTTTGCTCTTAGTGTGTGACATCTGTATGCACTGATTGTGAGGGGTTTTCTCGTCAAACATTCATACTATACGAACTATCTCAACCTCATTAGAACAGTACTGTTGTTTTGATAAAATGCAATCCTATTACTCATAATAGAATTAGGTCCTGAGGCTTTTATTCTCCATTTAGAATAAGTTGACACTAGTCCACATCAAAAGTGTAGGACCCCCTCACAGGGACCCCAGGTCACGGGAGTCAGGGTGTCCCAAAGAAACACGAGAGAGACCGTCTTGTTGCAAAAGCATGAGGCAGTTTAATGGCAGAGCTCCTGGCCGATGCATACCTCATGCAGGACATAGAGGAATCGACCACGAGGCTCAAAAGATAGGGGTTTTTATAGGAAAAGGGTCAGGGGTTGGGAGAAGTTGGCGTGGCTGCAAATAATTGGTTCATTTAAACAACCATTTAGTTACAGGTCAGTAGGATAGTATATATAAATTGAAGCATCAGCAATTCCGGGGGTCTGGGATAGTGGCTTGTGACTGGGTCAGCATGACCCTGGCCACCAGATGGTCAATGAATCAGTCAAAATAGCTCAGACCAGTTTTTGTATTTTTTTTTCTCTATTTTATCGCCATTCCCAGTCAACTTGACCTCAGGAATGCCTTAACAAGGGGTTTGCCTGGACATACAGGTGCTTGTTTTTGTAAGAGGTCCAGCTCCTGGCCTTCAAGGCCTGCCAGGACTTGTTTACCACAAAGGGCCTATGGGTTTGTCTGCCTGAGCATGCCTGGATCTGCTCCAGGCCTTCAAGTTCCTAATGCTGCTCTATTTGTCTCATATTATTCGAACCTTGAATTTACACAATTTTCTTTTAAAGTTACATGAATCCCAGGCCTTAAATTTCATTTCCCTTCAAAAAGGTTGATTGTTTTATGTGACAGTTCGAAACTGAAATGGAGATTAATTTACTTTAAAGTAAACTGGTATTCTATATTAGACATTTTTGTCCTTATAGGACGTTGGTATTATAAATAAATATTTTCTCCTACTATGAGGTCACATAATAGTTTCTTTTATGAAATTATAGTATTTACTCCTCAGCTTTTGAATGTGTGCCAAACACAGTGTAGTTAAAAGTGGTAAAAGATGGAAAATTTAGTCTAGTGAACAGTGATGGACTTTTTCAATGAATTCTCTCTCCAGGATGTTGTCTGGGAAACTTCAAACATCTGAAAACAAAAATGATCTAACATCTCCTTCTGCCTTAGAAATCTTACCTGCTTTGTTGTTCTCTGTGACTTTTTAATCCTTAGAGCACATTTTCATCCCATGTTTGAGGCCATTTTAGAATCTCTGACTTTAATCCATACACACCTTGTAAACAGGCTTTTGCGTATTTGTTATTTTGTGTGGGTAATTGTTGTTTGTCTGCATGTGTATGTATGTGCACCATGTACATGCCTGGTGCCCATGGAGTCCATAAGAGGGTTCACAAATGGTTATAAGTCACCATATGGATACTGCAAATTGAACCTAGGTCCTTTGCAGGAGTAGAAAGTTCTCTTAACTGCTAAGCCTTCATTTAAGCCCCACACATTCACTTTAAATAAAAAATGATGCAGTTCTTTCTATAGTGTTTACTTGCTGTAAGTCAGTACATATGTAGTCCACTGACCAAAGTGATATATCCATCAGAATGGTTAGGTTCAAATGGCAAATTTTGAGTCTGTCAAGTTTTTATTTTTCTTAAAAGTATTTTTGTATTTTTTAAAAAGCATCAACACAAATATATATACCATTTATCATATCTAACTTAGATTGCCTTTAAAGAACTCTCAAAAGCACAGAGTGAATCAGGCCACATAGTAAGACCCTGTGTCAAAAATAGAATAAAATAAAAATATTTAAATAATCAGAGACTCAAAATTGCTTGATGAGGAAGAAGGAATATAAATTGTCTATGCCAAAATTGTATTTCAGATGTCATCGACAAGTTCAACACCATGGCTATTATCGATGGCAAGAAGGAGCATGTGAGTCTGACGGTGGACAACGTCCACCTCGAGTATGGGGTTGTATATGAGTATGATAGCACGGCAGGCACAAAGTGCAATGTGGTGGAGAAGATGGTGGAGCCCAAAGGGTTCTTCAGCCTAACTGCCAAGGTATGAGTGACTCTGCGACATTAAGACTCTTCTACCTAAACTATGGACCCATCCCCACTTTATCATACTGAATGACTGTGCATGCTGCAGCAGATAACTCTCTTAACTATACTCATTATTTATTATGGACCAGATTCCTTTTACTGATCCTAGGAGCTGAGTGTTTATTTAGGTGAGTCTCTAGCCCAGGCAAGGCTTAGCCAATATGGTAAAGACTTTGCTGTATCTGTTATTGTTGCTACACTCCTAGTTCAGCCCAAAGAATAGACTTCGGATAACTGTCAGGATAGGTTTTTGAATGTACATTATTCATGTCATGAAATAAAAAATAAATAAATCAAATTCCTTACTTGCCAAAATGTTTGGAAACTTAGAAACCGGTTTGTAAGTTGATCCACAGATGTCTAATTGTTTGTAAATGTCAATGTCAGACCTTAGGTGGAAGCAAGGTACAGAAAGAGGAAAGATCTTTAAATTTGAGTGGAGTTGCATATACTATAAAAGAAGTTAATCTCCTGTTTTTTCTAATAGATCCAGATGTGCCCTCTTCACATCTGGCTTTAGTATTCCAGTTTTTTTTTCTATCATCCTGTGAGAACTTTGACTTTACAAGTTTACAAGATAAGACACAGCTTCTTTACCTTTGTTTGTTAAAACTATTGTTTCAAATATATATAGTTAAAATGCTACCTATATCATTAATTTAAAAAAAAATTAAGTAGGAAAATTAATGTGGTGATCCAAAGGAGGTATTTTAAAATAATCATGTTTTAATCTCCTAAACATTAATTTAAGGACACATTCTGATGTTATACCATTATAAGCATCTTGTATGTTTTAAAAATTCAGTCCTTTCTGGACAATATTGTCTTATTAAATAGGACCCATGTAAGATCTTAGATCAGGTGATGAAAACAATTATGTCACTTTATTCTTTAGCTATTTCCACTTTGCAAAATCACATTAGCTTTTCTATGTGTGTGCCAGTGTGATTTGGTGTGATGACTCAAAGTTAAGATAGACACCCAGGAGCACACACTGTTGATGGTGAAACCTGTAGTTCACACTCAGTGTATCTGGGAAGCAGGACTGGAAGAGAGCTGAGATGAAGAGAGTGTTGCATCTCACACTTACAGAGTGGTAGGAAAATCTTGCTTCATCAGAAGTTCTCAGTGAGCCAAGGTACAGGGAGATGTTCATGCACCTGTATGTGCATATACACAAAGCCTTAACTTGACTGCAACTTACAAAAGATGGCTCATTGAGAATATCCCTCGGAGACTTTTACCTGGAACTTTCATCAGTCAGAGTGCAGGCCCTGAATAAAGATCACTATATGATGAACCAAGATGCTTTTATTCCCATTCTTAAAAAACTAATGTGAACTTTCTTTTTTCTTATTTGATTACTGAATGTAGATTTCTTTCATACAATATATGTTGGTTAGAGTTCCCCCTCCCCCAGCTTCTCCTAGATCTTTCTTTCCCCTTCCCCACTCACCCAAATCCACACTTTCTCTTTCTTTCCTGTCTTTCTCTTTCTTTCTTTCTTTCTTTCTTTCTTTCTTTCTTTCTTTCTTTCTTTCTTTCTTTCTTTCTTTCTTTCTTTCTTTCTTTCTTTCT
>NC_034611.1:6351029-6365514 GCF_900095145.1 Mus pahari | reverse complement strand
CTTCCTTCCTTCCTTCCTTCCTTCCTTCCTTCCTTCCTTCCTTCCTTCCTTTTTTTTCTCTCTCTCTTTCTTTCTCCCTCTCTCTCTTAATAGAGTGCAAATAGGCATTAATAATAAAAATAATAATACCAGGAAAAGACAAAATAGTCAAAACAAAGTGAATAAAGGTGAAGACAAAGCAGCAGGAGCACATGGAACACGCATTCTCACACACAGAAAGTTCATTCAAACCAAACCACAAGCTGTAATACATAGGTGAAAGATCTGCAAGCAAAAATAAGTGTATAATGCCTATGGGAAGCATTGTGATCACTTTCATTATTCAGCCTTTCATCAGGCAGTTTGATGGCAGTGTTTGCTGCGGCCTAAGTAAGAAGGATATCAATGCTTTCTCTTTGTTGTTGTTATTATTATTGCTGTTGATCAATTGAGGGGGAAAGTAGTCATAGTGAGTGTTTGAGGCGATGTTCAGGAGATGTGTACCTACATCAGAGTGAGCTGATTGATCCAACAGGAAGTCTTTGAAGTCTCCTTGGCTCCCTGAGCAGGCTTTAATCATCCAAAGATGGTGAAATCTGAGATTGCAAACAGAGAAGTCAGTTTATAGACTCATGGAACTAAACTTGGGCAACTGCAATGCTAGCTTATGAAAATTATATGTGATCGTGTTTGAAGTCCCCTTTCTCTTCTTTTGTGTGTATTTATCACTACAGATTCTAGAAGCCCTAGCAAAAAGTGATGAACATTTTGTCCAAAACTGCACCAGCCTTACTTCTTTGAATGAAGTGATCACCACTGATCTTCAGAGTAAATTCACCAGCATGTGCAATGAGAGAATCGAACATGTGTGCCACAGAATATCCAGCTATGGGAGGGTAAATGGTCTGAATTTACACGAACTTGTTACTGAAGTTATTGCTTTTAAGTATCATCCTAATCAGACTCCAATATCTTCTTTAATATGTGTTATGGATTTATGTCTTGAAATAACATTTATATCATTTTCTTGGTCAATTATTTGTTGCTATAAGAAAGTGCGTGAGGCTAAGTAGGGTTTTGTTTGTTTGTTTGTTTGTTGTTTTGTTTCCTTCAAGATCTTTTTCACATATACTATGGTTTCCAGTGTTGTGATTTTATGGGATTTCTGTGCATATTCATGTGTGTGTGTCCTGTACCTGTATGTGTTTGTTGTTTCTTTGACTCTTTTTCTCATGATAGTTTACATATTTCATGTTATTCTGGTTTGTTTGATTTTATCTTATTTTCTTTTTTATTATTTTCTTTTACTTTTTTAGATGCTTATTTGTATCCTAATGTCAAAGAGAGAGAGAGAGAGAGAGAGAGAGAGAGAGAGAGAGAGAGAGAAAGAAAGAAAGAAAGAAAGAAAGAAAGAAAGAAAGAAANGAGAGAGAGAGAGAGAGAGAGAGAAAGAAAGAAAGAAAGAAAGAAAGAAAGAAAGAAAGAAAGAAAGAAAGAAAGAAAGAAAGAAAGAAAGACAGGGTGTGAATTTGGATTGGTAGGGGGTATCTAGGAGGAGTTGGGAAAAGATACTGTAATTAGAATATATTGTATAAACGGTCTTTTTCCAATAAAAACTAACAAACAAATGAGGGAAAAGTAAACAAACAAAAGTGACCTATGAAAATAGAGTCCCAGATTTTATATAGTTATTAAAACTGAGTGCTGTGTCTGCCCTTCTGCCTCATGATAGCCTACCCGAAAAGGGAAGTAATCTCCTATATTATCAAATTCCCCGTGATGGCCATGTACGCATGACTGTCCTATTTAAGGTTATTATTACTGTGATGAAACACCATGACCAGAAACAACTTGGGGAGGAAAAGGTTTATTTGACTGTTCATCATGGAAGGCAGTCAGGAAACTATTGGAACTCAAATAGGGCAGGAATCTGGTTGCAGGACTCAAAGCAGAGACCATAGAGGGGTGCAGCTTGCTAGCTTGCTCCCCATGGTTGCTCAAACTTCTTTCTTATAGAACCCAGGGCCACCAGATCAGGGATGACAACACTCACAATGGTCTGCACACTTCCCCATCAATCACTAATTAAATAAAATGCCCTACAGAGTGGCACATATAATCTAATCTTATGTTAGTAGTTTCTCAACTGAGGTTCCTTCCTCTCAGATGACTTTAGCTTGTGTCAAGATGGCATCAAACAGTCTAGAACAATAGACTTTCTTAGACTCATTTTCTAAAGGAGATCTTTTCTACCAGTTTTTTTCAATTTTGCAGAATTCATATTTGAATAGTGTGTTTACAGCATACCCATCCCTCACTCCCCCATGTTTCCCCTCCTCCATCTCAAATTTATAATCCCTGCCCCCACTGTGTGTGTGTGTGTGTGTGTGTGTGTGTGTGTGTGTGTGTATGTGTGTGTGTGTACTACTGAGCCCATTTGACCATGCTTGTATGTACATATGATTATGGCTGATGTTTCTGGGTTGGATAATCTATCATGAAGCTTGTTCTTGGAGATAATTGTTTCTCTGTCTGCAACCATTAATTGCCTATAGCACCCATTAATGGTCATAACTCTGTGAAAGTTCTCCCATGCACATTGTTTAAGCAACCATATTGTTGAGTGTAACTATCCCTGTCATGTCTAGAACACACTATCTAGCAGTAGATTTCCTGTTCCTTTAGCTCTTAGAGTCTTTCCTCCCTCTTTTCTTGGATGTTCCTTGACTCAGCGATGTAGAAGTTACATTGTATATTTACCAATTAAGGCTGGGTACCCAAGGTCACCGTTCTGTTCATTTTGAGCAATTGTCACACCAGGTTTTGTAGAGGCAACACCAAGAAGTTTCACAGGTAGTACTCATAGATAGGCCTCTGCAAAGAATTAGTGACAAAGAATGGATTTTTTTTGTAACAGATAATTTCAGTGCATAGGCTCTATGTTCCATAATGGAATGAAAGCATTTTTTTCTAAGATAGGCCAGGAAGGAACGGGAAATACTGGCATGGTCCTACATGTTGTCAATAGAGGCACAAGAAACAGCTACTTAATGATTCCTGTCCTCTCACACTTAGCACCTAATTAAAAAGAAAGACCAAGATAGATAAAGTGAGCATAGCCATGTCATTTTCACCAGCTAGGAGACCCACCAAGGGGCCAGAACACCCTAGCTACACACATCTGGCTTGTCTGAAGTGCTGTCTAGAGCTCTGTGGCACACAACCGTTTTTGTCTATCTATTAGAGGCATCAGGCAATGTGTGAAACAGTTTACAGAATTATTTTACATTTGTATATGTATGCGAGTAAGTAACTGCAAAGGCCAGAAGAGGTTATTAGGGTCCCAAAGTGAATTACAGGGTGTTGTGAGCTACTGATGAGTGCAAGAATCTGAACTTCCATCTTCTAGGAGAGCAGCAAGGCCTCTTAATAGCTGCACCAACCTCTCCAGCTCACTATATATAAAATCTTACTAATTGGTGCAGTGAGATATCATTCCCTGCTTCATTGATAAAGTCATTGAAGTTCTGAGTTGTCAGGGAACTTGCTCAGTGGTGCACAGCTGGTAAGGGCACTGGGGTTTGAAGCTTGCTATCTTTTTATTCTTTTCTAATAGTTGCTCTTATTTACTTACCTACCTTTGATGCCAGGTTATCTTAGGCAGTTTATATATTAAGCAGTATGGTTCAGATTATAAGAACAATATGATTTTATAAAAAACAAATCATTGGTTTGAATAGTCAACAGTTGTAGCTCTTATACTACGAAGACATGAAAAGCAGAATGTGTGTACTGGCTGGTTTTGTGTGTCAACTTGACATAAGTTAGAGTCATTAGAGAGGGAGGAGCCCAGTTTAGGAAATGCCTCCATAAGGTATTTTCTCAATTAGTGACCAACAGGAAAGGACACAGACAGTGGTGGGTGGTCCTGGATGCTATAAGAAAACGGGCCAAGCACACCATGTGAAGTAAGCCAGTTAGCAGTACCCATCCATGCCCTCTGCATTAGCTCCAGATTACAGTCCTGCTTGAGTCCCTGTCCTGACTTCCTCTAATGATGGGCTATGATCTGGAAGTATAAGCTAAACCCTTTTCATCCCAACTTGCTTTTTGGTTACGGTGTTTCATTGCAGCAATAGAAACCCTAACAAAGACAGCACTCAGGAGGTACATGCAGAACAATCTCTAAGTTTGAAGTTAATCTAATCTATACAGTGGATTCTAGGCTAGCCAGGTACGCAGTGAGACCCTGTTCCGACAACAGCTGACACAGTACAAAGGCATCTCAGAGTGACAGGGAGGAGAAATGTCATTCAAGTACAAAATGAAACTGGACTAATTGATGGGGAAGATATACTATTGCATGGATTAGGATTTTAGTTTGTAGTCATCAGAAAGGAATGAAATCACATTTTTCTTGTGAGTGTTTGGCTTAAAATAAGGCAGTGATATAAGGTGTTCTTGGGTAAGAGCCCGAATGGAAATGCTGCTAGTCTTTTCTCCGTGCATAGATGTAAGTTGGTAGTGACCTAGAATGGGTGAAAGCTCAGGAGATGAAAGATGGAGAGATCAACCCTGACTATGTGTGGGCAGCAACATGCATGCATATAATGACTTGGTTATGGAGGACTGAGGTTCTGTCATTTCTCATTTTCTACAATATAATAATAGATATATACTGAGGTAAGCGGTGTGAGTGCAGGGGGCTCAGAAGCTTATCATGCCAAGATGGTGAAGATTATCGGTACATCACATTGGTGTGTTTAAAGTATATTGCCTTTATATAGAAGCAACTGAGGTACTGTGACATCTTAAGGTAGATATGGCCAGCTTAATAGGCAGAGATCACAGATGATAAAAAGTTTCTCATTCAATTATAGACTGTATAGTGGTATGTGTCACTGCCTGAGTGTCAAAGCTCTATGCATGCCAAGTCTTGTCCCACTTTTACATCTAGGAGCTAACTCTTGCCTCAGGTCATATAGCTGGGGAAATAACTGAATTGTCTCTCAATTACATTTATTGTTAATCAAGAAACATCTGGTCTGGTAAGGCCTGAGTACTGTGTAAGCTGTGCTCATTGTCATCTCAATTGGCTATAGCAAACTTAAAAGAATTGGCTTTTTCATTATAGGAAGATGCAAGGTTAGCCCCAAAATGTCTACAACCCCTCCATTTTGAATGGGAGGTTGATAATTCTAGTAGTTTATAGCAGATGAGTTCAGTGTGTCTATCAAGTTCATAGTAACAGAAACCACAGACTTTGTGCGCAGAGTCTTACTTTCCACATACTTATTTTGAAACTATTATTAGCAACAGTTTTTTTTTTCTTCCAAGTGAAAGCTTCAACGTGCTTCTTGTGAAATAAAAAGTATCCTTAGAACTCATGGATCAGTGTTTGTTAGCTATCATCGGAGAGACTCCGTCCTGAAGTAGATGGGAAAAAATGCAGAGACCAACAGCCAGATATTACACTATTACAGAGAGAGAGAGAGAGAGAGAGAGAGAGAGAGAGAGAGAGAGAGAGGAGAGAGAAGCGGATAGGAGACACAGAAGAACAGTGAACATTCAGCCCTAAATGGACTCTCTCATTTAAATCCCTCCCCCCGGAGCTCAGGGACCCCCTTAAAAGGAGGAGGAGGAACACATTTCTCTAAATCAACTGAGCAAAGCTCATATGAGCTCACTGAGACTGAAATGGATGTGCAGGACACGGGTCTACACCAGGTCTTCTGCACGTACTGCTGTGGCTTCTAGTTTCATGTTTTTCCGGGCTCCTTGAGTGTGCAAAGCAGCGCATCTCTGATTATGTGCCCTCTCTGGAGCTCTTTTCCTTCTGTAGATTTAGCTTGTCCAACTTTGATATAATATTTTGGTTTATCTTATTGTATTTCATTTTGTTATATTTGAAAAGAATGAGCTGGGCAGTGGTGGCGCACGCCTTTAATCCCAGCACTTGGGTGGCAGAGGCAGGCAGATTTCTGAGTTCTAGGCCAGCCTGGTCTACAGAGTGAGTTCCAGGACAGCCAGGTCTACACAGAGAAACCCTGTCTTGATAAACCAAACAAACAGACAAAAAAAGAATGAATGAAGACCCAGCTACAAGGGTAAAGGCTAACAGCCGAAGGGAGAGGGAAAGCACGTTTGCTCCAATGGAATGTCACTAGACATATCAACTACTTCATAGCCGACCTCATATTCAGGAGGCATCCACCAGCCTACGTTCTCCACAGTTTTTCTCCGTGGGTGTTTTTAATTTGATTACACTTTGGTGGATTTTGTTGTTGTTTGCATGTTTTATTTTGTTGTTTTGGGTGTTTTATTTTGTTCTCTTGTTTTAGATGGGCCTTTATTGTTATATTGGGGTTTTGATTTTTGAAAAAGGACTTAAAGTTAGGCAAATACTGAAGGGGAGATGATATGGATGGACTTAGGGAGGGAAAACATGGTCAAAATATATTTAAACTTAAAAACTTTTAGGTAATAATAATGAAATGTATCAATGGAAGCTAAAGATCTTAGGCTGGCTTTTCTTGGTTCTGATTCTAAACATTTCAGGTTTTAAAACTTAAGAACCAATCAATTGTAATAGTTGTTATAGCCTGAGATTGTGAGGTTTCCCACGGGCCCGTGTATGAGATAAGACTGGAGCATCCTGGACAACTGAATGAATCCTGAGCAGGAATTTATTCTCTGTGTAGCAGAATTGCGATTGGTTCAGGTAGAAAGCTATGCCTCGCTTTAAGGACACACTTTTCTTACTCTGTGCTGAGATCCCTTCCTAGTAACTACAGTCACTGTCCTGGTTGAAATAATGAGCCATGTTGTGAGTGTCAGCAGTTTTTCATAAGCTTCCTAGAGGTACTTCTTGTTTGCCTAAACATATCACAAGAATTGGAAAGCTTACTTTGAATTTTTCTTCTACTTCATGTGCTACATGTAAGTAATCCTCAAACTGACACATGGATTTGGTGAAATTATATGTAAATTTCTACACCCTCCTTCTCTAAGAGGACAATCTCCTATAAATTCTTCTTCCTAACTCTGTGGCAAAGCAGTTTACACTTAATTGAAATGGGAGACACCTGCCTAGTAATAATTTACTTTTGGATTAGTTAAATGACTGTATTGAACCTAAACACGGATTAGCTTCCAGAACATAAAATACCTGAAGAACTGTTTGTTCCTGTCAGTTCACAAGTATTGCTTTGTTGTCACCTGCTGTAACAACATGCCTTCCCTTGCCCTGTGCCACTGCTTTTGGTTCTTTCATCGCCTTCCTGGAAGGAGCTAGTCAGATCCCTCAGGGTGCTATTCCCAGCACTCTAACTGGGCTTAGATTCCTGCCCTGTCAAAGAAATGGCTAGATTTTAGTCTAAGCCCCTGGATCTATTCTCCTTACTACTTACTGTTCAACAGCTGACCTTGAACCTCCTCCCCCCCACCACCCTTTTTAAGCAGATCTGTGCAACTTAGAGCTTGTTTCTCCTTTTCCTCTGCCCTTTCCATTGGCTGTCTCCAGGGCTCAGCACTTGGTGTTCTTTCATTCTGCCTCCTAGGTGATCTCAGTTTTCTGGTCTACCGGCTACTCCACATGAGGCTAACAAACATCTCAACCCTTACATGTCTCCATTTTCTTTCTTTCTTTCTTTCTTTCTTTCTTTCTTTCTTTCTTTCTTTCTTTCTTTCTTTCTTTCTTTCTTTCTTTCTTTCTTTCCTTCTTTCTTTCTTTCTGTTTAAGATTTATTTATTTATTATATGTAAGTACACTTCAGACATTCTTCAGACCTTCCTTTTCTTCTCACTCTGGCCTGCTCACTTGCTATAGCATTCTTCAGACACCCCAGAAGAGGGCATTAGATCTCATTGCAGATAGTTGTGAGCCATCATGTGGTTGCTGGGATTTAAACTCATGACCTTCAGGAGAGCAGTCAGTGCTCTTAGCCACTGAGCCATTGCTCCAGCCTATGTGTTTTTAACAAAGTCCCCATCCCATCCCTCACAATGTTCCCTGTCCTGTGTCTCCTCTGTCTCAGGCTTACACCATCTTTCCACATCCAGTATCAACCAACTGCAGATCAAAAGCATTTTGAAAAATAAAATAAAATATCATAAATTTAAAAATGATTTACAACACATTCTTCTATAGCATTTATATTGTTCTAGATATTATAGAAGCGATGTAAGGATGATTTTAACATTGCATAAGGACTGATATTGTTCTGTAAGAAAAAAATGGTGCCTGTTAAGCCTTTTAGCTTCTTTTGATCCCTGGAACCCACATGGTAGAAGGAAAGTACTGAATCCTGCAAACTGTCCTCTGACTTCTGAATGCATACAAACACACACACACACACACACACACACACTCACATGCACATGAGTAAATGCAAAGGTTAAAATACAAAACCATATCTAAGTGCTATGCCACTTTATATAGGAGATTTAAACATCGTTGATTTTCACTACCCTGCCATATCCTGGAAGCAAGCCCCTGCAGACTCAGATTCTAATTTATCAGTAAATAGGTAAAGGTAACTATGACTTTAGACTTTGCTGTTCCACAGTAGGCCTAATTTCTCTCCTTCACAGATCACCCAGATCAGAACATCTCTTTATTGAAAATTACCAAATTTCTCTTGGGAAAAAAGAGCTTTAATCCTCCATTCCTGGTAAATGTGGTGTTTTATTTAATATTGCTACAATGTTAGGCAGGTTGGAGTTTGTTAACACATGGCACAGAGTATATTCTTACAGATGCACCACAGTTGGTTCATAATCCTAACCTTCCTTCTTTTAAGACTCTTTTTTTTTTTTTCTGAAAGTTGTTACTGTGGAGTCCAGAGGGCTAATGTCTGGATATACACTTTTGTATCCAGCTGTGTAGTACCTGGGATGAAGAGAAACTCTTGTCTGTGCCTTCCTCCTGAGGTTATCTGCTTCAATCCAAGTTCTGATGCTGTAGTAGTGTACCATGGAGACGTACCAATGAGAAGGAGTTGCTATTCAGCTCACTATGCTACATGGACGTCTGATCAACATCTGACAAGGGCCTGCCTGCTGCGTTGTCACATGAGCAAGGGTGTTGTCACATGAGCAAGGGTGTTGTCACATGAGCAAGGGTGTTGTCACATGAGCAAGGGTGTTGTATTGAGACAGAGGGTGTGTCATGGAAGACAGAGACACAGATTTAGATCTTTCCCCAGAACAACATGCCAACGTGTTCTTCATCTCGACTGCCTGAGCGCGAGCGAGAGAGTTATTCCTAATTATGAGGAAGGCTATAGGTGCCCTATAATTTGTAACCAGGGAAATGGAGGCTGGCCTAGAATTCAAAGAAGTTTCCTGATGACTTTCTACATCCCAAAACTGCTGAAGAGAAAATGTCTGACAATGAATAAGAAAAATCTAGACATAACCAAAAATCTCATAGAAAGCCTAGAGTGAGTGGGTAATGTATGAGCAGAACTATGTTCACATCAGAAGGAGTTTGGGAGCAAGGGGAGAGAGTGTTTTGAAGTAAGGGGAAGCATATGCAGTGGAAGCAGAATGTTGACCTCATAGACGACAGAAGGAACATATGGAATCCATTGGAAACTTTCTGCAAGTTTAGGGTAGCCATACTTGGAAGTCACAGATAATTTGAGTGGCAATTTATCGTTAATGGTGTGAAAGCAGAATATACAACCCACCTATAAAGCTCAGTCATCTGGCAGAAAGTATGGGAAGCCCGGACATCCTGCCACTCCGGGCCAACCCCTCTGCAGCTTGCTGCTGGGTCTGCACTGACTCCTGCTTTGCATGACTTTCTGGTGGTGCTGGGATAATCCCATATTCTACCCTTGACCACCTACAGCTAGCTATACTGTTTTACTGACTTGCCTAGTTTTAAAACTCTGTTTCCTGTTCCAGGGTGCCTTCTAGCAAGTCTTCTTTTACGCTCTCTCAGCTGCTGGGACCCATGGGTCCAAGTTCTGTGAAGTTATATGTCAATGCGGCTCATTCTAACATCTAGATACTCACCCTTCCAGTGTCAGCTGAGCCATATACAGTTGCTGCCTATTGACTTTGCTTTATTTGGATATTTGGGTTTTGAAACAAATTCTAACATTACAATCTATTCTTTCCTTGGTTGTGTAGATGTGCCTTACGTTTCCTTTGATTTTGTTAGGAAGCATACATGTGAGATGTCTGAGTCATTGCTGTGAGTTTAACTGGTTCCCACTTCTTTAACTTGCAGTTCTCCCGGGTGCTGAAGAACAGAGCCTGGCCCACTTTTAAGCAGGCCAAACCTAAGATCTCCCCACTGCACAGCAGTGATTTCTGCCCAACCAACTGCCATGTCAATGTGATGGAAGTTTCTTATCCAAAAACATCAACTTCCCTGGGGAGTGCCTTCGGTGTGCAGCTAGATAGCAGAAAACATAATTCTCATGATAAAGAAAATAAATCTGCGGAGCCAGGTATTTTGTCAAGTCATGAATATGAATTTAAAAAATGTATAGCTAGCTATGCCTGCATAAAAGTTCGTAGATTCCCAGTGTGCAAGGAAACCAATGTTTTCATAAGGAAAGGATTTGGGGCTATACTTGCTTAGGTTATTTCATATACATATATAAAACCAGTTGACACTTTCAGTATTTCCCTTGAAGAAGGGCAATTGCTTTTGCTTTTCTTATGTAGGTGGCTTCTCTTGCTGTGAAAAGTTCTTAGCAACCTGAAATGATTCTATAGCTTTGAGAAGAGTACAGGAGGTGCAGGAGGAGGGTGCAGGAGGCTGCTGTGAATCTTTGCAATAGGACAATTAACTATATTTATAGGCTTTAATAACAATGCCTCACAAGTTTTAATTTCTGAATTAAGTTTAACATTGAATTGGCATTTTATTATACATGACCTTGGGCTTCTAAAATGTGCTGGACTCCATAAGCAGAAGTGAAATGATGGAATGATTTCAACTCCTCAGGGAAACTGAGCCCCATGGTGTATATTCAGCACACAATCACAACCATGGCAGCCCCTTCGGGCCTGTCGCTGGGACACAAGGATGGGCATGGCCTCCGGTATTTGCTGAAAGAAGAAGACTTAGAAACTCAAGATATCTATCACAAACTCCTGGGCAAGCTCCAGACTGCACTGAAGGAGGTAGAGATGTGCGTCTGTCAGATTGATGAGTAAGTATGCTATGCTGTGCACAGAAGTTTGCCAAAACAAAAGAGTTATGCAAGGCATTGTGTTTCAAAAATATGTTCATTATTGTGAGAATTTTTTTACTGACCATAAAGATCTTTGCCATTATAAATGCTATAAAATGACAATTCATGTGGATAGGAATGTTAAATAATCACTTAATTTCAAAAGAAGGAATGACCCGAGAAGGACACTAAGTTTTATTATAAAACATTACACTAGCCTGTGATCAAAGTTGGGCCCACTGCACGAGTCTGTAGCCCCAGCTACTTATGGAGCCAAGGCAAGAGGATCACATGTTCAAGGGCAAACTGTGCTACATAGGGATCTGAAGACCAATCTGGGCAACTTAGCAAGACCTGTCTCAAAATATCAATTGATAAAAAGGCCCTGAAGGGTATAGATCAGTGGCAGAACATTTATCTCCATGCATGAGACCTCTTGTGCAATTCCAATTACCAAACAGGTTCACTTAAAAGTGTCCTCAGAGGGTATGGCCATTTCCTTGTTGTCCTCTATTTTACATTTCAGGAAACAATATTTGAGTATTTCTTTTGCAGAGATGTCCATATGCAGTATACAGTATAACATAACAAATTCTTAGCATATATTAAATGAATTAAAGCAAAACTATGTGTTTCTAAGATAAATTCTTTTTTCCTATTCTGATTGAACTAATGGACCAATAATTTGGAGGCAGTTCACAAGCTCCTTTGTAACCAGACTCATTGACTTTTTTGTTTGTTTGTGTGTTTGATGCTTAGGATGCCTGTGCTCCACAGGGTAGCATGCCAGATTCTGTGTGTGACTGTGGCTCCATCTAGCAGTTCAGTACCATGGAGAAAAAGTGGGTTTTGGAAAAGTTCAATTTCTCAGGCACAGAAGTAAATGCATAATAATGGTGGTAGTAGTAGTAGTAGAAATAAATTTCAATATATTGAAAATATAGAAATTAATAAGAAAAGTAATCATCATAGTATAGAATATGCTTGCTTGTGTTTTCAAGGAGTGGATATTATTCAATATATTTAGACCTGATGAGATTCTGAAAGTTATATAGAGGCCCTTATCCTGTATGCTTTGTGAAGCTATTGAATTGCTAGCAGATGTGAAGTAAATACTTTCCACACACACATCATCCTGCAGTTCCATAAACAGCTCTGCTTAGATGCTTAGATCCCTCTTTAGCAGGATTCCTGATTTACACCTAATGTTTGGATGCAGGTCTTTGCATCTGTTTCCATCAGTTTCTGGATGAAGCCTCTCCGATGACAATGGGTTAAACATCAATCTATGAGTATAGCAGAACATCATTAAGAATCATTCCATGGGACTGGGAAAAGGTTAATAATCATTTCATGGGGCCCAGAGGTGAAGAACAGTGCATGTTCTTCCAAAGGTCCTGAGTTCAATTCTCAGCAACCACATGGAATAGAATATACCATGTGACTCATAACCATCTATAACATAATCTGATGCAGGCACCCATACACGCAGAGCACTGTCTATAATAAATGAATGAATCTTTAAAAAAAAAAACCAACAACAAAAAAGAATCATTCCATATAGCTTATTTTTATTTTTGTCATTCATGTTTGGTTATATTCTAGGTCTCTGGCTTTTCCAGCCTCTGGTCCTGGTCCTGGCCTCTCAGGCAATGTTAGGTGTGAGCTCCCACTGGTGGCATGGGTCTCAAGCTGGGCTAGTCATTGGTTGGGCACTCTCTCAATTGTGCAGCACCTCTACCCCAGCATGTCATGTACGCAGATTCATGTTTCCCCCAGTTGAGTTCTTGTTGCTACTTAGCTTCTCTGGGACTGTGGATTGGAACCCGGTTAGCCTTTTCTTTAAGCAAATGTACATTTATAAGTGACTATATACAAGGCTTGTCTGTCTGTGTCTTGCTTCCCTCACGCAGGATGATTGTTTTCTGGTTCCATCCATTTGCCTACAAATGTCATGGTGTTATTTCTTTAATAACTGAGTAATGCTGCACTGTGGAACTATAACCCATTTTCTTTATGTATTCTTCAGTTGAGGGACATTTAGGTTGTTTCTAGTTTCTGGTTATGATGAATAAAAGTACTGTGATCATAGTTAAGTGTCCTTGTAGTAGGATGGAGCTTTGAGGGTATGCCCAGGAGTGATATAACTGGGTCTTGATGTAGATAGATTCACAATTTTCTGAGACTTTGATTTCTTTTCCAAATTATATCTCCTTGATCTTCAGTTTTCTTACTGCTCTAACTAAGACTTCAAGTACTATACTGAGGAGGTGTGGAGACAATGGGCAATTATTTATTTATTTATTTATTTATTTATTTATTTATGGTCCAGATTTTAGTGGAATTGCTTTTAATTTCTCTCCATTTAAATTTATGTTGGCTATGTGATTGCTGTTAACTGCTTTCATTATATTGACATACATCATTATATCCAGAATTTCTCCAGGATTTCGATCATGAAGCAGTATTCAATTTCTTCAAAGTCCTTTTCTGTAATGAATAAGATGCTCATGCAGTTTTGTCTTTAGCTTATATATATGGTGGATATTTGTAGATTTATATATGTTGAACTACCCCTGAGAATTTTTTATCTGTGTTTATAAGGGAAATTAGTTTATAATTCCCTTTTTTGTTGGGTCTTGATGAGGTTTGGTTATCAGGTTGGGGCCTCATAAAAATGAATTGGGCAGTGTTCCTTATGTTTCAATATTGTGCAATAATTTGAGGAGTATTGGCATTAACTGTTCTTTGAAATTCTGGTAGAATTCTGTGCTAATACCATCTGAATTTGGGCTTGTTTTTTGCAGGGGGCATTCAATAGCTGCTTCTATTTTTGTAGGTGTTACAGTGCTGTTTAAATTCTATCAAATCTTGATTTAAGTTTGATAAGTAGTACCTATCGGGATAATTATCCATTCTTTTAGATTTTCCAACTTGGGAGAGTACAGATTTTTTTTCATTTTTATTATTATTATTTATTATTATTATTTTCTTTATTTACATTTCAAATGCTATCCCGAAAGTTCCCTATACTCCCCCGCCCCGCCCCTGCTCCCCTACCCACCCACTCCCACTACTTGGCCCTAGCCTTCCCCTGTGCTGGGTCATAAAAAGTTTGCAAGACCAAGGGGCCTCTCTTCCTAATGATGGCCGATTAGGCTATCTTCTGCTACATATCCAGCTAGAGACACGAGCTCAGTGGGTAATAGTTAGTTTATATTGTTGTTCCACCTACAGGGTTGCAGCCCCCTTCAGGTCCTTGGGTACTTTCTCTAGCTCCTCCATTGGGGACCCTGTGTTCCATCCAATAA
>NC_034611.1:6329982-6349212 GCF_900095145.1 Mus pahari | reverse complement strand
TGTTCTCCTCCTTTCTCCTTTAGCATTATTCTTGGGTTAGTCTTTTCATGGTGTATTAGATTTCCTAGATGTTTGGCGCCATGAGGTTTGGGGGGTTTTTTTGTTTGTTTTTTTTTTTAGAATTAACATATTTATATAGGCTGTTTTATGGTCATTTCCCCCTCTCATGTTTCAGCCATGTTAGAATATTCAGGACTTGCTGTGGTAGTGTTTATGAACTTTAGTAGAGACATATTGTCCTGGCTATTATGATTATGTATTTATTCTGGTGTCTAGGCATGTGGAAACTAGGAGATTATAATTCTAGGTGCTTATATCTGGTTTTCTATTTGTTGAATGTGCATTTATTCACATTGTTTTTGTTTCCTCTCTGGTTCTTAGGAGAATATGGTGCCTGTATTTTGCCTGGTAAGAAACTCTACTGGGGTCCTGACAGATAGGTATACTAGGGTTTCTAGGTAAAATTTGTTTCTGAATATTAGAAGCTGGCATTTAGAAATGAGGCTGATTGGGAGGCGTAACAGGATTGAGGAAAGCAAGGGTATTTCACCAGGAACTGCTTATTTAATATCTTTGAAATGGGGGCAGAGTGAGGAGCAGCCACATCAGAATGATGTGTGCTGCAGAGCTGAGGATGAGCCTGAAGTATTGAATTTGGAGGAGCAGAGGGGAGAGGAGAGCATTTTCAGGTAGCCCACCTGCTTCCCTGGCCAGAGTAGCCTGTGGCTTCCTAGGGAGTCCCTGCTGGAGCTGGGGGCTGGAATAATGCAATGAGTTGGGCAGAAGTGGTTAGTAGGGAAAGATCGGTGGGATCAACTAGATATGGGGTGAATGAGGCTGCTATATGTGTTCTGCTGCAAAGCTGAAGATGCAGTTGAGGGATTGGATCTGAAAGAACAGAGTAAGGGATGGAGATCTCTGTTCAGCCTACCAGCTTCCCTGGCAGGGGTGCAAGTAGATATATTTTTGAGAGGGAAAAATGTGAATTCAGGGACGGCTTCACTTGTTTTTGATCCTTATATTTAAGGAACTAGTTTTAGCAATGGCTATGTTTCAGTGAACTGAAACCAATTAAAATGACACATTTTCAACTGAAAGTCCCCCATTCTGTTATTGTGAAAAGCTTTGCCCAGTTCTTTGTGCTTCCTGGAAAGGCAACAAGAAATACACAATAGCTAGAGAAGCGAATTTGGTCTTCTCCATGAACACCATGTAATTTAATTCTAAATATAAACATTTTCCACATAATTTGATCTGCAGCATGATCTCTTTAAACAATATAGTTGTCCAAGTGCCTGGGTGCTGCAGTGTTACCAAGCTTAACCAGTTATTTTAGATGCTTGTTACCAGATCATTTTCTCACAATGTAATGATTATTATTGGTCAAGGTGAAGAAGCAGATACTGAAACAGCAATAGAGAAATTGCCTCAGATCTTGTAGCCAGCCAGTCCTCCTAGGGTTTTCCAATCCTATGAGGGACCTGTTATTGAAGTTGTCTTCCTTTGATATCTGAGTACCCCATCTCTCTATCTCTTCTAGAAGTCAAAATTCTATCAGCACACAGACATTTTACTAAGTCTTCCTAGTTAGTTTAAGATCCATAGATGGAAACTAGATAAGTTTTCTTTGGAGTAATATGATAGAAGGGGAAGTTACCAATTTGATGAAAACTTGTTGGTTTCTGTTACACTCTTAGAAGCTGAATGATTTCTGCCTTTAAATGAGTCATTTGTAGTTAGGTACATTTGGATATAAGTAAGAGGAAAATCAGTGGTCCAAAATTCTTGATAGGAGTTTATAATATAGAACTTGCATATTGTCCCTAGCATAGACCAGCAAATGGGGAGATTATGGCTGTGCATGGTAAAGATGGGGGCCTGAGAACACTCCTTGCTCTGCAAGTAGCAGACACCCCAAGATTGAGTGATGAGCTACTACCCAGCAGGAAGTTAGTACTTAAGAACTTCTGGTATTGATAGTGGAATTATGTTTGAACTATTTTGCTGGTACCTTCCCAAAAATCACACCATGTGCTCCTGTAGAGGGTACACTGTGATTTTATGCTCACTGGCATATTTCATTATTGCAGTTCTCTGTGATAGCTGGATGAGAGGATTTCTCCAAATTACCTCTGATTTAAATGTTTCTAAGACTGAAGTATAATTTTCTTGATGTTTAAGCCATTTTCTCCCCTTCACCCACCAGGGGCTGACAACAAATTGCTGTTCAACTTTTCATTTCATCAAACCAGAATCCAAATATTACCTTTGCTTTCTGTCTGTCTTTTTACTTTCCACTTTAGTACCTTATTAGCATGTTAGTTACACCCCAGAATATGTCCCTGCCTGTTCCTGCCTGTTATGCTACGAGTCACAGTCATCACCAGTGAGTATTGCCCAGCTGAGCCTCTCTCTGATACATCCTATTCAGCAGACACCAGAGATATCCAATGTGGTAAATTTGTCTAGTACCCTGCTAAAACCATACACAGCATTACATTGTAGTTAAATTATACTTGTCACATGGTATCCAGTGGAGATTGTAACCTAAACCCTGGCAAATACCAAAATCTCAAGATGCTCTAATGCCTTATGCAAAATGGTAAAGGATTTGTGTATAACTCACCCTTTTCTTTTTATATATCTAATCACCTGCAGATTCCTTATAATGCTTAATACATGTAAGTACTTGCCATACCCTATTGTCTAAGAAATAACAGAGAAAATGTTGCATACATGCAATGCAGGTAGGATTTATTAGGAAATATTTTTTATGTGTAGTTGCTGATTGAGTCCGTGGCTATGGAACACACAGACCCAGATAGCCAACTGTAGTATCGAGTGTGTTTTTCTAACCTGCAAGCTACTTTCATGACTCATCCCAAGTGCATCTCACTGAAATCTAGCTTTTCTACATGTAGTCTGTAATTTTAAAAAGCAGTCTTGCTCCAGCTAGACTCTGGAACCAGCAGCCACCTGACCTGTTCCTTTTAGCCACACCTCTCCCACAAATGCTGGCTATGCCTCTCCAGAGCTCTGAGATCACTCCCTCGCCAGCCAACCACCCCAAGGGCAGCTCTGCCAGTGTCCGTCCAGTGCACGCTTCACCTTCTCTGGACCCCATTCTTGCCAGGCCCTGCTCTACCCGGTTATCTCTTTATCCTGGCCAGCTTTGCCAAACCTGAGCTCTGCGACTGCTCTCTTGCCAGCCAACTAGCTAGCTCTGCCAGTGTCCATCCGGTCTGGCTCAGCTCCGCCAAACAGCCAGCTTGCGTTTTTTCCTGAGAACGCTGCCTGGTTTTCCATGCCCAATCCTCCGGCTGCCTACTTTCTCTTCCAGCCCACCATAATGCAGCGAGTGAAAAACACCAGACAACTTTATATTTTAAAACTGACCAGATAACTCAAAGAGTGGGCAAAGAATATCCTGCCCCGTCTTTCTTGGCCTCCACAGGCTGCAGAGGCTGCAAACTGTTGGTTGCCCTGAGAAACGTACATGTTTCAACTTCTCATCCGCCCTCGCCCAATCCGACTCTTTTTTTTTTGGGGGGGGGGGGGTTCGAGACAGGGTTTCTCTGTGTAGCCCTGGCTGTCCTGGAACTCACTTTTTAGACCAGGCTGGCTTCGAACTCAGAAATCTGCCTGCCTCTGCCTCTCGAGTGCTGGGATTAAAGGCGAGCGCCACTGATCCCACTCTTAATCTCTCCTGCTCTTCCTGTCCTGAACAGAAAATCTCGCCTCCACAGCTTCGCCTAACAATTAGCTTCCGGCTGTATTTATTAGCCAACCAACAATTAGAGAAATAATTAGGAAAACAATCAGGGAAACTCCCCCTACAGCTATACACTTTCTACTCCTGAAAAATGACAACTACAGCCCTAGATGAAGGTGCTTGCTGTGATTGTAGGACTCTGCATCTGAGGAGGTCTACATGACCAGTCAATCCATTGCACTTTCAGGGTTAAGCTAAGAAAGATCCATAGACAATAGAAGGAAAGTAGATGGTTCTCCTTTCTAGACACTCTAGCCGGTTTGCTGATGTCTAGTTTCCACTCAACATCATGGTATTGCATCTCCAACATTGTTCAAAGGGACACTAAAGATCTCAGAGATTTGAAGAAACAAGAATTTCTCTGCTCATTCTTCGTGTCTACCTTGGCCACAAGGTCACTGTTGTGCACTGTCCTCACTGAGAGGAGCAGCCATGTGCCCCTTTACTTAAAATGCTACTGATTGTTATGCAAGACAAAGGAATGAGCTGGTTTTACATAGGCATATGGAATCCTATTGTAAGTAATCACATACTATATTGCATCATTTTACACTAACTAAAGCAATTCACACAGACATGTTTATTCTTGGAGAACTAGGAAGGTTGTCTTCCCACTCGGACATGCACACCAGCGACCACCCAACTTCTCCTCTGTGCAAAAAAACATGCAGAGATGATAAATATTGCTTAATTTATGAAGTGTATGTATGTATGTATGTATGTATGTATGTAACAATGTATGTATCGTTGCAACAACCCCTGATAAAATAGAATTAACACCTATTTATAATGTGGACTTAAATGATTGAAATGATTACATTTAAGAATAAAAAATGGACTTAAGTGAATTAATACCTAGTTCATATTTACTATGTGAACTCAACAAATGCTAGATGTTATGATGATGATATTTTAGAACACAGGCAGATGTGTGATAGCATATATGGAAGTCTTCATCAATCAGTGTTTAACCTAGAGGAAACTGTTCTGGAGTAGGATTCTGCTGAGAAACTAATTAATTGGACCTTTGGTAGATAGCAGCATGATCTCAATGGGAGAAAGCAAAGGGAATAGTTTTGGCCTGCATACAAAAATATATGTGCTTTATTGTTGCTTCTCAGGATCTAGAAATATTATGCCTGTGATTTTTTTCTATCGTTCACTTTATTTGTAAGCTTAAACAGTTATTCCCAGAGGGTCAGAGCAAGCACATCGCAACTGTTTAAAATGTGAATACAATTCTTATTGCTGTGAGAAAACTATTTATGCTCAGCCCCATGACTTCTAATTTAAAATACCCACAAGTGCAGAGGGTTCCCTGAGAGATGAGAGGAAGCCTCTCGTGCTTGGTGTGCAGAGTTCATCTGTCTCTGCGGTAGGAGCTTGGGTAATTGGAGTTAGTCTAACGTTTTCATCTTTGAGGTGGGGGAAGGAGTAAATAAATATACAGTCAAAAGACAAAGAAGCACCTTTTTAAATAGAGAAGCTCTTCTAAGATAATTCATCACTTTGGCTTACAGAAAATCTTCACAGAACATTTTGAGCAATGCAAGGGCATTCTCCAGTTTTCACTGGTGTCCATCATCTATAAAATGCCATGTGTTATTTAAGCATCAGCTCACAGTGAAAAGTTTCCCTACCAAACTATGAAATCATAGCTCTCAGTCGAATCTAGTGGGCCATGTACATGTTGCGTAAGCAAGCGCTCTACTGCTGAGCTGTACCCAAGCACAGCATCATCTTTTCGTCTATTTATTGTCTAGAAATGTGCATTTGTCTCCATCTGATGAGTTACAAAGCTTGCTTTTTGTGGCTAGTGAAATTGACATTCCAACAAGGCTTTTGTTGAATACTGCGTTTACACTGCCAAGAACGCAGCATATTTTTAATCAGTGAAATCCCTTTCTCTAGGTTTACTCAGTGTACAGCTTTATCCTATATAAAATATATATGAGAGGTATGGGCATTATTGTCTTGAAATTCCAAAAAGAAAAGAGAATGTTTGCATTGCCATGAACGAATGAGTATACAGATAATATGCAATTAATTGGAACTGAGTGTCATAGGTATTTTATAAATGTTACTGTGACTATTGGCTAGAGAAATCATCTATAGGCTGGTTTTTCAGGTATATTTTAATTCATCTTCTAAGTTTGTAGCATGTTGTTTAATAATAAAACCCAGTTTTAATTTTGCCTAATTTTTGATTGTTCTAACAGAAGCATTACATAGTCAAACTTCAAGCCTTAGAATCACAATTGGCTTTTATACCAACTCAAGACTTTATACCCCTGAGCTAAACTGGAGGACTCTTTGTTGGGCAGATTTGTGCATTTCATCCTGGCTAGACTGTCAATGCAAGTGGTCCCTTCCTCCTCTTAGCCATACACTGAATATTTCCCTGCTTAGTGTCTTTAAGTCAGTATGTCCAGGGCACTTGCCTGTTAGAACAGGGAGAAACTGATGATGTTGACTCTCCCTATCAAATAGATAATACTGCAGACACACTTCAGAAGGTATCTTTATTTTTAAGATAAGAGGATGAGCTAAGGAGTCTATTAAAGCCTGGTTAATAGTTATAGTTCATAGTTCCTTGCATGCCTTTTCCTGAGGAGGCAGTAATCAGTGTCTGAACTCCCAATATGGTACCAATGCCAGGCCAAAGAATGGTTTTATTTGGGCTACTTATGGGGATGTGTGCACAAAAGTTGCTTTTAGGAGCAGGAATGACTCATGGCTGCATTATGGAAAGGCCTGTCCTAGAATGGTGTGATGCCTAATAAAAGCTGCATTCATGGAACTCCCCAAACAGCTTGAAAAAGCAGCTCTATTGAAAGCTCATCTCTCTCTACCCATCATTTGCTGGTTTTAGAGCCTATACTGAGGACTTGTAAATTGTTAGGTTTCAAGACCTTCCTGAACCTTGTAAATCTCCTTAGCCTGCTGAGACTTATGAGCCAATTTTAATTTAGAGGAAATAGCCACACTGTAATGCTAGTGTTACTAATGCAAGAGGGAATAGATAACAAATGTCATACACCAGAATGTTACTCCCTTTTTATCCTGATTGCAACCATGGAGGCAAGTTACTTCTTATTCCCGTACTCTAACTGTTAGAGAGAACCACCATAATCAGTTCTGATAACAAAGCTCAGGGGTCCGGAACAGGATTTGAATGCAGCCTTCTAGACTGATCATGTGCTGTTCTGTTACTTCTGAGTACTGAGCAGTAAATCTGAGCTTCCTATGATGCATTTTACATGCAGATATTTGACATGAGACACAGAAGCCTTCTGGAAATATTTGTAAGCTATCACATTTAGCATATAAAAGACTTATCTGTTTTAGTTAGTTTCAAAACATGCACTTATGTTCTAAAAAATTGTCACATTGCAGCCTTCTGTCTTCAATAACGTATTCTCCTAAATTGGAGCGTAAGACAACAGAGTGTGTGATACCAACAGACAGCGACAACGAGAAGGGAGAGAGAAATAGCAAACGTGTCTGTTTTAATGTAGCAGGGGATGAGCAAGAGGATTCAGGTCATGATACAGTCAGCAACAGAGACTCTTACAGGTAAGCTGCTTCTCAATCTCATTTCATCAACAAATTCAAGTGAGAATTTATATTTTTCTCAAAGGTTTAAAATAATGTTAATGGTTAATTTTGTTTATCGCCGTCTCAAAATAACCACCCATTGAAGAAGGACAGCATTGTTCTCATTAAGGATCCAGATTATTTAGAGAAAGCATTTCTCCCTCCGGCAGTGTGGCCCTGCTGTGGAGAGAGCTGTGTTTATAGGCTGTGCAACTGTGTAATAGCAATTGTTGAAAATGTCTTTCTGATCATAGTTCATTGGCTAGTAAATAGCTGTGCTTTTTGCCATTTCCCTTTTCTTTTTATATATTGCACTTTAATGTCCAGCTTTATCTTTGTCTCCTCTCTGGGTTGCTCTTGTAGAAGTTAGCCAGGACTGATTGGGTAACCTACCACTGACTGACTGACTTGAACAACTAAGGGCTGGGACAGCAGGAGATGCTCCAGGCATGCATCCTTACCATGCAAATTGTCATCTTCCCTCTGTGTCTCCTTGTGTGACCTCCCATTATAGATCCCCTTCTTACAGAACAGTAGTCACACTGAATTAAAAGGCTATCCTAATGACTTTATAAGGACTATTTCTTTCAATCTTGTCACAATTTGAGGTATTGAGTATTAGATTTGAACTTCAGAATTTCAGGTTGACACAGTTCACTCAGAATCTCTTCCTGCTCAATGGCTCTTCTTGAGAGTTCCGTCTTCGAAAGTGCTTTTTGCTCCAAAACCTCCTCTCCAGAATTCTCACTGAGCACTTTTACAACTAGTCACATGAACTATGTGTGCAGTCTCATGTCTCTGGTTTCATTTATATTATTTGAAGGAAAAATGTTTAGTCTTGTTCATAATATTTCAAAAATAGAAAAAAACTATATAACTCATCCTTATATCAAAATTATTCTCATCACATAGTATTTGTTAATTATAAACTAGTAATTAACAGTCTTTTAAACACATAGTTGTAGCATTTTAGAATTTAAAATAGCTTGCCACAGTAAGCTGGAGAGGCAGATTTCTGGTCACCCCACTTAACATGTGAGGAAGTAGAGGAACATGGAGTTATCGCCCTTAATCAGTCTGCCATTCTTAGTTTTATTTTCCCAAAGAGGATTTTGAACAATGACATCAAAATTGATTACCAAATACCATTGCTATTTCATTTACTTCTAGCTCCTGAAAGTTCCAGCATGTTCCATAACAGGAGCCCATGGTTTCTCGTCACTGGGAAATGACGTTTCTAAAAATAACTTGTATCATCCCAGTTATCAGATAATTAAAATTACCCTCACAGTCTCTCTCTGGACTGTGATAGAAAACTTAAATAGGAATTTTAAATCAACTCCCTTTCCCTTATTCCAAAGGGTTAAAAAAAAATCTATACTGTTTCTAAAATACAAATTATTTTCATATTCAGCAGCACTGAAAGTGTTCTTTCTGTAGACATTCTTCATTTTTATTGCTTTCCAGTGCTGGGTTTCTACTCTGGGGAGCTCCGGGTGTTCCCAGTAAGTTAGTGGTTAAACTACCAGAAAGGGTTGAGAGAGAAAAGTCATGAAACAGGTTTTGTCTTTGTCAGGAACTTATCTAATGACTGTTATTAAATAGATAATGGAGAACCTTAGGTGGGCTGGCTCCTGGCAGTTTTAAAGATTCACTCAGGAATCAATTATATAACAAGAAAATTTGAAATATTTGAATTTGAAAGAGTACTTCTAAAAACTGAGATAAATTGAATTGGACAGGTCTCTCTCATGTTATATGGAACACATTGATAAATGCGTCTGTGGCACAGGTTTATGTGATAAGAAATAGCAGGAGCATGTGGGCACTCTTCATTAGCATACAAAGCAATGAATTTCATGATGGCATTCACTCCTATATCTTTCTGCTCCGTTCCTATTTGACCTTCCCTACCCGTCTCTTGCCATCACAGTGGAACACCAACCTGGGCAAGCATGTTCTTAAAGCAACATAAGGCTCTTTTTTTGCAGTGACTGCAACAGCAACAGGAATTCCATTGCCTCCTTCACAAGTATCTGCAGCAGCCAGTGTAGTTCCTACTTCCACAGTGATGAGATGGACTCAGGTACGTGGGGTAGACATCTGCGCTCTTCAATATTTGTAATGTCCAAGAAGCCTGTAAGAGGGGGATTGATTTTTGAATCCACATGCATTTTCAATTTTATGAGTCATTCTCCACGGCCACCCATATTGCCTTGTGACCAATAAAGTGAGTTTCCAAATCTCAGTTTTAAAAACAGTACATTTAAAAGTGTTATTTAACTTATAGCCTTATCTTCCTGTTCATTGTGAAAGGTTCTAGGTACACTGGAACCAGAAACATTGGGCATGGATGCTTGGGAGGAGGTATAAGAGGACATTTCAGCCTAAGGATGGTTTTTAGAAGGCACAGACACCCAGAACCTTATATTTAGTTAACAGGGAGAGGGTCATTAGAATACACAGGTTGATGCTTTATACTCTCTGTGATGGACATTGCTTTGGTTACTTCAGAACCATAATCCAAGTGACTTTTCTGCTCTGAGACCTGATACCATCTTTTTTCTAACGTGAAATAAGAGCTCATTTTGAATTGCTTGTATGTTATCAAATATGAGAGTAGTTCAATGCATTAAAAATGGGATGGGGGTTTTGGCTTATTTTTCATATAGGTGATGAGCTTCCTATCAGTGTCCGGATATCTCATGATAAACAAGACAAGATACACACTTGCCTGGAACAACTCTTCAGCCAGGTATGATGGAACAGTCGGGGGTCACTCTTCAGCCAGGTATGAAGGGACAGTCGGGGGTCACTCTTCAGCCAGGTATGATGGGACAGTCGGGGGTCACTCTTCAGCCAGGTATGATGGGACAGTCGGGGGTCACTCTTCAGCCAGGTATGATGGGACAGTTGGGGGTCACTCTTCAGCCAGGTATGAAGGGACAGTTGGGGGTCTTCTTTACAAATTGAAAGTTAGAAATCTTTCAGATGCAAAGAGCTCAGAAGGAGAATATGAGTGTCTCCATCTGTCTCTTTGTCTTCTTTGCTTTAAAAGAGGCATTCTTACAACCAACAACCTAAAGGATGCTTGTAAATCCCAGGATTTTTAGAAAACTGTATGGCAAACTAAAAAGCACTACAAATACAGGAGATGCCATCTTGATTATTTGTGAGTTTTCTGAATGTTTCCTGCACAATTGTCTAGACCTTCATGTTAGGAGTTTGATGTTATAAAATGTTTCATAATCATATTTCAAATTAATAGTATTGAAGGTTTTAGGACTTTGAAAATAATTCTGTGTTTATAAAATGTAAATTCTAAACTTTCACTTTCTTTGGTGAAGTAAATTTTTATTTGATAAATGTATATTAATTTATAAATGACTAGGAAAAATTGGAACTATTGAAGTGAAAAAATGAGTTGATTATAATATTTTGCTTAAAGATAAGCTTCACTAGCATCGTGGGATTTCAAAACCATGTACTTAAGAAAAATGATTTGTATGATATATCCATATATGTATACATATTTATACTCATATATTCATATATTATATATTATGAATGCATATAACACTCAGAAATCTACCCTTAATAGATTGATTCAATAATCAACCTCTTGAAAGGACAAGCTGTTATAAGGGCCTTTGAGCAAACCAAGTATCTCACACCGGGTCGAGGATTACAAGGTATGTTTGACATAAATATCAGATGATAGCCTAAAGTAGGCAACATAGTCATAAAGTATATATATATATATATATATATATATATATATATATATATATATATATAATATTTGTTGTTCTTGTTCTATAATTCTCTATTTCTGGTTTGATCATTTGTGAAAAATATTTAAAACCACTATACTATTTTTTATAAATTTTTATGTTTCTTTGAAAGTTTAAAACACTTGACTCCTCTAGAGGCAAAACCAGAAAGGCATAAATTAAAGACACAAAAGACTTTTGCAGAGGCGTATGACCTAGCTGGTCATATCCCATGAAGGGGAAGGGGCTCACGTATGTAGCATTGATGGGTAGTCTTCAACATAGCAGAGCAGTCTTTGCAGATCTCTGTTTCAGTAATCACAACAGAGCTTCTGCCTGGATTTGCTTCCCGGATGGACTATATATAAGAAAATGACATTGAGCTTTGGTTTTTAGAGTTAGCACACTTTCTCTTGTAACTTCACTAAAGAAATTATGAATGCTACTCTAGAGTGGTAAAAGAGACAAAAGCAAGCAAATTCTAAAGTCAGTGGCCTTGACTGAGAACCAGTTGACACTGATGAGAGATTTTCTATATTTGATTAGAATTCCAACAGGAAATGGAGGCAAAGCTAAGTTGCCCTAGGAGGTTGCGGCTCCATCTCAAGCAGGATCCTTGGAATCTCCCCAGCGGCATCCAGGCTCTTGCACAGAGCATCAGAAAATATGTCGAAGGTCAGTAGGAAAGGCAGGGAACATTGTGATAAAGTGGATATAGTGGTACCAGTGATAATCACTTTAAAAGCCTGTAAAACCAGTTTTGTAATGCTCCATTGCTTTTTGCAGTGATTCCCATTCTAAAGCAAATAAGAGGAATGAAGTAGGTAAAGGAGGAGGAGGTAGAGGAGGAATAGGCTTGAAGACGCTGCAGACTATATCCTGAAGATTCTGAAGGAACAGAAATTCATGCACTGACAGATGAAAACACCATGAACTTAATAGTTTGGAATTAGAAATAATCATAGAGAAAATTACGAGGAATTAACAAAAAGTACATGAAGCATAATTTTTTTTATAGGAAGCCTAAAAAGTCTACTGTGTATCTGTGTGGGAGTCAAATTAACATTATAGGTTGCATCACTAGTTTTGAAAGTTTTGGCCTTGGCTTATAGTCACTGGCTGCCATCACATTATTTTGGTGGCTTCCTGACGTTGTCACTCACTCTAAGTTAGAGATCGGGTCTGGAGATGTGTTTTATTCTCACATCTGTAAGAATACTACTGGACACTGTGGGCAAAGAGCAGGGATGCTGCTGAGCCCACGACCATGTGCAGGGCGGCCTCTCACAACACAGGATTATTTATCCCCAAATATTGACAGCACGAAATTTGAGAATTGTGCATAGCAAACATCATGCCCAGTTTTATGTCTTAGCTCTTCATTTGACACTTAGCTGTAATAAGTGGTATTCAGCAAGATCCCAACAAGAGTTCAATTTTAGGGTAGGTTAGAAAAAGTGTTATATTTTTGTCATCAAAAGACCAGCTCCTCTTCTTCGATAGAGTCTGAGCAGGCAGCCTTCCTTTCATGTCTCAGCTTCCTCATTTAGTGAGGGTTATCCTGGGGTATTAAGTCTTCTGCATAGAAACACATCCAAATATAGCAGGTTTGAACACTGAGTTGAGTAGAGAGGACATTTGGGTGGATGTGGATGGAAAGGTTCCCTGGATAAATAATGTGTTTTATTCAATGATGAAATGTTTTCTTATTTGTAACTTAATTTCTTGGCTATATTTTAATTTTATGGCTTAATACTGTGGGTTCCTGGGACACTTATAACATGCCATTTGATGAAAATTCTGAATCAAAGCTGCCCCAATTAATGAATATTTTAAAAATGAATGGGTTTAAAAGACACATTAGGGAGTTGAAGCACATGCCTTATGAAGGGGAAGCCATATTCTCTCAAAATAGTTACCTCTCAGTAGCAGAATGACCCCAGAAGTTGTAAATTCATAGTTCTTCTAACCATCTTTTGAGGTTTACAATGATAAAATAGATTTAATAACATTTGTTTTTCAAACAAGCACAATATTGATTAGAAATGCACATACTTCTAAAATGTTTTACTTTAAATGAAGATACACATTTATAATGTAGAAACAAACTTACTGAAAAAAACACTTTTAAATCTTAAATTATTTTCTCAAGTTGAATTTTTATACTCTTTATTCCCCAAGGCACAATTGGAAGTCATAGACTTAGGTAGATATCTCAGAGATTGACTTATCATTTTTTTTGTTCATTTGACTGATTGATTGATTGATTGATTGATGTTATGAACATTGGTATTACCCTTGGTCATGAGACTCCAGTAGCTGGTTTAGTCTGGCTGTATGTTCTAAGACTCTTAGAGTCAAGGGCCTTTAGTTCTGTCTATTTTTTCTAAGTTCATTTGAGATGCACTTACTCTGGGTAAAACTCCAATTGTCTTGTGTTAAATGATTCTTTAAAACACAATAAAAACCAATTAATTTACTATCCATTGCTTCAGCCTACAGCCTACTGGGCTGTTCCAGGGAGAGAATAAGCTGCGATTATTTTCAAAACAGTTGTTGTAATGTTTCCACATTACATTACCCTCAGGTAACTTCCCGGTCTCTTACCATTTTGTTCCACTTGCTTCAGTGTAATTTTCATCCTCCCTTTCAAACTGTAAGGAATGATGTAATAGATGGAGCCTCATGGATACTAAATAGGTAAAAGATTAATGTATTGATACTTGGCTACAAACATGTGTTTTTCATGTCTCAACAGAGTGATTCCATTTATGTTCTCTGATTTCTCACTTACAATTTATACCAAATATGTATCAGAATATCATGATTCTGTGGCTTTTATTTATCAAGGATTGCTATATGCCATTCCAATGTTAGATGACTATTTACTTATCTATACATAGCCTACTGAAGGTGGGGGTAATGTGAAGAAGATAGTAGACAATAGCCAACTCAAATGGTGACTGATTTAAGATGTCACAAAAATGGTCTCCTCCTTAATCCCTCAGCTAAGCATAGGCTCCTGTTACCAGCTAATTAAAGTACAATTACTTAAATTTTGTTCAATACATGAGTTTTCTTAGTAAGATAAAAAAAAAAAATGCTTCATTACTCAGATAGGGCAATGGCTGGCCAAAGATTCTATCCAGGTTCAGCCTTCATTGAGTTCATTGGAGCTGCTTACAGAAGCATGGTCTAGGGATAACTCACAGGATTATGGTTGAATTGCTGACATCTATGTATCCAGAAAGGCCACTCTAGCATGTGTGATAAATGTCTGTGTTCCCTGCATAGCTTGCAGGCAGTCACATCACTGAAGAGCCTCCTCTCCCCTTAGAGGTTTTTCTGCTGACCCAGTCAATGGGAGAGCCTTTGTGAGTCTTCTAATTTGCCTGAGCTTTTGGAATCTGCTAAGTTTCTTGTGACTTAGGTATTCTCTCTCCAAGGAGTATTTCACAGTCTCTGTAAGTGATGATATTTTCTCCTCTTCTTTTCTTTTAAAAAATGGCATTCTTTTAAAGATCTCCTATCTCCCTCCAGAAACCTACATTTTCTCCTTCCTTCCTTCCTTCCTTCCTTCCTTCCTTCCTTCCTCCCTCCCTCCCTCCCTCCCTCCCCCCTCTCTCTCTCTTTCTCTCTTTTTTTCTTTCTTTCTTTTCTGTATTTGTCTCAATACCTTAAGGCACATTTTTTTCATTCTCTATGTTGCCTTCACAATGCTAATAATTTTCCATCCTCCTCTCTGTGTTTTCTGATTCGTACACCATAATACCATGCATGAATAGTTCATTTTTCTACTCTAGAGCCTTGTAATGATTTTGTCTTTGATGAATCCAGACTAGTCAGTCTAATGTTAGAAGCTACTTTTTACTTGAACGTCTTAATGGTATGGTAAGGGCCTCTCTGTGCTAGATGATATTAATATATATATATATATATATATATATATATATTAATATATGATATTAATATATCTGCGCTGTTATTTACTTTTTGATGTATTTCTTTGCTGACACTATTTCCAATGATGTTCCATCTCCCTAGTGGTCTAAACTTAAGATTCTATGAAGTACGTTCTTGTTGTAAATTCTATATCAGCTTCAGTAAATTTTAGGCTATGGTAGTAGCACTTTTCCTGTATACACAGCCCTTTAGAGACTTCCAAGGACCTTATGTGTATTTCCTGTTCATATTTTCTACAGAGGCCATTATTCAGATTAAGTAAATATCATCTATGAAGGAGCTGAAAGTGATTATTAAATTTTCTTATGCCACAAAGCTGGGTTATAGTAAATTGGTTCTTGGTTCAATATGCAGTTCTGCCTCTGATATCCTTTTGTTTTGTCAGTCTTGTTTGTAAACATCAATGCCCTGTGTAGTGTTGTCCGATTTTTGATCAGTTAACACATCCCCATTCTTTAACACCTATAAACCTACATAGGATAGGATACTTTGTAACCTTTCTTTTTTCTTTTTTCATCCCATAGTGTTGGTTACATTGAAGGAACCTCATACTTTATAAAATTTTACTAGTACAAGTGTGCTATTTACTATTGGTAGTAGATGGTTACAGTTATAGTATGCTATTAATATATACTTGCCAAATATTTGTGATTGGCCTGTGTGGGATGGAATAGCAGAGTATATTAATGTATATACATGTATTTTTTTCACTAGCAAGCATTATTTTTATGGCTTAACAACACAACATATGCTAGGGAATAGCATACAGGCTAAAGTAGCTGAGGATTACCTAGAATTTGGCAAAATTTGAATGCTGTTCTATTGGTATTGTAATTCATAGATGAAAGATATTATAGCATCTTGAGCAATTGATAGCATTTATCTTTGCAGATGGGCAACAGTAGAATGTCAAACAAATAGAATTTTGAGTGCCTAATATAATAACACCATGGTGATATTTACTACCATGTTGTTTATAGTGTGAAGTGTGTTGCACAAAGAGCGGTCAATTAACAGATGTGCTTTCTTTCTCTGCAGAAGTAAAGTGCCGCATACTACTGGCTCTCCTTGAATACTCAGGTAATGTTTTCTCCTAGTTTTACTGTTGAAAGTATGTGGCTCAGGATCATACAGTTCTTAAAATAGGAAATCAATTCTTTCTGTCACTTTAAGAGTTAAAATGAGCCTTTGACACCTGCCTTCTTCAAAGAAGTGGAAAGAGGTTTTGGTTTTTTTTGGTTTTTTTTTTTTTAAAATTTATGTTTTAATAAGAGCACACAAATGCTTCTTCTCATGTTTGATCATAAGTACATAAAATACATGTAAACACATTAAAAACAGTCTCATTAATAAAAGAAAGAGGAAGCTGGGCATGGAAGAACAGGCAGGCCATCTCATCTCCCCGGAAGCCAATGAAGGAGCAGCATTATAAATTTCAGTCCATCCTTGGTTACACAGCAATGTCTTCCCTGAAGAAAACAAGGGGAAAGGGTATAGGCTGTGGTAAGGGTGATTGTCGATATGTGAATATGAAACCATCTAATTGTAGTTTATGGCCAAGGATTTATATAAACATTTTACAGATTATACATTAACAGACTTCTAACATGTGTTTAGAAGGAGCTCAACATAATTAACAATGATGCCAAAGGACAATTAAACATTTGATCAAAATGCTAATTATGGGGGGTAATTGCCTCTTCAAAGCAAGCACTATTTACTTTTAAACACGTAAAGTGGCAGCTGTCACAAGTGTCTATCAAATATGTGTTGTACGAAAGAATGATAGTCTGAGAATGTAGCTCCATTGGTTGAGTCTCGGCTAACAGATGGCAGCCATTGGTTGCTTCCAGGATGTGGTTGTTGTGGATGTATGTAGGAGCTCAGCATTGTCTGCATCATGGTGCCTATGAGCAGGTTCCAACATCATGGTCCCTATGAGCAGGTTCCAATGCAACAGTGGACACAGCACCTTTACTGGATTAGGAGTGAATTTTTCTTTTCTTTTCTTCTTTTCTTTTCTCTTTTCTTTTCTTTTCTTTTCTTTTCTTTTCTTCTTTTCTTCTTTTCTTTTCTTTTCTTTTCTTTTCTTTTCTTTCCTTTTCTTTTTCTAATATTTAAGAGCTAGCTTCTCGCCCAGTTCCCAAGGCTTTCCTTAAACTCCTTAGTTGAAGTGACCCCTTAGCCTCAACCATTTAAATATATGGGAAATCCTGACAGACCCATCTTGGGATTTTCCTTTTTATGGCAGGACTCTCAAAATTATATCACAAGTACATGGCTACAGGTAGAGGGTAATTTGTGAGAGTTTTAGAGCCTACCACACTTGGAAGCTTTTGGGAATGAATGAACTGAGTCAAAGTAAAGGGCTTTCTGTTACTTGGTTGGTTGGTTTGTGCCTTGTTCCTTGATTAATAATAATAACGAAAAAATCTTAAACTTTTTAATTTTTCTAAAGATATTTCATAGATTTTTGAATAAATTCTATTGGAAACAAATATTGTTTCTACAGTTTTTAAAGAAAAATGTTTTAGGAGAATAATAATAACTAGTGGATTGTATTTATTCAACTCAGATTTCAAATATCATAAGAATTCACTCAGTCTACAGTGAGCAATTTTAAGAAATAGCGAAATGCAGTTCCAGTAGTGGTTCTGGACTTCCCAGCTTTCTCCAGGATTGGGGTGGCTGTTTTAGCAGATAGTGTTGCTGTTTGTATGTGTGCTTATGTGGATGCATTGATATAGGGTCTCATGGAGCCCAAGATGCCTCAAACTCTGGATGTGGCCCAAGCTCCTCTCTTACTGCAGACGCCTGGCTCAGCCTCCCAAGGGTTAGGCTTGCAGGCAGTGCTACCACACATAACCAGCAGGGGCTTCTTTCCTTCTCATTTTTATTTTTCTATTCTACCTATGGTCCCTTTTTTATGTTTTTCACTCACCATTTCTTTCCCTTTATGTATGGTTTGGCATTTAAACAATAGCCAAATTCATCACTTAGGCTGTGAAGTGCTATTTTTCATTGGAAAAGGATAGATCCTAGCTGATAAATTCTTTATTTAACACCTTTTCTCCTTTGGAAATGTTCCATATTTATTTAGCAGCCAAAGATAAAAGTTTATTGCTCGGGTTTGGGCCTTTAAGATTCTTTTAAAAAAAATAGTTTTTTAAAAGAACTTTATACATTATCCCTACATCATTCCCACGGCCATCTCTTCTAAATCCTAAATGTACCCCTCCCAAAGTCATGATCTTTTCTTGAATTATTATTGTTGTAAGCATACACATATGTAGATACATGTACACGCGTGCATGTGCACATAGACACACACACACACACACACACAAAATCACTGGGGATTGGACAACCTGTGTGGGAGCTCGTCTGTACAGGAGCCTTCTTCTCCCTCTCTAGATATTTATTGACCAGAGGCAGTATCACTGCCATTCCTATTCTGGGGCACATTTGTGTTCTTGCCTGCGCTTGTTGTTCTCCCTTGACCTACTATCTCTAAGTCAGTAGGATACCCATCGATATTTCTGTGCATGTCTCTATCCCCTCCAGGGTTCTTTGTCAGCAGTGCATTAAGGCATTTGGACTTGTAAATAGCTGAAATTATGCAGAGTATTGGTTTTGTTAGGTGTTTACAGAAGATGAATATAGTTGGTACTTGAGTATTAAAAGGAAATTGAAGATTTTTTATAGGAACAAACCCCACTTTTTTCGAAATATATTCCCAGTACAATAAAAATTGTAATCTTCAAAAAAATTATTAGAAAGCTGTGACAAAACCTGTTCTTTTACCAGAAGCTGGGCATAGCTGTCAGGATGTTTGCTGAAGTTCCTTTTTATTTTCTATGTTATATACTAGGAAGCGAGAAGGGCTTTGGCATAGAGGGACACTGGGGAATTTTGAATGACTACAGAATTGAAAGGAAAAGAGCACCTGCCTCTGCTCACAGGAGAGAGTCTGGTCCTTTCTCTATCCCTCTGCCGTTCTCTGCTCAGGAACACCACCAAGTTTCATTTGGTGCCCAGCACTTTTATTTTATTTTATTTATTTATTTATTTTTTATTATTATTTTCTTTATTTACATTTCAAATGCTATCCCGAAAGTTTCCCAT
>NC_034611.1:6326645-6329971 GCF_900095145.1 Mus pahari | reverse complement strand
CCTGGGAGACTGCTCCTGGGCAGACACCTCTCCTCGGGCAGGAAAAGGCCCTTCCGGTTCAGACCTGGGAGACTGCTCCTGGGCAGACACCTCTCCTCGGCGGGAAAAGGCCCCGAATGCCGGACCAAGCCTTAGTACTGCTCTGGGGCGCACACCCCTCCTCGGGTGGGGAAAGGTGCCGGGTGCCGGATCAGCCTGGGGACTGCTGCCAGGCGAACACCCCTCCTTGGGCGGGACAGGCGCCAGACAACCGGGACCAGACCCGGGTCCCTCCTAAGCAGTCCGCTCTCTCCCCGGCAGTGCACTGGAGCAAAAAGCTGCCCAGCACTTTTAGATGCTAAGAAAAGAGCAGTTGCAACAATAAACTCATCACATTGCATTTTCTTAGTAAGCGCTTGGCATTTACCATTCTATTTGTCTTTATTAGATAGCTAAGAGGTAAGAGGAGACATGAATCTTATCTTAGTTCTTTTTTCCTTCCAATACTAGGTATTGGACCCAAAGACTTGCTCTTGTCCATGCTGGGGAAGCACTCTACTACTGAGTTATCTGCCAGTCTAGAACCCACTGGCTTTGGATACTAAGGATAATTAGTTGCCTCTAAAGCTCATGTGATGGACCCTTTCTGGTTTTAAAGCACTTATGTTCCAACGGGAAATCCAGCCACATAAACAGGCTCTCAAAGTACTATTAATTATCCATCTTAGAGATGTCCTGGGACTACGATGGCAGACAAAAGTTCACTATGTTTCCTGATAGAGAGAGGAAATTTCACAAAGGGAGATACAGTATTTCAATAGTTCAAAGAGGTCCAGCCTTTCAATGCATTGACTGTTAAAGTTTGTGGATGAGTCTTCTGACTAAAGAGGCACAGAAACTAACTATGGGCTATGAGGCCAATCAGCAAGGCCTTTAACATTTGAGAGTACTGAGCATTCCTGCAGGTCTCAGAGGACACACTTTTTGTTTTGTTAGCTTTACAGCTATAAAAGTCTTGCCGCATTGTGGGATGAGAGGAGGGTATGGAGCATTGAGGAAATATGAATAATAGGTGGGGATTATCATCAACTAGCCTTGATGCTGCTGAGTTTTCTGTTTTCCACTTTCTGTGAAATGATAACATTTTTTTTTAAATTTACTTGTAAAACCCTCCATAAACAATGTCGATTAAGTGTGTTCTGACTTTCACATAAGCACCTCATCTGTTCTCTGCTGAAAATAGCAAAGTGGTGCCTGAGTATCACCCTACAAACAATGAGCGTTTGATGTCTTGCATATCTACATATTCATTGATGACTAGAAATGTGGCCCCTTGTACTCCAATAATTGATATTAAATTTCATTCCCATAGGGCATACCATGTTAAAATAAATCAGTAAACAAGAACAATGTATATTTGGCAGAGTTATCAAACTTTTTGTATTAGAAAACTAATGAATGTTAGTTGTGATCTCTCCTGATTTGATAATGGTTTGAATGGGCATTGGCTTGTATATATATATATATATATATATATATATATATATATATATATATATATATATATTAGTAGAAAGAGCCCATAAGTATCTAATATTGGGGAGATGTAACAATAAAATTTGAGAAATTCTTTTCAGAAGTACTTTGGACATCATTATTTTTACTCGTAGTACAGTTATTAACCCTGTGATCTCTATTCCTGGTAATGAGGGGCCCAGAGCCCTTCTTCCCTAGACGATGTCTTCCCACTCTTTTATCAGCAAGTTCTGCCAAATTTTAATATATTCAATTATTTTCAGGTTATACATAGGATTATTTCTTCAACAGCTACTGAGTACTTTTAAAAGTTCATCCAAGCTTTCTACTTTCCTTTAGGACTCTAAGGCCTTTTGAATTAAGTCAAACTGTAAGCACAGATTCCAGGAATCCCTGCAATGAACTCATGCATTTCCCTGCAGTAACCAGCACCCTGCAACTCATTGTTTCTCTCCACTCAGGCCCACTCTGTTAGGTTGGTACAACTCACACAAGTGTTCTTTCTGCTTGAGAGAAGGATAAAGTCTATTCCAGTTTTCATGTTTGCTAGCTACCTGCAAAACATCTTTCCCATCTAACACCACAGGATGCATGGCATAGAAGTTTTGAAGGGAGACATCTGTCATGCACATGTTGTTTAAATTAATAAGCTGAACCTTATAAAATTAGTATATTTAACTCTTTTGATCTGCCAAAGGAGAAGACTCATACAGTTTAATCTAATAAAGGAATATTTTAAATATAATATTATATATTTAAGTATTAAATCTATTTTCTATGAAAAATATTAATAGTGAATGGTCCTAACATTAAGAGTAACACAAAACAACTGTATTATGTGGAAACATGATTGAGGGTTATTAAAAACAGATGCTCAGTGTTCTTGGTAAATGACCTAAAAATTGTGTGTCTGTCAGTAAAATGAGAATTCAATGCTGAAGACATCATTTGTCTTTATGTTTTGTATGAATATTAATAATAGCTATCCACTTCACAAGGTTCTTTAAGGCCTCAGAATATTTAGCCTGTTTGGGGGAGGGGATTATTCTCCTATGTTCCTCTCCATTGCATGGCTGTCCCCCCAGGAAGAAAGTAGGGTCTGAAGATCATGTAGGCTGCAGTTTTCACGAATGCCAATTGTGCCAGATTTTCCACTGTCTTCATTCAGGAACAAGGTCTGGAGAGACAGGTCACATGCAAAACATACCTTCAAAGTTGGTTTGCCAAAGTTATCCAACTATTAGATAGCACTTTTACTAAGCATATTAAAATCAGTGTACCCTGAAGTTAAATTCATTAATATGTCAGAGAAAATATAGGAATCGCCAGTTTTATTAATGTAAATATATTTACTACTCAGGAAACTGAAATATTTAGTTCATAACGTGCAGATTTGGTTACTAATACAAGTAGTTGGTCAGCAAATAATCTTTCTCCACATACATTATCATTTGGGCAGGTTTCAAAGGTGGTTATTCAAAAATATTAATAATGCTGTTTGTCAGAATAAACTGTAAATTGAGACTTTGAATCTTTTTTATTAGTAGTATTATTTTCTTTATTTACATTTCAAATGCTATCCCGAAAGTTCCCTATACTCCCCCGCCCCTGCTCCCCTACCCACCTACTCCCACTACTTGGGCCAGGCCTTCCCTTGTACTGGGTCATATAAAGTTTCCAAGACCAACGGGCCTCTCTTCCCAGTGATGGCCAATTAGGCCATCTTCTGCTACATATGCAACTAGAGACTAGAGCTCAGGGGGTACTGGTTAGTTCATATTGTTGTTCCACCTACAGGGTTGCAGCCCCCT
>NC_034611.1:6311909-6326634 GCF_900095145.1 Mus pahari | reverse complement strand
GTAAGCTGAATAAACCCTTTCCTCCCCCCCCCCAAAAAAATAAATAAAAATAAAAACAATGAATTTATGAAATTCTTGGGCAAATGGATGTATCTGGAGGATATCATCCTTAGTGAAGTAACCCAATCACAAAAGAAGTCACTAGCTATGCACTCACTAATAAGCGGATATTAGCCCAGAAACTTAGAAGACCCAATATACATTATGCAAAACAGAAGAAAACCAAGAATGATGACCATTGTGTGGATACTTCATTCCTCCTTAGAATAAGGAACAAAATACCCATGAAAGGATATAGGTACAGAGACTTTGAATCTTTTTAACAAATAAAAATTGTGTTGTATAAGGCAAATGTATAAATAAGTAAAGGTTTACATTTTTCCTCAGGTTTTCATCAAATAAATTAATGACTATAAAGTAGAGTCAGAAGGAAAATGAAGGAAATTTTTATTTTTATTCTTTGGAATTTTCATAGATATACCCAATGTATATGTATATGACATATATTGATCATATATATCCTTCATTCCCCTATTCCAGCTACTCCCAGGCCTCTGATTACATCTCCTACCCAATTTCATGTCCTTCTTATTTATTTTATTTTATTTTTCTATTATTATCTTTTAGTCTACTGACTCTAATTATTCTGTCAGTGTGGATTTGGCCCAGGGCCATCTACTAGTACGCAGAGAATATACCAGTGACCACATGCCTAAAAATAAAGTGCCTCTCTCTACTGCAACAACCATCAGGGCATAGAGAGCCCTTTCCTTCTCCATGCTTGGACTGTGTATGAGCTTAATTTTTGTACAGGTCTTGTGTATGTAGTCATAGCTCCTGTGAGTCTTGTGTGCAACAACCATGTCATGTCTAGAGACCAGCACTTCACAGCAACATCCCTCCCTATCCAAGGAGACTTCTATTAATATATCAGATATATTTTAATATTCAAACCTCAATGAAAAACATATTTATAGATTTGTTATCAAAGAAACTCAAATTCACCTTTTCCCCTCAAATTAAATCAAGAAAGTAAACACTGTCCTTGGTATATGCTTAATAATTCATTTTTAAGCTGGTGTGGTAGCATATGCCTTTAATCCTAGCACATAGGAGGCAGATACAGGTGGATATTTATAAAGTTAAGGCCAGCCTGGTCTATATAGTGAGTTCTAGGGCAGCCAGGGCTACAAAGAGAGACCTTGTTTAAAAAAGAAATAGTTTTCACTCTTTGCAACATTTTGGAGGATTATAATTATATCATTTTCCCTTTGTCTGTGCCCCATCCAAATCCTCCAATACAGTCCTTCTTTCTTTCACTCATATTTATGGACTCTTCTTTCATATATGGATGGCTCTATGCACACACACACACACACACACACATATATATATATATATATATATACTCCTTCCCTTTTATTCTTTTAAGTTTAATGAATCATCTGTTCACTCAGACATCATTTTGAGCAGCTATGTACTTGGTTCTGCTAGACACTGGGGATATAAGGAGTTACTCTCATGGTTATAGATACACATACACACATATACATATGGCATATGGCAATTGGTATGCCCTTTCCTGGGGAGGTTATTTCTCCCATCATCTTCCTTAGTTGTCTGTAGGGCTTTGTGGAGGACTGAGGCCTTCTAGGCTTTCCTCGTCTATTTTGGCGTGCGCATGGTTGTTGGCTTTTCTCAGCTCATGTTTAGATAGCCATGTTGGTGAGAGTTTATGGGTGTAGTTTCTGACATTACTAGAAGACATAATCTTAAACTCTAGCCTTTCTTCCGCAATGTTCTCTGAGTATTCTGTGCACGAGTGTTTTGCACATGTATCCATTGGGACTGGGCTCAACAACTCTGCATTTTGATTGGCTGTAAATTTCTGTAATGATCTCTTCCTGTTTCAAAGAGGAGTTTTCTTGATGAGCAATGATCAATACACTTAACTTGGGTGTAAAGATATTTAGAATTAATTAGGGATTACTCTGGCTTAATTAAAGTGACTATTTTACATTCTTCTTTAAGATCTAGGAATTGACTAGCTCTAAGTTGTTGGCTCAGTTTCTAGTAACATCATGGTTTCTTTCATGCTGAATGAGTTTTAAGTGCAACCAGGGAGCAGTTGGCTAGTGCTAGGACGTGTGCGCCACTCGTGCTCCATGTAGGTGATGGTCGCTGCAACATTTTTTGTTGTTGTTGTTTAGAATTCCTTTTTGAGACAGGGTCTCACTATGTGTCCCTGGCTTTCCAGATTGGTCATGAACTCACAGAGATTGTGCTGGGGTTAAAAGCATGTGTCATCATACCTGGCTACTGCAGTAAAGCTGCCTTTGTATTCTTTTCCATCACAGATAGTGAAACCCAACTCCGGAGAGACATGGTATTCTGTCAAAGTCTCGTGGCCACTGTCTGTGCCTTCTCTGAGCAGCTCATGGCCGCCTTAAACCAGATGTTCGACAACAGCAAGGAAAATGAAATGGAGACTTGTGAAGCCAGCAGGAGGTGGCTGGACCAGATTGCAAATGCTGGTGTGCTTTTTCACTTCCAGTCACTTCTGTCACCAAATTTGGTAAGTGACCTTATGACTGCCATTGGCTGCATCCACTTGCACCGTCACCTTGTTACCAAATATGAAGCAGTTGGTCATTTTAGAGACTTTAAAGGGAAATTTTTCCCATCACCATTTAGGCTTTAGTAAGAATGTAGAATGTATTTCTTCTTTTCTGATTTTATCTCTTGTCTCTGATAAAAGCCGGGAAGAATTTCATTGTTAGTTATTCTTAGATCCTCAAGCATTGACTGGAATAAGTCATAAGAGCTAAGTACATTCTCATAGATCTACTAAGTCCAGAAATAACAACTTCCCCCATACTAGCACTCCCACTGACGCTGATAATCTGGGGCTCATAACTCACGGAGCAGCTACTGTCTGGCAATCTGTTTAAACTTGGCCTGTGCTATACAATTTCAGTTGTTCCTTTGAAGCAAAGTTCTCCATTAACAGTACGAAAACTAGCATGTACAGTAGAAAATGCCATGCTTAAGCATAGATAAAGATGAAAAAAATTTCTCGAAATATAGGGAACTTTGGAAACTTTCACGGAGACTTTGTGTAGTTTTTGCAACATCCTAGTGCACAAATGTCCACTTTTATTTGCATAAACATTTTGAGGGCTCATAAACAGAATTCTGATTTTGAGAATGAGAGCCTTTTTTCCTCTGTTAAAGTACATGTAGAAAATGTAGCTCCCAAGTCACATGGTATTAAAACGAATATACTCGTGCTGATATATCGAAATAGCACTTTTCTTACTGTTGAGTAGAGAAGTGATTGTTGTACTGCCCATTCATAGAAGATTCTAGAATGATAGGGTAAGGGCATTCATCTCAGAATGGTTAGGACATACGAAAGTAGATTCTTCAGAAAGGATTCTGTGTAGTCCACATGGGCAGCAGATTACTTACTTGGTTGATTTGAAGTAAGACACTTTAAACAAGTATTGAAAAACCCACACCATACTCGATGTAAATTATGTATGACAGTCAGGTTCCTTCTTAACAGTTGTGGTATTGTAGCATTGTTGAATGGATGTGTGAGATTTAATTTCTTTTCTATTCTCTTTAAAGTTTTTGATATCTAATCAGTTGCTGCAACTTTGTCTTTAAGCTTAATTTTAATTGAAGTTTCCAAGATTAGTAGTTTATAGTTAGAAAGCACAGAAACAATAAATTGAATAGATTAGAAAGTATAAAGATCTTTCGAAACTCAAAAGTAATTTTGAAATGACCTAATTTACAAATGGGAAAATAGATACTGCTCTAGAAGGTGCTAAAATGGTCATTAAGTACATGACGGATAGTGTTAGCTGCCATTAGATAAATGCGACTTAGAGCCCTCTACGGTAACAAGTGTTGGTGAGGATCTGTAAAAATTATAATCCTCACAGGATTATAAAATAACACAACCTCTTTGGAAAGCAGTTTAGCAGTACTTCAAGTCATTTAACATATTTCCTTTGTTCCTGGAATCCTAGTCCTTAAGTAATACCCAAGGGAGACCTAAACTTCTATTCACTTAAGAACTTGTGACAGGGGCTGGAGAGATGGCTCAGTGGTTAAGAGCACTGACTGTTCCTCCAAAGCACCCATGTTCAGTTCCCAGCACCCATATGGCAGTACACAACTGTCTGTAACTCTATGGATCGAATACCCTCACACAAACATACATGCAGACAAAAAAAATGCACATAAAACAAAAGTAAATAAATGATTTTTAAAAAGAACTTGTAACAAACAGTCCTATCATTATTATTCAACTTTAGCAACTCAGGTGTTTATCAGTGGATGACTGAATAAATAAAATATTGTGTTTCATATTATAAAACCTTGTTCAGGCAGAGGCCAATTTGTAGTACAGGTGAGTACTAAACTACAGCACAGTCCTATGGAAACTAGCCCGGTAACAAAATACACAGAAAAAAAGCAACAAAATGTAAGCTGTTTGCTGCATTGTGATGAAGCATACTGAGCACATTTCAGAGATCAAAGTAGACATCTGATTGCCTGGAGCTAAGAACTGTGGTAGATGCCCCAGGGCAAGTGCCTACTGGTGCAAAGTTATCTTTGGTCCTGATGAAAATATTCTTAAGTTAGATGGTGATAGAAGTATCCCAGCTCCACATACACTGAAGACCCTGAGCTATGCTTTCTGATTGGGTGAATTCCAAACTCTGTAAGTTATCTCAATGGAACTGTGCTTTTAAAAAAACCTTTACATTTATTTCAACCAGATATTCTTCTATCAGAGTTTACCTGGAAAAAATTCAAGCAAACCTTTGTATTAAGAACATAAAGCCCTGAAAATGTACACAGTTTATATTTAGGAATATATGTATGTACATGCTTATGCACATATGTGGAAAAGAGGTTAGTAATTTGGAGGAGAGTGGGGAGGGGTACATTGGAAAGTTTAGAATGAGGAAAGGTAAGGGAGAAATGCTGTAATTAAATTATAATCTAAACAAACATACCATACATACTTACATACATACATACATACATACATACATACATACATATATACATACATACATGACAACCCAAGCTCAGCTGTGACAATGGCTCTCTGGTACGGGCTTCCCCGGAGCTTCGGCACATCCAGTTCTTACTCAGTTCTCTCACATGCATTGAAAACAGTGTGATTCACACTTCAGTGTTCAGAGATGCCCAGACATTTCTCCTCACTCTGTTACTTGACATTAGAAAAATGTTGGGGTTTTTCAGCCTTGCCATAAACTTCCAAGTACAAGATAACCTTTCTAGTGCTTCAAAAAGAGTTTTGGAGCCTTGGGAGATGTTCAATAGATAAGAGCTCTTGTTGCAATTGCATGTGCATGAAGACCTTAATTTGAATCCTCAGCAACCACTTTTCTCACACACACACACACACACACACACACACACACACACACACACACGACTGGTCATGCTGCCTTGCATTCCTGTAACTACGTTTGTAGTGGGGGAATAGAAGGATGGTCTCTAGACCTTGCTAATTGGCTAATTAGCACCAGATTCAATAAGAGCCTGTCTAAAAGATGAAAAGACATAGTGTGGGACACCTGGCAAGCCCTCTAACCTCCATAGCTGTACACACTCACACACTCATCTGCATATCTCACACACTCATCTGCATAGCTGTACACACTCACACGCTCATCTGCATAGCTGTACACACTCACACGTTCATCTGCATAGCTGTACACACACACACGCTCATCTGCATAGCTGTACACACTCACACGCTCATCTGCATAGCTGTACACACTCACACNCACACTCACACGCTCATCTGCATAGCTGTACACACTCACACACTCATCTGCATAGCTGTACACACTCACACGCTCATCTGCATAGCTGTACACACACACGCTCATCTGCATAGCTCTACACACTCACACACTCATCTGCATATGATGTCAGAGACACTATCCTTCAGGTGCTTCCTTCTCTTCTACTGTAGTAGCAGTTAATTCATTCTCTCCAGTGTACTTAGGTTCATTATGATGATACAATTAATCTTACACATAGAATTTATCTCTTAATATAGCCCTTGTTTTCTTAATAACATGAATTACCTCTCAAACGAGGTCAGCATGCTTCTTAAGCTTAAACAATTTGCTCAAAGCTATTGTATGCTGAAGTGGGATGAGTGTAATAAAAGAGTGTCTAAAGAGTTGTTCTATTCATTGAAAATCTCATAACAGAAATAACACAAGTACTTGAAATGAATTGGATTCTTTTTCATATTCTAGACTAAGGATCTCACAAAAATTGTGAACATTATACTTGTATATAAGTTCCTAGTAAGACAAATATATTTATACATGGAAATTGCTTTTATCATAGTTGTAATGAGTAGTAATTGAACAACAAATAAATTATTATAAAATGGGATGTCTGTGATTTAATATAGCTTTTAACTTAAAATTAAGAGTTTTTTTTTTCTTCTTAGGTGTCAATTTGTGAGATTTTAGAAGGAAAAGGCAAAAGCAGATTATTTGTAGATGAGTTTAGTATAATTAGGTTCTATCTACAAACAAGACTGAAAAGTATGTATATGTTCATTTAAATATTAATAAAATGCAAAGACAGAAAACTGTGAAACCATATAAGTACCTCCCACTATATAGCACTTCGTTTCATTTTGAACAGAGAGTTCTCTGTTATGGATATGGTGGCACTAGTGTTTTCTATGAAATAAAACGGAAGTGAATTGATTTTGGCTGTGATTTGTGTTGTGCTGTGGACTCTGACAGCACATCATCCTGATCTTATAGATCCTTTTTCTTTATTATAGAAAGATGAACAAGCCATGCTCGAGGATACGCTGGTTGCCCTGTTTGATTTGGAAAAAGTTTCCTTCTTCTTCAAAGCGTCAGAAGAGGACCCACTGGTTGCAAGTGAGAAACTTTGTATGTCTAGAGTGGTTTTTTGGTCACAGATGTTAACATCTTTTCATTTGCATTCTCTTTATGTTCCTTTGACTTTTTCCAACATTAATGCTGACAGAGGCTGTATCTTAGAAGTCCTACTTGAGTAATAGTACATGTTGTGTGGTGAACCCGTGGTCTAATGTTCATGTATTTACACTTTTGTAAATGACCATTGCTCTTCTACTATTTCAACCTTGTTATAAATGTTTACAAAGAAGATGTCTACCGTTCTAAAAATGTTGTTTGCTTATAGAAACATTTTTATGTGCTTCCTGTTTTTCACAAGTATGTGATTCCTATGAATTGTAATAGAAGATATAAATGTCTTCAGATATTGACGAAGTGCTTACTCACCTTCTCAATTGCTAATATGGTAGAAGGAGACTCAATAAGTACCCATTTCAAATCCATGATTTGATGAAATTATGATAATCTTTTTTTGTTTGTTTCATCAAACACTTCTTTTGAATGCTTACTTCTTGCCAGCACTATTCTGGGTACCAGGTTCAAAGGAGTACTGAACAGATGGTGTCTTCCATGGATTATAAATTGAAGTGAGGAAATAAAATGGCAAGTTAGAAAAACAAATTAATTTGATCTTAAGTTAAAAGCAACAATAAGATAAATCAGAATATAAAGATGAAGAAACAGAGTAAAAGTTGCTCCTAATAGGATGGGGGATATCTACTGTAAGGGAGCAGGGCCAAGAAGGAGTGGATGAAGAGTCACACAGACATTGGGAAAAGTGTCAGACTTCAGCTACCAGGTAATGGAATGGTGAGCATGTTCTCAGGAAGCCAGCCTTCTTGGCCATGATAGAGCAAGTGAAGAGAATAGAGTATGAGATCAAATAGAATATAGGACCATGGAGGGCTTTATGCCATTGAGTTATTTCCATGCTCCTGGTTGTCAGGTGTATAACAGGTCTTTGTTTACATATCCAAAGGGTTGCATCTTGCTGTAGTGTTATGTAGACCTTCCTGAGGACAATACAGAATCCCTCAGACTATTTAAGAAACGTTTGAGTAAACCAACTGAGAAATCAGTGAACCAGACTTGAGGGGGCCTGTGGGGATGCTGAAATTAAAAATATTGATACTATTTCTATTACTTTATAAAGACAGAGAGGACAGAATTGTCTCTAATTTTCATTTTTATTTATGAACAAAAAAGAGCAAGAAGATGGGGGTGTAAGCTAGTTAGTTATACCCAAGAGAGAATTGCTATCTGGCAAGGGGTGGTAAATTTTGATTAAAACAATTTTTAAGTAAATTATGAGTTTTCTGCTTGTGTATATAGAAGGGTATATATTTTTACCTGAAGGTAATAGGCAGTTTTGTTGAAGGGTGTGAAAATGGTTCTGAGATGTCACCTAACATTCAATTTTTAAAGTGCTGCTTGAGGAGCTATAAGCTTCCATGAACATTCACTGTCTTCTGTGGTTTCAAAGTGACAGTTTTGACAAATGAGTAAGCAGCTCTAGGAGTGATTTTCTTATCTACAGTAAGAGACATTGATGTGTTGGATACATGCTAAACATTAAACGTAATTGTAAGTAAAGTTAGCATTTAGAGACATCTGTGCCTATGCCCAAGCACTCATGGGGGCATTGTTTAGCAATGTCTTTAGTGCATCTCTTTTGAGCATAACTTGGACTTCTGAAGGAAATTCTTTAGTAAAATGCTAACTTCAATGGTGCATGACTGTGCCATTAAATATAAGAGAGAGAGAGAGAGAGAGAGAGAGAGAGAGAGAGAGAGAGAGAGAGAGAGAGAAGCAAACCATTAGGGGTTTGGGAAAAGAGCTGAGACATAGCTGTTCAGGAATGAAGTTTATTAGAAGAAAGAGGTTGGAAACTACAATGAGCGTTGAGTGGGAGAGCATTAGTTAGAAGGATGCAATATAATTCATCATCATAACCTGCGCCTTCCGTAAAGGGAAGGAGACACTTCCCCTTAAAACTGAGAGGAGCTTCATCTAGAGATGGTTTAGTCGGGTGTGCTTTTAGCCCCAGGGCTCTAGAGAGAGAGCCTAAGGTGGTGGGTTTCTGTACGTTCTTGCATTCCTCATTCACATAGTGAGTGTAAGGCTAGCCAGTCATAGTGAGAAGAAAGATAGAGCCACTATGAGAGGGTTGGTTCAAGGAGGAGAGAGGAGCCTTCAGAGAAATCCTAAGAACAAAGGGTAAGCTCTGGCTTCTATAAGTTTTGGGGGCTGGCAGGAAGTTTTTACTCCATGCAGGTTGGTCTGGGATAGCATAGTTGACAAAGAATGTAGAGGAGACAGATACTCAAGATCACTGTAAACAGAACAGCTTCTTAGTTCTGTCCCTTGCGGATCCATTCTTATTTCTTCAGGCTGAGGGGTCGGGTTTCTTTATAAAGGAGTAGGCCCTGGTCTAACATTAACTTTTCAAACAAATTAAAAAAGGATGATAAGAGAGAGAGTTCTCATTGTGAAAGCCGAGTCAATACCCAAGATCCATCATGTGTTAGGTAAGTGGGGTAAGAAAGTTAGAGCCTGTTAAATTTTACAGCAGGTAGTTTTGTTTTTCCAGCTGTGTAGATTCATCTTCCGGTTGTACTGGCATCATCTTTCATAGAGCTCAAAATTTGAATTTTAATGAATTCTAGATGATCAGATTTTAATTTTAGCAGCAGTTTTATTCCAAGATGATATCATCCACCATCACCTGGCTTTCCCCTGTGCTATCCTCTAGGCTTCCCATGGCTTCCCTTTTATATGGACACACCCAGCTATTCCAAACACAGTGGGTAAAAAGCCTATTGTGTTGCCTTTGGTTTTTTGTCAAGGATAAACTAGCAGGTCACATGCAAGTAGTTCACGTTTCTAGACTGGGGTTCCATTTGGTTGCTTGTCTAGTCTTTGCCCATCAGCACAATGACTTGGTTTCTGTAACTGTACAGATACCTGGAGGTAGATGGTCCCTGTCCTTCATTCCTACTTCTCCTCACTCTTCCACTCCTTCTACTCAGAACTATGTTATTTTTTCTCAATCCTTTTCCTCATCATGTGAACTTTGGAATCATTTTGTTGATATTTGTGAATACCTTGGAATTTTAAGAAATTGGATGAATGATGTATATCAGATTAAAAAAAAAATCTTGACAATATTGAGTCCTCTTAATCATGAGCATAGGCTAGTTTCCCATTGGTTTCCTAGTTCGTGTTTGTGTGTTGTGCTGTGTGTCAGAAATTTCTCTTATACTAATCTTGTACATGTTTTAGTATATTTATAAGTATTTCATTTTAGAGAATACTGGTACAAATAGCATGTTTTTAATTTTGTATTTTGTTGCAGACATACGGGAAAATGTTTTTTTTGTATATTAACTTTTTTGTCACTTACTTCCTTGAGATTATATATATATATATATATATATATATATATATATATATATATATATTTGTTTCAAGAAAACTTGGTTCATCTTCTCAGATTTTCTTCTATCATTGAACATTGACATTGTAGCTGTAACCAGAAGTTTACTCTTTTTCTTAGTGTGCCTGTCTTTCAATGTCCTTTTCTTCTGTGGTTGGCTCAGTGAGAACAGATATTACAGAATTGAAAAGCAGAGGTAGTGAGAGGCATCAACTTTCTTGACCCTGATTTTATTGGAAAATCATAGTTTCTCACAACCAAATATGATATTAGCTATACCTTTATATACATTTTTCTAGTTGAGGAATATTGACTGAGAATAATTTTTCATGAGTACATGTTATGTTTTATCAATATTTGTCTTGTATGTTGCCATGATTAGGTAGGGCTTTTTGGTTTATTAATACAATGGATTATATTAATTTGGCATACTTTGTATAAATCCCACCTAATAATGGTATATAATTGTTTGCTAGATTCTATTTGTATATTTTGGAGTAATTTTTATGTCCATAAAAATTATGGACAAGGAAACTGTTTTCATTCCTTCATGTAGTATTGAATTTTTATCAGCTTTGTTATACTGATAGCAAAAAATAAATTCACAAAGTTTAATAAACAATGGCATATGTGACAGATGTGAATAAAGTAAAATATGTAAATATTTAACAGACAAAAATCTATATTTTCTTTTTTTGTCTCTGCACCTCTTTCATTATACCTCTTAAACTCTTCCTCTTTTTTAATCTCCATCTATCTCTACATCTATCTTTCCCCCTCTCTCCTTATCTCTTTCTCTGTAGCCCATGGTAGGTTGGAACCCCACAATCTTCCAGTACAGGTGTGAAACTGTGCTTGGTGGTTATTGTTAAGCTGTTTTGGTTTTTAATTTTAACAACTAGGAATAAAAAATGTTACCAATAATGAAAAAGATGTTCTTCTAAATCTTCAATGGAGAAACTTATATTTCTATTTCTTAAATCAAATCCCTAATGTCTCTCTATGAAACAGTTATATAAATAAGATAGTCATTAAGATGTGGCAAAAATGAGGCTGGTGAACATCACTGCCATAGCCCCATTACCAATATACACAATTAAGCAGATAAATATGGAGTTTGTGATCTATGTAGTCAATGGCATTTGAATTTGAACTCTAATCAGTTTCATTTCAGGAAGCAAGTTTGAAGTACTAATGTTGAATCAAGATATATTAAGTACCTGCTATGTTTTGCTCTTAATTTTTAACTAATTAGTATCAGTGTTCTAGCTTGAATATATTCAGAATGATTTTAAATTCTTTTAAATTAGGATAGAAATATTGTGGATTCATATGTAAGAAAAAGGATCTACAGTTGCACTGTAAAATACTTCCACAGCTTTTTAGCCATTCACGTTGCCTGATTTCTTTAAGCCACTGAGTTTAAGTTATTTGAAAATAGCTACAAGAATTTGAAAAGATAATTTTTAATGACCATAAGGCATCTTCAACAGAATATGTTCATTTTAATGATACTCAAGAGAACAGAGAATATAAAACCCATGTTTATTTCTTAATGGTTGCTATGTGATCTGTTTCTCACATACTACTTCAGGAGTATACCCCACAGGCTCATTTTGACTAAATATGAATGAGCCAGCTGCCCTGAGAGATCCTCATTTAGTTAAGCGAGTCATCTGGTATATCAAAGTGCAACCATGTTTTCATTGCAGAATGAGGTATTAAACTCAGGAATAAGCCTATCTCTTTAGCTAATGAGACTCAGATTCAGTACTCTTTTACCTAATAGCACTTTGTATGCCTCGTAGGCCTCAATGTTCAGTGTAAGTGTCCAACTCTGAGGAGAAAGTTTCCCCACCATCAACATTCCTCTCGGGGGAAGGGTATCCTGACCATCAGGAGCCAATGAATACCACAAAGTCACGCTGCACAATAAACCTCATAAAAGAGATTTATTGGAAAAGATGCAAAGATGGTGGCTTCCAAGCAGCAAAGAACTGAGTAGGAGACTGGCTTTATAAATGGTCTTGGGGTTGGGGTGGAGACTTTCAGGGTACCCTGGAATTGGTGAGATTTCGTGGCCTGATATTGGGGAAAGTTCAGGAATTTTGTGGCCTAATCATGGACTTTTTCCCCTATAAAACAGCCCTTGGCCACTTGCATCTTCTGGGACTGAAAAAGGACCTTATAGCCATTAAAGTAGTCTCAGGGGGTGAGCCTGGACATCTGAGCAGTTTGGGGGGCTGGGCCTGGCCATTTACATACCTGAAGGGGCTTACATAGAGGAGCACTCCTAATGCATTACTTTGTAGCAAATTTCAGGATACCTTTCTGTAAAAAGTTTAACACATTTCTAATATAACCCAAATGTACTGTCTAGCATATCCTGACTTCAGGAAATGACACGGCATTGTCTGTTACTTCAGATGTCCCTCTTACCTACCAAGTGGAAGGAAGCCGGCAGGCTCTGAAAGTTTATTTCTACATGGATAGTTACCATTTTGAGCAGCTGCCCCAACGGTTGAAGAATGGAGGAGGGTTTAAAATTCATCCTGTTCTCTTTTCACAAGGTGAGCTTTTCCTTTTCAGGCTTTGGGTATGGAACCCGTTTTATTTTTATTAATGTTTTAAATACATTTAATATTAATGGTGAAGTCTTTTTCTCACTAATTTGAAAATTTCTTCAGTGTTCAGGTAATGTAATTGTTTTCAGGAATGTTTGGTTTGTGGAATAGTCAGGGTGGACCAGGAGGGGGATAAAATCTGGACTGTGAAAAAAAGATTAAATAAAAAAAATATGGCATAATTATGACCAGAAATATAGAGTAATCAAGACAACAGAACAAATAGCGTTGTGGTGGTTTGAATATGTTGGGCCCAGTAGCAGGAGTTGTGGCCTTGTTAGAGTAGGTATGACCTTGTTGGAGGAAGGGTGTTACTGTAGGGGTAAGCTTTGTGACCATAGCTGCCTGGAAGTCCATCTCCTCCTGGTTACATTCAGAACAAGATGTAGGACTCTTAGCTCCTCCAGTGCCAGGCCTGCCTGCATGCTGCCATGCTTTCCACTGTGATGAGAATGGACTGAACCTCAGAACCTGTAAGCCAGCCCCAATTAAATATTGTCCTTTACAAGAAAAAAGATGTGCTTTGAATATATTTATCAAATGGAATTGGAATATTTTATAAGAAAGAGAAGTACATCAAGAACTTCAAAGAAATAATGGTGAATAAATCTGAATGAACCGATTGAATAAAGTATGGCAGAATAATCAAAGGCCTAGACTACTCTATAGCACAGAAAATGTTCAAAAGCTGTATATTTCTGCTGAATGTGATGGTGTAAGCCTGTAGTCCCAGCACTCAGGAGGCTGAGGCAGAAAACATATTAATTTGAGATCAATTTGGCTGTACGGTGTGACTCTGTCTGAAAATAAATACAGTTGTACATGCATTTTTACTCTGGCTTCTTCTGCTATGTGTTATTCACAAATGTACATGAATACTAAATGTTTCCTGTAGCAATGGCTGGAGAAATTGCTGCCTGTTATTATTGCTCATGTCATTTTTTGTGAGGAAATATATATTCCTAATTAGTTTTCTATAAGTAATCAGTGTATGACACCTGCAGTAGAAGAAATTCAGAATAATATAAGAATGAAGAGTCTTGCTGTCAGGCCAGGAGAAGCTACTGGGTACCCAGAAGGCATCTGACACTGCAGGAGTATCTCTCTATCTCCTAGGTCCCACAATTACATTAATTTCTAAATGGTATCCTACAGAATTCCAGTTTTTCCTTTTTGGGTTTTCAAGAATTATGTTTATTTATTGTAGACTTTAATAGTCTGATAAAAATGAGCAGAGTAAAGAAAGAGATCAACCAGTGTAACTGAGGAATAATAATCAGGCACATGATAGCCAGATTTGCCACAAGTGGAAATTTTGCTTTGTGCCATGTATTTATTAACCTGAAAGTCCGGTTTTTAGGAGATAGGCTATTCTGCATCAGGTTTCCTTGATTCCACCCAAGGGCCTTATCTGTGATTTTAAGGCATTACTAGGAGGCATTTTCATTTTTCTTGGGCATTATGTGATAGTTAAGATCAATGTTGGCAATAGTGTATAAGGAAAAGAAAGAAAGAAAGAAAGAAAGAAAGAAAGAAAGAAAGAAAGAAAGAAAGAAAGAAAGAAAGAAAGAAAGAAAGAAAGAAAGAAAAAGAAATAATTAATGACCAGGAGCAGATCTTAGAAAATAAATGAGATTAACCTGAAATATGTCAGACGACTTTACAGAGCTGGATAAGACAGAGAAGAATGCTGG